>NC_067142.1:14447589-14757312 GCF_903995435.1 Acomys russatus
CTTTACAGATTTAAACAACCAATTCTCAAATTCATATGCGATAACAAAAAACCCAGAATAGGTGAAACAGTCATATATAACAAAAGATCCTATTGAGTAATAATCTCCATGCCTGATCTTAAGCTTTTCTATAGAGCAACTGTAATGAACAACATGGTATGGCATAGAAGTAGGCTAGTTGACCAATGGAATCAAAATGAAAATTCAGTAATAAATTCACACACCTATGGACACTTGATTTTTTTTAACAAAGAAAGGAAAACCATATAATGGAAAAAAGGATCTTCAACAAATTGCACTTGTGTAACTAGATGTATACATGTAGAAAGTAATGAAACTGGATTCATATTTATCAACCTGCACAAAACTAAAGTCCAAGTGGTTTAAATGTCAAAATAAATCCACCCACAATAAATATATTAGAAGAAAAATTAGAGAAGAGCCTTGAACAGATTGGCATAGGAAACAACTTCCTGAAGAGAACACCAATAGCTCAGACTATAAGATCAACAACTGATCAATGGGACCTCATGAAACTGAAAATCTTCTGTAGCTTCACCAATAATACATTGGAAAAAGGGCTAATATTCAAAATATACAAAGAATTCAAGAAATTAAACACCACCAAACCAAAGAACCCAAATAAGAAATGACATGTAGAGAAATAGAGAATTCTCAACAGAGGAAAACTGAGTATCAGAGAAACATTTAAAGAAATGCTCAAAGTCCCTAGTTATCAGGGAAAGGCAAATGAAAATGACTCTAAGATTCCTTTTTATACCAGTCAGAATGTCTAAGAGCAAAAACTCAAGTGTCAGCACATATTGGCAAAGAAGTTGAGATGCACTTCTCCATTGTTGGTGGGAGAGCAAACTTGTACAACCACTTTGGAAATCATTCTGGTGCTTTCTCAGAAAATTGGAAATAGTGCTACCTAAAGTCCCACCTGTACCACTTCTGGGCATATATCCAAAAGGTGATCCACACAAGGAAATTTGATCAACTATGCTCAAAACAGCCTTATTGATAATTGTCAGAATCTGGAAACAACCTAGACGTCCCTCAGTTGAAGAATAGATAAAGAAACTATAGTATATTTACACAATGGAATAATACCCAGCTATTAAAAGCAAGGAAATTTTAAGATTTAGGTAAATGTATGGAAGTAGAAATGATCATCCTGAGTGAGATAACTGAGACCCAGGAAGACACACATGGCTTTTATTCACTTTTAAGTTGGGACTAGTCCTACATAAATGTCTTCCGAGAGTCACAACTCAGTGGGGAATTTGGACAGATGCTGCAATGTCTGCTGGACTCCATGTGAGTATATTATGGAAGGATGGGGTAGAGGGACAGAAGGGCCCAGAGTTTCCTGGATTGCCATAAGAAGACCATTAAGGCTGGCAGATCTGGACCCAGGGGACCCTGCAGAAACTCTTGTACCAACCAAGGACAATGCATGCAAGGAACCTAACCCTTTTTTCAAATCTAGCCAATGGATAGATCATTCTCCACAGTTGTGGGGAGAGTGGGGACTGCCGCTGACATGAACTGGTGCGCCCAATGTGATCACTTCCCCTTGGTGGGTAGCCCTGCAGTACATGGATAGAGGGAAATCAAGATATCCAGATGAGACCTGATAGGCTGTGGTCATATGGATGGGGAGGAGTTCCCCTTCGTCATAGGTCTAGGGGAGGTGAATAGTGCAAAAGAGGTGGAGGAAAATGGAAAGATACAAATGACGGATAACAATAGTGATGTAATATGAACAAATTAAGTGTTTGTGCATGTGTGTGTATATGTGTGAATGAGTGTGTGTGTGTGTGTGTGTGTGTGTGTGTGTGTGTGTGTGTGTGTGTGAATCTGTTCACTAAGCACCTGGAGATTCCTGTAGATACATAACCTATGACAATAAGATGTCTTGGTGTTTTTGCTTTCGGCCATTGACCTTTGAACTGTACCTGGCTGTTCTCCTCCACCCACAGCATTATTAAACACTGTTTTTTCTTCTTATTATAGCGCTGCTTTCTTACTCACAAATTATGTATCCCTGGCATCTCTAGAGCCAGTAAATCAGACATATTCATCATCAAACCCTCTCCACTGTCTAGTTGGCTTGCTTGTTTACTCCACTCCTCTTCCATCAATGTTTGAGACTCATTTATTCTGGGGAAGAACTGCCATTGGATTCCTGGGTTTTGGCTACAGTCACTCAGCAATGGCAAACCTGCCTGAGAGCCACTGAAGTCCAGTCCATTGCTGTGAGATCAGTGTTGACTACAGATGTAGCATAGGCCTTGCCTGCGTACTGGCCATTTTTTGGTGTCTGCCCAAATACTCTGCCATGCTTAGCATGGTGGCTTAACAAAGAGCTTAACACATTTGATGTAATCACAGGATTTTCAAATTTTCAAGTTTCTACTGCATTCTAATACCAGTAATCTTATTCTAAAATAGCTAATAGTAGCAACCAGTGGAAAACTCATTTCTGCCTCTCCTGTTGAGACCTGGAGCATCGCCTAGAGGACAGCCCTCACTCTGATTTCTCTAAGTCCTTCTTCACGAGACATGGGATCTATTATCTCAAGCCCCACCCCATTCCTAGCCTGGACCAGCCCACTAAATAAACAACTCTGGCCACCACCTGATTAAAAATGACAATTGATCAAAGAACAAGGAGTACCCAAGGTTCCTGAAGAAAGGCATAAGCAAGAGCAATTATGAATTTTGAACAGAAAAAATAAAATTTGAAATAAGATGTAGCAGAAGACATGCACACATACATACATGCACAAACATAAACACACACACAAACATATACAAAACATACACATATTTCACATATACACATAAGAGAACATATTCTAAGATGTTTAGACATGATTTTTTCTTTTTTTGAAAAAAATTATTATGTTTTTAACATATACATTTATATTATTACATTTGAGTAAAATAAACTATACACAGCAGGAAGGATCATGAGACAATCAAGAATTATATAAATGTTACATTTATAGTGATTTGGCCATTTGTATTTGACAAACTTAAAGTAAATATCTTTCCTATCTTGTTGGGTCTAAATTTCTGAATGTAGATTAATATCTATCATATCTCATCCCTATTAACTTAAAACATCTATCTTGATCCAAAAACATCTTAACCCCTAACCTACGAAGCTTAATTGAAAGACTAAACTATGTGATATTCAAAACCATCAGAGAATTGAGAATGGATAAATCTTAAATACCTGAGTGAACTCAGTGTGCAGGTCAGCAGCTTCTAAAACAACAACAACAAAAAAAATTATTGAGACACTTTACTGCCTGAACAGTCACCCAACATAAACATAGCAAGCCAGTCATTACAAAAAAAATTCTTGTTTCTGCCACAGACCAAATTCTGCTTAAAAATGTGCAAGGTTAGATGCAAGTAGAGTCGATGGCCAAACTCTGCCAAGACAGTGTGAGCAGGTCTTCAATATTTCCTGCCTCGCAAATATGTCTGTCAGATATATTGAGCCTGAAGGCTGAAGATGATGCTCCCACATTATAGACATGATTTTTTTAATATCTGTATATCTGTGTGTGCCTGTATGAATAGGAAAGTTGAAAAAGAAGTTGGATCCCCTAGAGCTGGAACTGAAAAGGTTTGTGTACTACTCAATGTTGTTTCTTGGAACCAAATCAGGTCCTTGGAAAGAACAGCAAATACTCTTAAGTTCTGGATACCTCTTCTGTCCTTGGTTCCTTTTGTATTTTAATGCTTTAATTTGAACATATACATTATTAGCAATTACATATTTAGGTCAAAATTTCAAATTATTTATGTTTATTGCCATAATACACTAATTTAAAAACTATTACAGAAAGTTTCTCAAATATATCAAAAGTAATGTTATTCTTGACTTTCTGCAATCCCTTTGCCTTTTCAAAGAAATAGTATTTGTTTGGTGTGTACATTTTTAAAACAGAAAGAATATAATTTTAACATTTATTTTCTATTCATTTTATTTCATTTATTACAGAAAATCATTATCTTCAAATAACACATTTCTCCATTATTCTAAGATAGTAATAATAATATAGTCTCATAGTATTACTGTGTAATGTTTTAGTACATAGTCTGAATTTTCTTTGACCTTATCAATGTACTACTTACCCATCTCTAGATGATAATCGTATAATACTTATTAACTTTGATATTATGAATTGGTAGAATATGTCTTGAATTAACACTTAACCCTTAACTACATATGCAGGAGTAATTCTTCTACATGGAAACAGGGATAAGGCTTCTACACACATCCCCTCTCCTCTCTGTTATGATACTGGGAAAAATAAAGTTGGTCCTTGGCATTCTCAGTTCACTGAGTAAAATAATTCTAAAATGTACTCACAGAAAGCTCAAGAAAAATGTAGTTTGAGGTTTGGGAAAAATAAAGCAGGAGTGACATCCTATTATCCTTGCAGCTTCCGGAGGTCTGAGAAAGAACACAAGTTGTGCATTTAAAATTAGCTGTGGACATCTGAGAAAACCTAGAGTGTCAAGGAGAAAATGTTTATACATCAGAAGCCAATTCTACTATCTGTGTCCCAGGATATAGGATTGCTCTATGGACATTTGGTCAAAAATAGAAACACGGACAGCGTATTAAGAACAGGGAGGCAGTTTATGGGTAGATATTGAGTAGTGGGCTAAAGACGGAGCCCTTCAAATCATCTTCAAAAAGTATAGATATAGTCCTTTCTAGGGTCTTTACAATATCTTCCTTTATCATTTTTGTCTCCTGGGCTTTTTCATACAGAATCTGTTAATTTGGCAAAGCTCATGTTAAGAAGTCCTACCTGTCATTATCTATAAACTACCTTCTTGTATGATAAAGTTTATTCCCATCCCTCACACCTGCTTTTATGGAGATATGTATTATAACGATCTGCTTAGACAAAATAACACTTGGGCTTTTAATTCTCTGATTTGCCACATGTCTCTTTTCTTTCACATTGTTATGTTTCAAAGGAAGGGATTGATGAGCTGCTCATGTCAACCTGTGTCAACATTTCACTTGATCTGTGCAGATCTGGAATCTGTGGACCTGAAAAAATGGGGCAGAATAAAATCTTATTCTGTAGACAATCTTACTTCATTTTCAGTGTACTTTTATACATGAATGCACCAAAGAAAGCAGTGATCCATGAATGATTGTTTGAGTTCCGAATAAACACAACCAGAAAAATATGTAAGTAAATGCCAGTAAACACATACTAAATATTAACAGAGAAAGGACTTCCCAGATCTTTCCCAGGATTGAGAATTTGAAACACATTTTCCTGGCACAAACCATAGATTATATCTTGGAAAACACAAAAGCAATGCTGAAGGACAGATCCAGATTTAGGGTACGTTGATTAAATTATTTTCCATAGCTATCATCTGAAATCCAGCAAGTGTATACATGTCTTAAAAATTGAATTTAAATGTTTAACAAAGGAGGCACAAATCTTATCCAAGAACAATTCAGGGAGCAAAATGCACTGGAGGGAAAACGCCTTTTTCCTGGAAATTCTCTTTCAGTTCTTCAAGACATTGTTCACCATTTTCATTCTTTTGACAATTTTAAGACTGTCTAAATAATATTATTCTTGGGATTGTGTCTTATATTTATTCATAAAGAAAAGAAATAAACACTTATCAAATAGACAATATATGCATGATTTCTCACAATATTTTTTTATTATCTCTTCTTTCCTCTTCAGATACTGACACACTAAGTGTCAATCTCAGGGTACAATGTCCCAGCATTCCATGAGTTCTCACTGCTGTTTGTCTTTTACAGTCACACACCATGTTAGTGAGGTTATGAGCTTCCATGAGTTCTCCCGTCTCTCCCTCCCATTTCTCCAAAGGAGAGCTAGAATTTCAGTGCTAATGCTAAGCATCTACATTTGAAGTTCTGTGCCAGGGATTCAATTGCAGGTCCTCACACTTCAGCTTTCATCCACTGAGCCATCCCTCAGCCCAGGCTGACAGCTGTCAAATGCAGTGTAACAGCTAGCACATCCTAAAGGAGGGCAGGCTAGTTTCTTTTGTTGATGATTTATGTTCTCCAAATAAAAGTCACCTGTTTTGGGATTTATTCCTTTCTCACAAGTATTGTCTTAGTCTCTGTTGTTATATTCAAAATGCTGAGCATACAAATAAAGGGAAACTTGGCACAGATCACATAATATACCAAACTGATTTCATTTCCAGGGTGAATTGAATTCAACAAATCTCATTTTCTTAAGAAAACTGTATCTAATAAAGCTTTTGTATGCTAGGGAGGAATGTGCCTTTGCCCTAAGAAGCTGCTTGTACTTCATTCATGGTAAGAAAGAAGGGCACAATTTTAAAATAAAAATAGCCGTTTTGTTATCTCTCTCAACAAAATGCAAGTATAGATATGCAAGTTTGCTGTTGTCTAGTGGTTGATCACCCTTCTTTCCCTGTCTCCATCTCCCAGGAGCCCTCATTCATCAGCCTTTCTCTAGTCTCTTCTTTCTCTCAACAGAACTAGTTCAACGCAGATCCTTCTTTCTCACATAATGCTTACTGCAGTGAGCAGTTTCAGGAGACGATTTCTTATACTGATCTTCAGAAAGAAGAACTCGCATTTTTCAGATGCTGTAGGAAGTTGTTCTTTCTGGCATATGATGTCATTTGCAGTTTGATTAAAGCTGGAAAATGTCATATTTAGTCCCTGACAGACCAGTCTTTTCCCATCACAGGAAAAGGACTTCTTCATGCATATATATGAAAGCTCTGAGTGCTTGTACAATTGAGTTTTCTTCCTTTTAGTTGTTAAATATTCAATATATTCATTATGCAGCCAGAATATCAGTGGAGACCTTTGCAGGAGCTTATAGTATCATTATTAATATTAATCACACGAGGCATAATCATCTTCCTACCTTGAAAACTCAAATGTCAATACACTAAATTGCACCTTTTATTTTTTTCCTCTCATAGGTAAGGGGGAATAAACTTTAAAGGAAAACAGGAAAGTTTTTTTTTTTTAATTTTACAAACAATATAGGGCATCTAGAGGCATCTTCCTAGATTCTCCCACTACAGAAAACAATTTAAAAGATGTAAAAAATTAAACTTTGAAAAGGAAAAGTGTTTTATTTCCAATTTAAAACAAGTTAGAAATTGAAAAAGGGGTGAGCTGAAGTCTTAGGCTTATTCACAAGCATATGAGAAAGTATGGACTCTAGACGTGAATTTTCCTCTTCTGAGAGCATGCCCATGTAATATCTTCCTGAAGAAGGGTGAATTTTTGATCTATAGTGAAGGCAATAAAATAAATAAAACAAGATGATGTTGCTTAGGTCTATGGTAAGGGAAACTGAGAACAATTTAATTGAAGGTCACATGACCTTCACCTGGACCTTAGCCATCAGTCTACCAGCCACCACCAGCCCCAATCACAGTTTTAATTGACAGGAGACTTGGTGGATGAAGAGGAATCTGAAGAAGAGAGTTCCCTATTCCAAGATTGAAAAGGTCACTATTTTCAAGTGGGAGTGGAAAGATTGATCATCAGTTAAAAGCCCATACTACTCTTGCAGAATACTAGAGTTGGCTCCAGGGAATCTCTAGCCTATTTCTGGCCTGCACAGGCAACTACACTCATGATTTCAATCGCACACATACACACATTCTTAGAATAGGAAAAAATGTTTAAAAAATGTTTCCTAGTTAGGCCAGAAGCTAGTCATTATTATGAGTAAACAGAGAATGGTGGGAAAAAGAATGACAAGTGATTGACATACACCTCTTGTGACTGCCATCAGGGGCTGAGAGAGTGAGGAGGATTTAAATCCAGAAGAACAAAGTACTTTAATGTCAGAGAATGTCATGGACTAAGAGGAATATAAGGCCTAAAAGTAAGGATGACTAGAAGTAAGAAAGATGTAAACTTAGTACTTTATGATACAGTTTCTATGAGCTAATCTTTCATGGTGGACAGGAATATGTATTTCTGTGTCACCCAGACTCTTTTAATAATCCCTCACTCATGTCCAACAATCTCATTGCTTTACCATGATGGAATTGGTTAAAATCTTTGATCTGATGCTGATATGTTGGTCCATTGCCTGAGGTCAATAGACATTAGTTTAGATATCCCTAGGAAAAGTGAAAAAATTGCCACACTAAGAAATGTCCATATCTGATATTGCTCTGAGAAGATAGAATCAATGTCATTTATTTCTCAGCTGATTAAATCCAATTCAGTTCTATAATGCTGCTAAGCACATTGAACTGTCATCTTGCTCAACATCCAATTCAGCTAAGACTATTAACCTTGTCATTCGTATAGAACATAAGAAACCTTTCTAGTGCATACCTCAATCATCTGCATGCTCACATGTATTTGTGCTCCAGCATCTGCCACTCATACAGCAATAAAATGATGGATATACTGATCACACATTGACCTATAGCAACTGCAAAATACAGTGGCCAACAGATATGTTTCCTTGCCATGAGCCAGAGGTCTCTCTTATTTTCCTGGCCTGTCTTTTGTGTGTTCTCATCCCATCTGACTATAATACCATATACATTCGCTTCAGGGCTACAGTACCTTCGTTTAGCTCATGCTAGTTCTCCACAAATTCCATTTTATTTCTAGAAACTTTCTCCTGACTCCATAATGTGTCAATCATAGTTGAATTATTTTGTGGATATTGCATAAATTCAATTCCAATCATGATCTAATTAAAAAGTATATTATACACAGTGCATCTTTAAACTTCTTGACTCACAAATGTACCCATAGTATCAATGCACACATCTATCAATACCTGTACTTTCACTATTTATCATATGTTGCTCATAATTTGTAGCTTTTATATTTTCTTGTAAATATTTGTGATAGTGTATGTGTTTTAGGAGATGCATACATATGTCAATGCAGGTGCATGTACATCATGACATGCAGGTGTAAATCACTTTTTCGAACAAAATTAAGACAGGTCCTTCTGCTGTGTTAGGCACTCCAGGTTACCTAGCCTAGACATTTCTGAGTGGTCTTTCTGTCTATGCCTCCTATTTTATTGGAGTTTTATAGGATGCCTGCCTCTGCATCTAGCTTTTAGAATTGAGTTCCAGGATTCACTTGCATATTGTATTTGGCATAAGACCCACTTAGCCATTACATCTCCTTTTCTATTTCTTTTTGTTTCATTTCTTTAATTTTTAGATTTTAATCACTCATTAGTGTGTGCATGTGCCCATGCATATGGAGAGTAGATACTCTCCTTCCATCATGTCAGTCCCAGGGGTGGATCTCACTGATCAGACTGACTCATTAAGTGCTTATGCCTATAGAATCATTTCACTCACCCTTTCCTATTTCACAACTCATAAGCTATAATCATCAGTATTTCCTGTCTCCTAAACCCTGATTCCATCTAGGCTTCTTTGATGTTTCGATCAACTTTATAACTACATAAATTACAACTATATATTGTGGGCACTATTGTCTCTAATTTGGCTGACTACAGTTTTGCCATCTGTGTTCCCATTTCTCAATTCAGACCACACTGCATTCACAATTTTAAACTTCCTTTAAATTAAAATAATAATTGCACATGTTTACAAAACTTAGAAAATATGTTTGAAAAGATTGCTCAGGGTTAAGAGCACTTAGTGCTCTTCCAGAGGTCTTGGATATGGTTCCTGACATACAATATGGGTGGCTTATGTTGGCCTCTAAATCCAGAGTAAAGGTATCAGATATTTTCAGGATCTAACCCCTTGCACATATGTTCCAGGTATAAACATATTTTAACAATATGTTTTAAAATAATTTGTGAGACAGCCAAAAATAATAAACTATGTATCCACAAACTGTATCTCCAGTCTCACTTTCCAAAGGGTCAGCTAAACAGATTCTAAATATTTTTTCTTCAAGGTGTATTATACACACACACATACAGAGAGAGACAGAGACAGAGAGACAGAGACAGAGAGAGAGAGAGAGAGAGAGAGAGAGAGAGAGAGAGAGAGAGAGAGAGAGAGAGAGTCTTTACACTCTTTTGTAAACAGGAGTTCATAATTTTTACTAGTTACAACGGTTGTGCAAGTTAAAATGTTTCTCCCAAGCAGTCAGAGACTCATCTGGGCTGTTTTCTGACATCTCTATCTTTTTATTTTATTTTTTAATAGTAGGATAACCAGAATCATTTTGATTTGACATGTGGCAAATAAATCTAATTGGCATTTGATGAATATCCTATAAGCCACAAAATTATATTAGACAGCTAAAGCATTGTGTGCAATATTCTGACATGAAGAACAAAGATCCAAATCACATTCAGTTCTATTAGGTATATTATTATGTTGATCAATAAAATCCAGAAAACAGTATGAAAATGTCCATACTATTAAGAGTTCTAGAATCTTGTAGAATATTAGCCTATATTTTCTTTTAATATGAATACAAATATTATGTTGTCGTACACAAACTGGAAGTGATTTAAATTTCAAATAATTAACGCAATCTTTTATTTAGATGAATGAATGAGTCTACTATGGTCGCAAGGTCTAGTCATAAACACAGAGTCCTTATTAAAGTTACTTCTTCCTTGCAGCACAGGGCACTAACTTGGCCCACCTGACCAGACCTGACTTTGGATGGTATCGCTGATATCTCTTTTTATTCATTAGCTGTATGTTTGCTATCTTTTTGATGATGTCACTCTCTATTCAACCTCTACCTTCCCTATGTCTCTGGGGTTGGAAGAGCCAAAGAGGAATCTGTAATATTTCAGTAGAATCAAACTGCAATCACAAATACATAATACTTTTCTTTTTCTTTTTCTTTCTTTTTTTCTTTTCTTTTCTTTTTTCTTCTTTTTTTTTTTTTTTTTTTTTTTTTTGTTGGAGAAGTAAAATGAGAGAATTTTAATGCATTAGCTTGTTTATTTTCTGCCACACCAAAAACAAAAACCAACAGCCCAGGATTTAAGATCAGCAATTAATAAATGAGACCTCATGAGGGTGAGCAACTTCTGTAAAGCAGAAGAGACTGTCAACATAACAAAGTGACAGTCTACAAACTGGAAAGAGATCTTCACCAACCCGACATCTGAAAAAGGGCTAATATCCAAAATCTATAAAGAGCTCAAGAAGTTAAATACCAGTAAACCAAATAAAACTATTAAGAAATGGGTCTCAGAATTAAACAGAGAATTCTCAACAAAGGAATATCTAATGTCTGAGAAAAACCTAAAGAAATCCTCAGCATCCTTAGTCATAAGAGAAATGCAAATTAAAACAACTCTGAGATTCCATCTTACACCCATCAGAATTACTAAGATAAAAAACTCAAGTGATAGCACATGATGGCAAGGATGTGAAGAAAGAGGAACACTCCTTCATGCTGGTGGGAGGGTAAACTTGTACAATCACTTTAGAAACAAATATGGTGCTTTCTCAGAAAACTGGGAATGTGACTACCTCAAGACCCAGCAATGTCCTCCTTGGAATATACCCAAAAAATGTTCCACCAAACAATAAGAATGTATGCTCAACCATGTTCATAGCAGCCTTATTTATAATAGCAAGAACCTGGAAACAACTTAAATGTCCCTCAGTCGAAGAATGGATAAAGAAACTGTGGTACATTTACACTATGGAATACTACTCAGCTATTAAAAACAAGGAAATCCTGAAATTTGCAGGCACATGGATGGAACTAGAAATGATCATCCTGAGTGAGTTAACTCAGACCCAGAAAGATTCACATGGTATATACTTGCTTATAATTGGACAGTAGGACAAAAGGGATGTCTCATGAAAGTCTTCACTTATCACGAGATTGGAATCGATGCGGGGATTCACTATTGGGACTCTACCAGAGAGAAATATGAGAGAATGATGAAATAGAAGGATCCACAGGGTTGGACATAGAAACCTTCAAAAAGAACATCATGACAGGAAGATCTGGATTCAGGGGTTTCTGCTCAAACTACTGCACCAACCAAGGACAACACATGCTGTAAGCATTGAATGCCTATTCAGATCAAGTCAATGGGCAGGACATTATCTTCAGTTGTGGAAGAAGCAGGGACTGACTCTGACATGAACTCTGGTGCCCCATATTTGACCACTTCTCTTTGGTGGGAAGGCCTAGTGGCACTTAGAGAAAGGATAGGCAGGCTAAAATGATGAGACTTGATAGGTTATGACCATAGGGTGTGAAAGGATGTCTGCTTCTGTCACAGACCTAGGGGAGGGGAATAGGGTGAAAGCACAAGGGAGTGAGGAAAAGGAGAATACAAGTGAGGGGATAACAATTGAGATGTAATCTGAATAAATAAATTAAATAACCCATGGCCAAACAAAACAAAACAAAACAAAAACAACAACAACAACACTACTACACACTAAAGAATAGTACATTCTTCTTAGTCAAACTGCCTTTCAAGCAATTATAGAAAGTGGAAAAAAAAGATGATGAGGAGGATATTCCAACTCAATTGCAAATTTGTTCTCACTTACTGCAAGCAAACTCTTGGCAAATGACAAGAGTAAATTTTACATGGGCTGCTGTACATCTTCACTTCTTCCTTTCAGAATCTTGCCCTCACTACTGGCTTTGGAGAGGGCGAGGGAGGTAAGAATGAAACATGAAATTTGGTGGGTGTGTAGACAGGGAGAGAAGATCGGGAGGAACTTTGAGGAAGGGGAAATGACAATACAGGTGGTAAACTTTAAACCCCTACCCAGATCTAGCCTATGGTCAGAATATTCTCCACAGTGGAGTGGAGAGTGGGATATGTCTTTCTCATGTACTCTGGTGCCTCACATTTGACCATGTCCCCAGGAGGGGGAGACCTGGTGGCACTCAGAGGAAGGACAGCAGGTTGCCAAGAAAAGACTTGATACCCTATGAGCATATACAGGGGGAGGTAATCCCCCTCAGGAACAGTCATAGGGGAGGCGAATAAGGGGAAAATGGTAGGGAGGGAAGAATGGAAGGATACAAAGGATGGGATAAACATTGAGATGTAACAAGAATAAATTAATAAAAAATAATCTTTTTTTATTTTGCATGTATTTCATGTTCATTAAAAATTCTCACCCTAGAAAATAGATTACTGGATAAATGAGTTCCATCCCCTGTACCCACTTGTGGTGGAAAGAAAAAAACAAGTACTAAAAATTGTTTCTCTAGCCTCCACAAATAAGTCATAGCACATGAGTCACCCCATACATAAATATTATTTAATATTTTTTATAATTAGAAGTAATTAAAGACTGCAAAAACTCAAGAGTTCTGAAGTGATATGTGCTGAGTTTCAGTACTTTTATCTAGTCATTAAGGTGAATATTTTTCTTTATTGATTTGGAAACAGGATACCATGTATTTCAGAACAACTTGAAGTATCTATATCTAGTTATCTATCTAATATCTTTCTGTATATATGTCTATCTATCTCTATCTCTATCTATCTATCTACATATGGGATATATCATATATATACATACTATATATGGGATATATATGGAATATCATTAAATTCCTGATCATCTGCTTCTACATACTCCCACACAGACCTTCTATAAAAGCAGGTTTATGCTATCATATCAAAACACACACACATGCACATATACACATTCACACACTCATACACACTCACACACACTCACACACACACACACTTATATTTGGCACTGAGGATGGAATCCTTAGTGCGTACAGAATTGGAAACATGCTTCAAGGTAGGTTGGTAAGAACAAGGTGGTAGCAATGGAGAAGAGACCCAGAGAACCAGCTACCAAAAAAGAGGGCTATACCCAAGATGAACAATCCTAGAAAGACATACATAGCTTTGTGGGAAATTCAGTTCACAAAGAAAGGTTTCATTTAGACATTTATTCAACAAATGAGTTTGCAGGATGAAACAAAATTTGAATATAACTTCTTTAATTGCTTCATTATGTATTAATTATCCTACTTGTTATAATATGGATGTTTTATTATTAGAGAAAGTTTTTTTTTTGTTTTTTGATACAGGGTTTCTCTGTGTATCCCTGGCTGTCTTGGACTTGCTTTGTAGAACAGGCTTGTCTCACACTCACAGAGATCCACCTGCCTATGCTCCCGAGTGCTGGGATTAAAGGCATGTGCCACCAAGCAAGGCTAAGGAAAGATTTTAAAGGGAGTTATTTCCCCCAATTTAATTTACACACAACAAATACACATGTGTGTGCATGTTTGTTTTATGATAATGCTGACCTGTGATCCCTTATTCCCTATATTCTGTGCCATTTCTCTTTTGGGATTGAAAAAACCTGAAGAACAATGTATGAGAAATTTTCTTACATTTTAATGTTTATGAGTGTTCACAACACAGACTATAAAGTACTTTCTTGATTTTCTAAAATAGATTTTTCCTCTTTCTCTCTAGTGAAATATGGACTTGCATTGTAAACCTCTTAAATGGCACTGAACAGTGATTTGAGACTTGATAAAACCATGTCCATACTTCTGATACCATGTTCAATATCAATTTATATGGAAATTATCTTAAGTCCTAAAATGGGGATTAACAAAATACACTATGCATATACAATATTAACTCTTTATACAGGTAAAATTTAATTGTAAATCACTATTTAATTCAATTCTTGTAATATACCAAACATTTATTGACATCATGGTATTTCAACTGAAAAGACAATGTAGCTCAGTTAGCAGTTTGCTTCCTTAGCTTATACAAACCACAATATTCATCCCCTTGTAAATTGGAAGTGGGAAGGGCCAATATTTGAGATGTAAAATTAAAGCTAGAAGATGAGAAGTTCATGGTTATCCTCTATTCCATAGCATGTTTGAGGCCAGCAAGAGATTTATAAGATCCTGGCTCAAAACCAATCAAACCAACATTAGAGATAAATTCAAATAATTCACAGTGTACATTATCAATGCAGGCACAAGCCCCATGTTCTGGCATAGGGAAACAAAGTGTAAAACACAAATTGGCTCTCTGGAGCAGGATGCAATTTTGTTGCAACTCTTTAATTTCCAAATGTCAACTTATTTTATACACTGATTTAATATTTATGTACAAAATGCATGCCAAAAGAGCCAAAGAGAAAAGATATAAAATCTAATCAATTGTTACATCACATACTTTAGCGGTGTGTTTTCTTCCCGTAGGCAAACTGTTTAGCAATAAGTGACGCTAAGACACAATGGCTCAAAACGGAAACAACTGACTTCTTTTTTTACATATTTAGAAATGCATTTAAGTGTTCATATTTTTGAAGAAATCTAAAATTCAAAAGACAATTACCTGTCATATAATAGCTGCACATAACTACAGAATATAGTCTAATTTGGCAACATTTAAATCCTAGAATTTTCATTTCTGACGCTGTCAGAGAGGAATTGGAAATGATTTTGTTGGATGTGGCAATCATGTAGCAGTTGCACATACATGCTTTGAAGTTGGAGATACATTGATTTGCATCCTCTATCTATGACTTCCACACGTACTCTGGTGCCTCATATTTGACCATGTCCCCTCGAGAGGGAGACCTGGTGGCACTCAGAGGGAGGATAGCAGGTTACCAAAAAGAGACTTGATACCATATGAGTTTTCTCTACTCTTATACAGTCTAAGACACAGCATCATGGAGTGATGACTACTGGTTTCAGGCTGATACTTTTCATGTCAGTTAACATGATCCAAACAGTTTTCCACAAACATACTCACACAACTTCATATAGAAAATACTCCACTGCGAATCACTTTCCAGGTGAAGTTACTGTATCAAATTGACAATTCAAACTATTACAGAAGACTAAGGATTTTTATGAACATTGCCAACTTCCCCTGATTCATAGTGGCATCTTATTTTGCTAATAACTTGACATTTCCTAGCACATGTAACCTGCTTGTAAATGCCAAATAAAGTTTCAACAAAAAATTTCAAAATAAAATTTCTTTGGAACAACAGGAAGTGCTGCTCTTAACCTCTGAGCCATCTCTCTAGGCCTAAAGGCAAAATGGGAGGGAGGGAAGAATGGGAGGATACAAGGAATGGGATAACCATTGAGATGTAACAAGAATAAATTAATAAAAAATAAAAATAAATAAAATTTATTTAGTCCTTAAGAGAGGAGATGCTGATATATCTCATTGGATGTTTTTATGTGCTTCCAGTTTTCTTTTTTTTTTTTTTTCTTTTTTTTCTTTTATTTTTTTTTTGACTTTCACAAAAATATTTATTTGAAAAGGATAGAGAACTACTTATATTTCCGAAAGTATTAATAGATGCAGTTATGTTCTTAAATTAGGAGATCACAAATTTGGTTAGGTTTAAGGAAGGCCTTGAAACAATCTGCAAAGTGAAAATATAGACAGATTCAGCTGGGAAGGATACATCTATAGTTCAAGTTTTTTTTTTTTTTCAGGCAAACATTTTTTTTATTAATTTATTCTTGTTACATCTCAATGTTTATCCCATCCCTTGTATCCTCCCATTCCTCCCCCCCCCCCTATTTTCCCATTATTCCCCTCCCCTATGACTGTTCCTGAGGGGGATTACGTCCCCCTATATATTCTCATAGGGTATCAAGTCTCTTCTTGGCTACTTGCTGTCCTTCCTCTGAGTGCCACCAGGTCTCCCCCTCCAGGAGACATTGTCAAATGTGAGGAACCAGAGTACGTGAGAAAGTCGTATCACACTCTCCACTCAACTGTGGAGAATATTCTGACCATAGGCTAGATCTGGGAAGGGGTTTAAAGTTTACCTCCTGTATTGTCCTTGGCTGGTGCCTTAGTTTGAGCGGGACCCTGGGGCCCAAATCTGCCTATCATATTGTTCTACTTGTAGATTTCTAGGACCCTCTGTATCCTTTTATTTTGCTGTTCTCCCATGCGTCTCTCATTTAGAGTCCCAATAGGATGCCTTCCCCTCTGTCCCAGTTTCCTGGTAAGTGAAGGCTTTTGTGGGACATGCCCCTTGGGCTAGTATGCAGATATAAGTGAGTATATACCATTTGATTCTTTCTGCTTCTGGGTTAACTCACTCATTATGATCATTTCTAGCTCAATCCATTTATCCACAAATTTCGGGAATTCCTTGTTTTTAATAGCTGAGTAGTATTCCATAGTGTATATGTACCACAGTTTCTTTATCCACTCTTCTACTGAGGGACACTTAGGCTGTTTCCATGTTCTGGCTATTATGAATAAGGCTGCTATGAACATGGTTGAGCAAAGTTTCTTGTTGTGTGCTGGAGCATCTTCTGGGTATATTCCAAGGAGTGGAATAGCTGGGTCTTGAGGAAGCCCTATTCCTATTTTTCTGAGATAACACCAGATAGATTTCCAAAGTGGCTGTACTACTTTGCATTCCCACCAGCAATGAAGGAGTGTTCCTCTCTCCCCACATCCTCGCCAGCATGTGGTGTCCCTTGAATTTTTGATCTTAGCCATTCTGATGGGTGTAATATGGAATCTCAGAGTTGTTTTGATTTGCATTTCCCTGATGACTAAGGAGGTTGAGCATTTCTTTAAGTGTTTCTTAGACATTTGATACTCCTCTGTTGAGAATTCTCTGTTTAGTTCCAAGCCCCATTTCTCAATTGGGTTATTTGGTTTGGTGGTGTTTAATTTCTTGTGTTCTTTATATATATTGGATATTAGACCTTTGTCAGATGTAGGGTTGGTGAAGATTTTTTCCCAGTCTGTAGGCTGTCGCTTTGTTCTCTTGACAGTGTCTCCTGCCTTACAGAAGCTTCTCAGCCTCATGAGGTCCCATTTATTAATGGTTGACATTAAGGCCTGGGCCGTTGGTGTTCTTTTCAGGAAGTTGTCTCCTGTGCCAATATGTTCCAGGCTCTTTCCCACTTTTTCTTCTAAGTGGCTTAGTGTCTCTGGTTTTATGTTGAGGTCTTTAATCCACTTGGATTTGAGTTTTGTGCAAGGTGACAAATATGGGTCCAGTTTCATTTTTTTACACATAGACCTCCAGTTAGACCAGCACCATTTGTTGAAGATGCTATCCTTTTTCCATTGAATGGATTTGGCTTCTTTGTCAAAAATCAAGTGACCATATGTGTGTGGATTCATCTCTGGGTCTTCGATTCGATTCCACTGATCAACCAGCCTGTTGCTGTGCCAGTACCATGCTGTTTTAATTACTATTGCTTTATAGTACAGTTTGAGATCAGGTATGGAGATTCCTCCAGAGCACCTTTTATTGTACAAGATTGTTTTAGCTATTCTGGGTTTTTTGTTTTTCCATATGAAGTTCAGAATTGAACTTTCAATGTCTTTAAAAAATTGTGTAGTTATTTTGATAGGGATTGCATTGAATCTGTAGATTGCTTTTGGTAGGATGGCCATTTTTACTATGTTAATTCTCCCGATCCATGAGCAAGGAAGATCATGCCATCTTCTCAGGTCATCTTCAATCTCTTTCTTCAGAGTTTTGAAATTTTTTTCATACAAGTCCTTCACTTGCTTAGTTAGGGTAACTCCTAGATATTTTATATTGCTTGTGGCTAATGTGAAGGGTGTGGTTTCCTAATTTCTTCCTCTGCAAGCTTGTCATTTGTGTATAGGAAGGCTACAGACTTTTTTGAGTTAATTTTGTATCCAGCCAATTTGCTGAAGGTGTTTATCAGCTTTAGGAGTTCTCTGGTGGAGTTTTGAGGGTCACTTATGTACACTATCATATCATCTGCAAAGAGGGATAATTTGACTTCCTCCTTTCCCATTTGGATACCCTTGATCTCCTTTTGTTGTCTTATTGCTCTAGCGTATATGCCTTCAAAGTAGGATCTTATGATTGTTTGAATTTCTTCAGTGTCTGTTGTTATGTCTCCCTTTTCATTTCTGATTTTGTTGATTTCAATACTGTCTCTCTGCCTTTTAGTTAGTTTGGCTAATGGTCTGTCTATCTTGTTGATTTTCTCAAAGAACCAGCTTTTGGTTTTGTTGATTCTTTGGACTGTTTTCTTAGTTTCTAATTTGTTAATTTCATCCCTGAGTTTGATTATTTCCAGGCGTCTACTCCTCTTGGGTGTTTCTGCTTCTTTTTTTTCTAGGGCTTCCAGTTGTGTTGTTAAGATGCTTATGTGCGATGTTTCCAATTTCTTTTTAAAGGCACTTAGTGCTATGAATTTTCCTCTTAGCACTGCTTTCAATGTATCCCACAAATTTGGGTATGTTGTTTCTTCATTTTCATTGAATTTCAGAAACTCCTTGATTTCTTTCTTTATTTCTTCCCTGACCCAGGTGTCATTTAGCAGAGAGTTGTTTAGTTTCCAAATACGTGTAGGTTTTTGTTATTTCTGTTGTTGTTGAATTGCAGCCTAAGAGCATGGTGATATGATAGGATACAAGGTATTATTTCAATCCTCTTGTATCTATTGAGGCTTGCTTTGTGACCTACGATGTGATCAATTTTGGAGAAGGTTCCATGGGGTGCAGAGAAGAAGGTGTATTCTTTCTTGTTTGGGTGAAAGGTTCTATAGATATCTGTTAGATCCATTTGACCCATGGCATTGGTTAATGATGTTATTTCTCGGCTTAGTTTCTGTTTCAATGACTTATCCTTCAGTGAGACTGGGGTGTTGAAGTCTCCCACTATTATTGTGTCTGGATCGATGTGTGGTTTAAGCTTTTTTAGGAGATCTTTTAGAAATGTGGGTGCCCTTGTATTGGGAGCATAGATGTTCAGAATTGTGATGTCATCTTGGTTGACTTTACCTTTGATGAGTATGAAGTGTCCTTCCTCATCCCTTTTGATTAATTTTGGTTGAAAGTCTATTTTGTTCGATACTAAAATGGCTACGCCTGCTTGCTTCTTGTGACCATTTGTTTGGAATATTTTTTTCCAACCTTTTACCCTGAGGTAATGCCTTTCATTATGGGTGAGATGTGTTTCTTGGATGCAGAGGAATGTTGGATCTTGTTTATGTACCCTTTCAGTTAGTCTGTGTCTTTTTATTGGAGAATTGAGGCCATTGATGTTGAGAGATATTAATGACCAGTGACTGTTAAGAGTCTTAATTTTGATGTTGTTTCCAGTCGAGCGTTTGTGTTTTTGCCATGGGATAGTTATCTATTTCGTGGGTAGTTTTGGTTGTAGCTTGACCCTTTGGGATGGAGTTTTCCTTCTAGTACCTTCTGTAAAGCTGGATTTGTGGATAGGTACTGTTTGAATTTGTTTTTGTCATGGAATATTTTGTTTTCTCCATCAATGGTTATTGATAATTTTGCTGGGTAAAGTAGTCTGGCCTGGCATCTGTGTTCTCTTAGGGTTTGCAGGATCTCTGTCCAAGCCCTTCCGGCTTTTATGGTCTCTGCTGAGAAGTCGGGTGTAATTCTGATAGGTTTACCATTAAATGTTATTTGGCCCTTTTCCCTTGCAGCTTTTAATATTTTTTCTGTGTTCTGCATGTTTTGTGTTTTGATTATTATGTGGCGGGCCGTTTTTCTTTTCTGGTCAATTCTATTTGGTGTTCTGTAGGCCTCTTGTATGTTTATAGGCATCTCTTTCTTTAGATTGGGGAAATTTTCTTCTATGATTTTGTTGAGAATAGTTTCTGGGCCCTGGAGTCTGATGTCTTCTCTTTCTTCAATGCCTATTATCTGCAGATTTCTTCTTTTCATGGTGTCCTTAATTTCTTGGATGTTTTGTGTCAGGAGTTTGCCAGATTTGGCATTTTCTTTAATGGTTGATTCAATATCTGTGATTGTATCTTCTAGCCCTAAGATTCGTTCTTCCATCTCTTGGATTCTGTTAGAAAAGCTCACCTCTGTGTTGCTCGCCTTCTTCTCTGAGGTCTCACGTTCTCGTTTTTCTTCTGTCTGTGTGTTTATCATTGAATCCATTTTCATTTTCAGATCTTGAACTGATTTTTTGATGTCTTTCATCTGATTTTTTGTATATTCCTGAGTTTCTTCCATTGCCTCTTTATAGGTCTTCAGAGCTTGAACCGTTTTATTTATTTCTTTCATCTGGTTGTTTGCATTTTCCTGCAATTTTTCCAGTTCCACTCTATGTGCTTCTTTTATGTCTCTCACCTGTTTGTCTGCGTCTTCCTTCATTTGATTACGAATTTTATTTGTTTCCTCCATTATCATCCTCATTACTAAGGATTTGAGGTCATTTTCTTGTATTTCCGTTGTATTTGAGTTCTCTGGGTTGTTTTCTTTGGGATAGCTGAAAACTGGAGATGCCATGTTGTTTTGGGGTTTTTTGCGTATGCTTTTTCGTTGTCCTTTAGACATCTTGCCGTCTTTTTGTTGGGTAGCTTCCAGAGTTGAATGGAGGGTGTCTGATGATAGATTCACTTGTTTTCTCACAATTTCCCTAGGCTGCGAGCTCAAAGCTTCACTGGTGTGGATGTTAGGAGGTTAGCCCTGTTGTTCTGGTCTCTCACAGCCAGTGATCCTCAGCCCCCCTCTGCTGTGGATCCTGCAATTGTTCTGGGTCTCTGAATGAGCGTTTGGGTCAGGCCAAGGTATCCACAGCCTCTGTGTTCCCTGCCAAGTCCAGCCAGGAGCACTGGGACCGAACCACGGGCAGAACTCTGCTAGATTCTCAGGGCCTGAACCGTCTGCCAGCTAGGGATTTTGGGCCCAAAATGCACCCAAAGTCCAGCCAGAATTTTTGGGTTGGGACTACGCACCAAGCTCCGCTAGGGCCTTTTGGCCCAAATTGCGTGCTGTGGTCAGTTATTGACTCAGGGCCCGAACTGACCACCAATCTCAGCCAGGAATTCTGGATTCAAACTGCACACTGTGTCCAACCAGAGTCTTAGAGCTGGTGGAACTGAGAGCTCTGTCCAGCCTGCGCCACAGCAGGAGAACTGGGGCTGCTCTGAGTTAGGGCCAGTGGTGGAACAAGTGCTCCGCCCAGACTGTGTCACCGCAAGGGAGCTGCCGCTGAGCTGAGGTGGTGCCTAGGATGGAACTGAGCACTTCACCAAGCCTGCGCCACAGCAGGAGAACTGCAGCTGCTCTGAGTTAGCGCCTGTGGTGAAACCAAGTGCTCCGCCCAGACTGTGTCACCGCAGGGGAGCTGCCGCTGAGCTGAGGTAGTGTCTAGTGTGGAGCTGCAAGCTCAACTGAGCCTGCGCCACAGCAGGGGAGCTTTGGCCACGCTGAGTTAGTGCCTCAGGCAGAATTGCTTGCTGGGCTGGGCCAGTACCCGGGACTCTGGGGCCGAACTGTCCGCCGAGTCCAGTCTGGGTCCAAAGGCTCCACGCGACCCAAATCCTGCCCTGAGTCCCCTCTCCTGTAGCAATTCCCACCAGCCACCACACCAATCGCCTCCACTGGAAGGCTATGAGCTGCAAACCTTAGCTGCCGCTGCTGGTGCCGCTGGTGCTGCTGCCTCTGCCGCTGCCGCTCCGATCAGAGAAAAACCACTCTCCTCCCGTGTGCAGGGGCATGCAGGTCCTCCGCACCCTGGTCCCTCCGAACCGTGGAGCACTCCCGCTGCCGTGATGTTCGGACCTCGGTGTTCCTGGCTCAGAAATCTGTGCAATTCCCTGAATTGTTCACTGGAGCCTCCAAACGCTGTCCACACTGCTCGCCGCCATCTTGGATCCTGCTTCCAGTTTTCATTTGTTGAAACATTTTTATGCTATATATTGTGACTATGTGTTCCACTCCCAATTTCTCCAAAGTCCTCCCCATGTAAGTACAAACATAATTTGATATGTGAAGTGAAAATTTCTTTGAAGATTCAGTTGTGTCCTGTGGTGTTTTGCTGAAAGTGGTTTTGTGAGAGGGCATGTGATGTTTTGCTAGGATTACAGATGTGACAGTGTGCATGATGGTGGGAAGTGATTTAAAAAGAACAAGGGACAATGAGACAAGGAATTTTGCTATTTTTACACTGTTCAACACTTCGCTGGTCTTTGCTGGACTTTTCTGAGTTTTGTTGGTCTTCTCTGGTCTTTGTTTCTCAGAGAGAAACATGCCAGAGAACTTTTTCTGGTACTCAGAATTATTATGGATGCTTCCACAGACTCACATGCTGATATGGTGGAGTCTTGCACAGTCTGCAGGATGGTCCCAAGTCTATGGACTCATGTGCTATTTGGTGTTGGCAATTAGACAGGATTTCCAGTATTCTGACAATGCAAAGTGAAACTGGATTAGGGAACTATGTCTCATAACACTACAATATCTTTTTCCTATTAATAATCTTTCTCCCTTTTCTCTGGTTGGTGAGTTAATAGTGAGGTTGAAGAATTTAAGAACCCTCAATAATGTAGGTATTGAAAAATGTAACCCTATAGTCATGCAGACACATAGTTTAGAAATAAGTTGGTATTGCATTTGATAATAGTTCAATTCTAAAATTAGATACAAATGTGTGTGTGTGCATGTATGACTGTGTGTGTGTGAGTGTATGTGTATGTGCATGTATAACTGTGTGTGTATTTGTGAGTGTGTGTATGTGTGTATGTACATGAGTACACACAGAGCCTTTTTTTGTATGTGTGCTCCCCATGTAATCTTGTTCCTGGAAATGTAATCTGCAGTGATGCAGACAAAAGATGAGAACAACTCCCATCAATCACTCTGAGCAGTGTTTTCAGACTCTCTATTTGTAAATTCCACTGACAATGAATGTTGCTCTCCCTTCTTAGTCTTTGATCAATGTTTCCATTGAATTAATGCTTTTCTTTTCTGTGTTATGTTACAGGTGGCCTCATTGCTTATTAATTTTTTTTACAGCAAAGCCTTCAAGTAAGTAATGCAATTAAATTGTTTTGAACAGTATTAGTTACTTTCTTATTGCTATGATAAAATATTTTGACAAAATAACATAAGGGAGAAACATTTCACTTTTTTTCACAGCTTTAGAGAGATAGAGCCAATCATCATAGATATTCTGAGAGACGATATTGATGTATCTATCAGTACACAGCATGTAAAATGTAAAAGCATGGTGGAAGGAGCAGAAGCTCATGGATTTCAGCATGTCTGAACTTCATAAGTAGGGATAAGCAGGAAATCTATCCAGTGTATAAAACTTCAAAGCTCCTAGTAACCTACAGCTTTCTTCAACTTTGCCTCAAGCTCTGAAACAATTGTTCAAACATATGAGCTTATAGGAATATGTTACATTCAAACTCCAAGATCACTGGAAGTGAGGGGACCTGCTGGTAGTACTTGGTACTTGGTTATTTCTTATCAGCATAGGAAGCATGACAATCAATAGACATAAGTAAATGTCTATCTATGAACATACAGGAAAACACATAAATACATGGATACACACACAAGCCCCTAATACACATACATATACATGCATACACACACTGACATATATACACATATATGCAGACTCACAGGACTATTTTCATTAAAACCCTGAGCAATAATTTCAATGAAACTTGCAACTAATGAAAATATCATATTCCTTTATTGTCCAATAAGACAACTTTTGATTAAATGGGACTATGCAGTTTATGGATATTGATAAAATAGTAATATGAAACTGGTTAGAAACAAAACAATCTTAGTTCAGTGTGGTGGCTCACAATTGCAGTGCTAGAACTCTGACAGTACCTAGGGAGGAAGATTGATATATACATATACAAACATATATATGTATGTGTGTGTGTGTGTGTGTTACAGAAATAGGTAGGTAGATAGATAGATAGATAGATAGATAGATAGATAGATAGTTAGATAGATAGATAGATAGATAGATAGATAGATAGATAGATAGATAGATAGATAGAAATATATATATTGGGGAAATGGGCATTAGCTACTTATTGCTTGTCCAGAATTTGGTGAGTTCAGCAGAAGTTGCACCATTTTATAAAGAGTAGCTGACTTGTCTAAGGAAACTTGATAGAAGTTTTAATAACTGTTACAAATGCTTTTCCATCTCTGTCTAGAAATTATAATTTATCCAGTTAAGAAGGTGAGAATGAACCCCAGGGTTTGTACTGATAGCTAGCTCAGGATTGCAATTCATCTAGAGTGGGCCTGATGATGCATTAACACAACCTCCTGACTTACCTAATTTTCCCTGAAAATGCTAAGTTAATTGGTGTGCTTCTGGAGAAATAATTCAATCGTTTGAGCATTGCTGAAATTCCATACTACTGAGTGGAATATGTTGTTATCCTACCACTGGTTTTATGTCAAAAGGCCATTATATTATTGAATGAATGCTCAAGCCAGTGGATTCTGCATTTTGACGCTGATCATAAATTTTAATAAAGAATTCATATAAAATATCCCAAGTAGAATGATCACATATGGGTCCTTATACAAAAAAAATTAACAAAGATTATGGAAAATTGAAGGTTTATTTTTATTCAGGTTTTTAATTTATTCAGAATACAACTCAATTGTTATCCCATCACCTGTATCCTTCCATTCCTCCCTTCCTCTCACTTGCACCCTAGTCCCCTCCCCTAGGTCTAAGATGAAAGTGGACCTCCTCCCCCACTATATGGTCATAGGCTATCAAATCTCACCTTGTAGCCTGCTTATTCTTTCTTTGAATGGTACTAGGCATCCCCACCAAGGGGAGGGGGTCAAATATGGAGCACCAGATTTCATGTCAAAGTCAGGCTCAGCTCTCCACATAACTGTGGAAAATATCCTGTCCATTGGGTAGATCGGAGTAGAGGTTCAATGTTTACTATTTGAATTGTCCTTGGTTAGAGCAATAGTGGAGCAGATCCCCCGGGCCCTGATCCATTTGTCACAATAACCTTCTTGTAAGTTTCTAAGACCCTCTGGATCCTTCTATTTCCCCATCTCCTATATTTATCTTACCTAGAGTCCGATTAGGATTTCCTCACATCTATCCCAAACTCCTGTAAGTGAAAACTATCAAGGACATGCTTTTTAGGCTAGTACCCAATTATAAGTGAGTAAATACAATGTGAGTCTTTCTGCTTCTGGCTTAATGAACTCAGTATGATCATTTCTACTTCCACTCATTTGACCACAAATTTCAACATTTCCTTGTTTTTAATTGCTGAGTAGTATTCCATAATGTAACAGTACCACAGTTTCTTTATTTATTCTTCTACTGAGAGACACTTAGGTTCTTTCAGGTTCTGAATATTAAGAATAAGGCTGCTATGTATATGTTGAGAATATGTCTTTGTTGTGTGGTGGAACATTTTCTGGATATATCCAAGGACTGGTATAGCTGGGTCTTGAGGAAACCCAATCCCCAATTTTATAAGAATGTGCCAGAGAGATTTCCAAAGTAGTTGTACAAGATTTCATTCCCACCAACCAACAATGAAGTAGTGTTCCTCCTCCACATCTTCACCATTATGTGGTGTCACTTGAATTTTTTATCTTAGCCCCATTCTGATGGGTGTATGATGGCATCTCAGAGTGATTTTGATTTGTATTTCTCTGATAACTAAATACATTAATCATTTCTTTAAGTGTTTCTCAGCCATTCGATATTCTTCTGTTGAGAATTCTCTGTTTAGTTCTGAGCCCCATTTCTCCATTGGGTTATTTGGTTTGGTGGTGTTTAATTTTTTGAGTTCTTTATATATTTTGGCTATTAGACCTTTGTCAGATGTATGGTTGGTGAAGATTTTTTCCCAGTCTGTAGGCTGTCACTTTGTTCTGTTGACAGTGTCTCCTTACAGAAGCTTCTCAGCCTCATGAGGAACCATTTATTAATTATTGACTTTAAGGCCTAGGCTGTTGGTGTTCTGCTCAGGAAGTTGTCCCCTGTACCAATGTGTTCCAGGCTCTTCCACACTTTTTCTTCTTACCGATTTAGTGTCTCTGGTTTTATGTTGAGGGCTTTAATCCACTTGGACTTGAGTTTTGTGAATGGTGATAAATATAGGTCTAATTGAATTTTTCTACATGTAGACAACCAGTTAGACCCGTATCATTTGTTGAAGAGTCTATCCTTTTTCCATTGAATGGCTTTGGCTTCTTTGTCAAAACTCAAGTGACCATACCTGTGTGGGTTCATTTCTGGGTCTTTGATTTGATTCGATTGATCAACCAGCCTATTGCTGTGCCAGTATCATACTGTGTTAATTATTGTTGCTCTTTTGCTCAACTTGATATCAGTATTGAGGTTCTCTCAGCCCAATTTTTCACACTCAGTCCGCTGAAGCCAGCTGCCTGGTTCTGGTATGGATCAGGTCAGACTGTGTGCACTGTGGCTGGGCTTCCCTGAGGCCACTGGGCTCTACGTAGACTGGCATGGGGATGGTGGGGCTGCCTGAGGACAGTCTGTTTCACTGAGACTTTCCCAGGCCAGGAGCTCTGGTGTTCCACCATTCCACAAACTGTGTTTGGGTTATAGAGGCTGGCTGCAGTCGGCAGGTGGGTTCTCTTCCAAAGTCTGGGGTGTGGGTTCAGGTCCTCAGTGGACTGTTGTTTGACCCAGGACTCGGCATGCCTGTAGTCTGCACTGTGCAAGAACCCACTCACCTAGTGTTCTCCAGTGCTTGCATTCTGTGGATCGCAGTCCAGTCCCTCATCTCCATGCAGTAGATCAGATACAGTGTGTGATAGGCACCACCAATTTGTAACTGGAACTTGGTATTTAATTGAAGGCTTTAATGTAGCTTCGAAGTGCTGAGGACAGAGGAATCCCAGGATGCAGTGGAATGCAATGACTGAGTCCTTGATGCACACAATGATGATATAGACAAGTTCACATGGATAAAAAATCGCCAATAAAAGAAGGAGATAATGATAGGCCCTTAATATAATTAATCATCTCATCATTCTTCCAGGATCATTCACCTTGAAGGGCATACCTACAATAAGAGTTTTTGTCAACAAAGCAAGAACAAATCATGATAATCAAAATTCCTATTGTGCTCTTTTGGAGAGACAAGTGTTTGTGTTGGATTGGCCAATTAAGAGCAAAAAAGACAAAGTAGGGTGCTGGGAGTGCTGAGGAAGTTGTAACCAATAATTTGGCTACTGAGAAAATGTTTAGATGTCTCCAAAGATCCAAATTACAACAATGGAGAGTACAGAACATGAGGTCCTTGTAAGTGAGCACTATACCCAAAGAATTCTTCATAGGTTAGACAGATCTTAACTTCTTCTTGGCATCAATTTTGACCTTTGTTTGTATAGTGACTTTCTGAATAATTGCACATTGCTCCTTAATCTAGTCTGAAAACGTTATCATGAATCACAGTTAAGATTTTTCCCATTGTTCTAATCACTTTGCACATCAATTCACTGAAATTTCATCTAAATTAATTTTCTTTCTTATTTTAGACAAAAAATAGATATGAATTCTTATATCTGCATCTTATAGCTATAGGCTGTAAATGTTAGATTCTCCTTAGTCATAATTGTTACAATGTAGGCTTATTAGATTTACCTGAGATTGTACTTGTCAGATAAGGTCAACAGTATCTACTAGTAACAGCTGTCCTTCAGTGTTAAAACCCATGGCTTCAAATAAAACCTAGCATAGCTCTTCTCAGATCTCAAACAATGAACTCCTTAACATTTACAGTAACTAATATTTCAGCTTGTGAGCCTTGAGACCCTCTCATCCATTCAACTTCAGTTCTTCCCAGGCTTAATTATCTCTGCTGCTGGTCATTTTCTCTAGTTCTTCATATTTCACAATTTTATTGCTTATGTGACTACTGATTTCCTCTTGTGGCTGTAGCTATAGATGTTTCCTCTTCTATTTAAGAGCTCAATCCACTCTACTCATGGTAAAGGTCAGCAGAAGCAAATACTCATTTCCAAGAGACATATTATTGAACCTAATGTTGTAATACCTCAAGGCTTATTAGTAGGTTTCTTCTTGGTCATTTAAAAAATTATCTTTACTATGAGGATTGGGATGTAAGCATAGAGCTGAGGGCAGGTCATATTCCTAGGTAGGTGAATGTTAGTGATAAAAGAGGGTACGCAGAGACAATGTGCCTGTTGAGACAGATGGGCCAATGTTTCTACCACTCGAAACATCGAAAGGATTGTCAAGAACATGAGAAGCATGAGTATGACCAGAAAAAAAAATATCTTGCAGACAACCTAATAAAAATTGCTGATCTTAGAAGTAATTAAACTTATACTGCTTTTTTCATCATTGTTATTATTTGTCTCTTTGACATTCTAATTAACAAATGACTAGAATAAAGCAGAAACATATACAAAATATTAATTTGTATACTGTAAATTTATCCACAATGAGATAAGTATTATGCAATTTTCAAAAATGTTTAAAATATAATTATCAATCCAAAAAAGAAAATTGGGAATTTGATATATGAAGCTTATGTTTGCTTATTATGCTATGCATTAACAGGTGCTTGTGTAATTAAAGGAGTTTAAAGTATGTTTAACTACTAGGTATTTACTTCTACTCTAGTTATAAATCTCTCAAGCAAGTATTTCTGGTTGAAAACTCCTAAAGTATAAGAAAGAGTAATAAATAAAATCTGAGAGTCAATGAGACAACTCAGTGGCTAAAGGCACTTGCTGCCACATCTGAAGGAGAGAACTGATTCTTTTTTTTTTTTTATTAATTTATTCTTGTTACATCTCAATGTTTATCCCATCCCTTGTATCCTCCCATTCTTCCCTCCCTCCCATTTTCCCATTGTTCCCCTCCCCTATGACTGTTCCTGAGGGGGATTACCTACCCTGTATATGCTCATAGGGTATCAAGTCTCTTCTTGGCAACCTGCTGTCCTTCCTCTGAGTGCCACCAGGTCTCCCCCTCCAGGGGACATGGTCAAATGTGAGGCACCAGAGTACATGAGAAAGTCATATCCCACTCTCCACTCAACTGATTCTTTAAAGTTATCCTGTGACCTTCAGTCATATGAGGTGGCACAGACTTGTTTTTGTGTGCATGCACACACACACCATCCCATTTCAAAAAATAAATAAACAAATTAGAATGCAATTTGATACTTCAAATTTTATGTGGATGACATATTGTGGTCAAATTATAGTTATGGTTAGTATAAGTAGACTGATAAATATTGTTGTTACAAGTAATCAAAATATATTAAAGAATAATGCATATCCTCAAAATATTTTTTCCATAGACTTCAGTTTCATAACAAGTGATAATCTAACTGACTGATTTGTTATAGAAGACAAGGAACTTCTGGACATGAATTTTAATGTATATTGTATGTTAGAACATTAATGCTGCCAGGCTGAACATATAGATTATCTGGTAGACTATTTGCCTACTTTTATGAGGATCTGTGTTCGATCCCCACTACAAGAATTGTAATACCTGTTTGTGCCTAAATTTTTAGAATTATTTTTATAAACTTAGAGCTCATTCCAAGAAGTAAATGCTTCTGACATCAATTTTAGCTACTTAAAGGTTTTGGAACTTTGAAGAAAATCTGTGAGCTGGGCTATATTATGTGCAATTCAAGAAATATTATGCAATTGGCTTAAATATTTTTCTAGCACTGAATTCTTAAACAGAACAGTTGCATAGTCCCTTGCTTAAGTCTGTTTTGTATTTGTTGCTTTTTCATAGATCTGATGAAAATAAACTTGAAAGAACAACATAAAGGGAGAAATTTTGATTTTTATCTTATTTTAATTCCATTTCAAAGTTTTGTTTTCTGGTGATCTTGCTGTTTTTCAGGGCTGATGTTGAAGTAGAACATCCAGGTAACAGAAGCATCCTTCAGGGACTTTTAACATCATGGCTAAAAGCAAGCACAAAGCAAGGGGCCAAAGGATAAGATGCATCAGAGTTTCTCCACTGATCTACTTCCTCCAGCCAAGCTCTACTTACTAAAGTTCCAGAAAATTAAAGAATAATGTCATCACGCATTCAATATATGTGTTCTTGGGAAATTTCATATTCAAATGATGTTATTAATTTTTCTGGAATGTTCACACAATATAAATATAAAATAATAAATTATATAGAATTATAATTTTAGATTTCTAAGGATGATTACTGATATAAGAGCAGTTTGTGTCCTCAAAGATTGTAAAGAATATCAATATTAATATTTACTCAATAATAAACTTTAAAAAGAGAGAAAGACAGAAACTTTTTGCTCTTAGCTGAGATTTTGACTTCTAGACCATTTTACATTAAAGATAACATTAAGAATACACAACATGAACTCATATAGGTATATACATTATACATAGATATATATGGTATATAAATGGAAACATGAGTGTGTGGTATCTCCATTCGTTTTAGAATAATTTTCACTTAAAAAAGAATATTGTTATTTTCTTCTTTGTAAAGCTTAGTCAATTTTGGACTATTTCCACTTCTATGACAAAAACAAACTCATCATCCTCACTATAGGATGGCATTTTGGCATGTCTTCTTCCTTTGAGATTAGAATAGTGGTGCCAATTTTTAAAATTAGATTTTATTAGCCAGGCATGGTGGCACATACCTTTAATTGTAGCACTTGGGAAGCAGAGGCTGTCATATCACTGTGAGTTCAAGGCCAGCCTGTTTCTACAACATCAGTCCAGGACAGCCAAGGCTACACTGAGAAACCATATCTGGAAAAATATTATATTTTATTAACTCTTTGATAATTTCATAAAATATATTTTTATAATATTCACCCCATACTCCTCAAAGTAATTTACCCAGAACTACCTCCCATCTCCTCCAAGCCTCACAATTTCCTCTTCTTTATACTTCTATTTAAAGCATCTTACCAAGGTAGATGTCTGATGATGTCCACAGGGTGTGGGACCATCCACTGGAGAATGGTTGATGTACCAGCTGCCAACTCTCAATGAACAGCACTCTCCACCCCTCTGAATCCACAGATTGTCAATGACTCCTCAGCTGGAAATGGGAGCTTACAAGGGGCTGCCCAATCCATTCTTTAACATTGATTGTCTTGATTTCATGCAAATCTTGGGTAGGGAATGATAGTGGCTGATTACATCAGAGCAAAGATCAATTATGATCAAAACGTTTCATTCCTTAAGAAACAAGAGACAATATTGTGTGAAGGACAATGTGAATATGCACAGTTAGAGAACATTTTTTGGAGAATAGACTGCATGACTGATGACATTCCTGGTCATTTGGTGCCTTATGAATGCTTGTTTGAGAGAAATGAAAGTGTCACAGCACTCTGACAGGTTGTTAAATGGAGTTTCCAACAAACTTTCAAGAGTATACATTTGATTGAAAGGTGACATTTGTAAACAAAAGCATAGGGAGTAGAAGAGTTTTTTTCTGCGAATTCTTTTTAAGGTTCCTTTATTTGCCACATGACATGAAATTCTTATGCAGAGGATAGATAGAAGATTCACATTCTAAAGTAAAGTAGGCATGTGGGCTCAGAGACTCAGAACATTTAAAACATATCAGTGGAAAGGCAGAGTTTTGTAGGCATTACTCTTCCACTTCTAGCTCTGTATATAAAGCAATCAGATACACAAAACTTAAGGAGATCCAATGGTTAAAAATGCATATGTACAACCTATATAAATGCCTGTTAAGTAATTTCCTTCAACTAATGACAAATGAATAATAATTACTTCACATTTGTCATAGTAACATTAACATTTATCAAATGTCATTGGTCAAAATTTCAAAATTTTTTCTTCCACACTTAGTTCTTTCCCATCCTTCCCACCTCCTTCTCTCCCCCTTCTTCATTCTCCCTTTTCTTTCTCTTCTTTTTTTCTTTCTCATGTATGTGAACAAAAGTATGTCATGGTGAGCACATGAAGGTCAGAAGACAAGTTACAAGGGTCAGTTCTAGCTTTCACCTTGTTTCTATTATTATGCTGCAGAATCCAATATACTCAAGGCTATGTGAATTATGAACTTTTGGTGATTCTCCTGTGTCTCCCTACTGTCTCATCATAGGAGTGCTGATAGTACAGATGCATGCCACCATATCAGGCCGTTCATATGGATTGTGTGGACTGAAATTTAGTGATTAGGCTTACACCTATTGGTCATTCCCATAAAAGCCCTCCTTCTGTCTAGCCACTCATATTTCCTAATGCATAAATAACACATACTGTGCTGTCTACTGCTTTATTTAGTTTAATTTAACAATATATGACTACAGATATGGATTCAATTTTTTCCTATCAAATTTGTCATGAAGAAACCCACAGACTACAAGGAGAAAACACTTTGAGATAAACATACATGCACTTCCATAGCTAAGCTGTTGACTGGAAAGCAGTATCAATTGACCATTTAATCACATCCATGTACTGTCTTGAATGAATCTCCATTTTATGGAAAAGCCCTCCCTCCTGGTTGATATTATATCGATCAGTCATGCTTCCCTCAAAACCCCTGCTCAATTTGCTGCTTTGATGACAAAATCAGCAACACTTATTATTTAAAAATATGGAAAAATAAGGCTGAAAATTTTGCATATTCAATAAGATACTTGATTTGATTTTCTCAGTTCTACCACCAGAAGGTGTGTAAAAAACCATAAATATTTCCATGTGCTTGAAATCTCAGTATTGATGAGAAGGAGAAAGGAAGTTCCTTATAGCTCTCTGGAAAGGCAGCCTAACTTAATCTGTAGCTCAGAGGTAGTCCTAGTGTTAAATAGCATAATTGTCAGGTTCCTGAGGAAGATTACTGAAATAATAAGGTTTATCTCTTGCCTCTGTATGTATACACACATATATAAAATAAAATACAATCATACACACACACTTATACATGTGCACGCTTGCACACACACACACAAACACACACACACACACACAGAGATGATTTTCCATATTATAACATGTTTATTATTCCTCAGTTTTCTAGACATTAATATTTGTGAAACATAGAGTTGATGTTTTTTGAACATAATAATTATTCTAACACGTTAGTCAGTTAACATAATAAAGATGATATATTCACATATGCAATTAGAATAGATTAATTTTCGTTTCCGATAAATATAAACTGACTTGATAAATAAAATTCACATGTAGAAAGTACATCAATTGAAAAGAAGGAAAGACTATGAACTCTGTGTAAGTGCATTATGATGTTAAGCTTCAATTCCTAAGTCTGGGTAAAATGAATGTCCAATAGAAGCATTTACTTTAAGATATGAGTGGAAAATAAAAGATTTAACATTGTATAGTTGCACAGATATCATCATCAATATTGTATTAATCATGTAGACAACAGCCTAAATGAGTATTTGTTATAAATGTGAATTTTAAAGTTTGAATGTCCAAAATATATGAACTATTTACAAGAATTTGGAAAAATAATGCAATCAAAAGCTGTCCATAATTTTTAGAATCAATTTTGAAGGATAAGCCAAATAATTGAGATATATTTGAAAAGATATTCAGCTTTAGAAGTAATCAGGTAACTATCTTAGAAAATTATTTCTTCAGGGATTTATACATATGTCTATTTAAATGAGAAGGTATAGCAGTGCACATTATTGAAGAAACACAAAATTAGAAAACCACATTGTAAAGCAGTTTAGAAACACAGAATAAAATTGAATCTATCCATCTTCTTTGAAGGGTGAGTGATTTTTTTTTTGTCTTTTTTGTTTGTTTGTTTGTTTGTTTGTTTGTTTTTGGTTGCGTGTCTTGCCTTTGCTGACTGAGCCATGTCTCCAACCCATACCTATTCCTTCACACATAAAGCACAAAGATGTTATCACTCAGAGTCATATGATTCTATGTGGCTCACATAAATAAATGCACATGGGCATTGAACACAACATGAAGAAAAGAGAACAAGAGGCTAAACATTAGGAGCTGCAGAAGGACTGAACACAGGTAATAGATGCAAGTTACAACAAAGGTTACACAGCTAACTACTTTTCTAGTACTAATAGTCAAGAATGTATGAGTTTGTTAGTGCACAAGTGCATAAAATATATTCAGTAGTATGATTTTACAGGTTAATGTGAAGCCACATAGCTTCAGTTTCAAAGGACACTTTCAAAGTGTATGGAAACTTAATGAGTTGAATAAAATTTAGGTCCACTTACTGTTTGCCATATGAGTTTTTTGTATAAATAATTTAAAAAATAACAGAGTATGCAAAATTAAAAATACACAGTATTTCCATTACTTAAATGCCAAAGAGAAAGTCTGAGATATTTCAAATCTCAATCAGGAAGGAATGAATATGTACAGTATAATATTAAGTATAGAGTACTATGCCACATTAATGAAAAAGAATTGATTTTTAATATGAAAATTGTCAAACACATTTATCTCAGGAAAAAACAGTAAATTAATTAACAAATAAATGTTTTTTATTTTTAAAAAGAAAATACTTAAGCAATATGTTAATATTATTTAGTCTGTAGATTATGAGCAAAATATTTGGACAAATGTGTAAGAATATTATACACTTTGTAAAATAGAAACTTTGAAGAAATAGAAAGGTGAATAGGTGCCCCTAAATTTTATTCTATTGCAAGAATTAATTTTAAAAATTTAAAAAGAGACTAAGCCTGTGTCTCTCAGAATTCTACCTATCAGGCCAAATAATCCATGCTGATAGATTCTTTGGTACCTTGGCTAGAAAATGAGCAAACTTATAATTAGATGTTGGCATAGGAATATTGTTAGCACACCTGGTATCTCCTTGAGGACCCCAATTCAACTTCATACGATTTTTCTTTACTTAGCTTCCCAGATTTTTTCATACACTTCTGACTCTCTGACCATTAATGCTCCTTCTAGACTCTCTCTGCTATCTGAATGACTGTATTTGTTTGTGAAACTCAATCAGTTCACTTATACCTAAACAATACTGTGTAACCTTGCCTCCAAAATTATCGGGTTGGTTAAATAATGTTATGAGAAATTTTTATTAACCTTTAAATTATAATCAAAGACTTCTAAGTATGTAGATAAGATGGAAAAGTTTGCAATGCCGGCACTTGGATGTCTTGGGAAGGGGACTTCCATAAGTTTAAGGACAATTTCAGGCTATATACGAATTTTCAAGCCATTGTAGACTATAGAACTTTGTATCAAAATAAAAATAGAAACAGTGAAATACGCAATCTGTCAATAAGAAAAGCATTAATCTTGTGATATTTATTCATCTTTAAGATAATTTGATTTATTCAGTTTAGCAAATGTTTACCAATATGTTTGAAATTTTTTGTTATTATTTTCCAAATAGCTCTAAATTCATGGTTACTTTATTTTATTTTAGTGGTTGTATATACATGTTAAAGTGAGTATTTACTAGAGGTTGACTTTGAGTATTTCTTTATTCACTCTCTTTGTTAGTTTTGAAACATAGTCTTTTACTGAGCACCAAGCTCATCAAAACAGCCCTTTCAATTGTAGGGATCCCCAGATATCCAGCTAGCCTCCTATACCCAGTGCTGAGATGAAAGACCAAGTTCTGTAGGTTTTGCATGAGCACTGGTGATTCAACAGAGGTCCACATACTTGTACAACAGGCACTTGACCAACTGAACTACTTCCTGAACTTTTTAAAATAGCCTTAGTTAACCTGAGGCAGAGCAGACATTAATCCTCTAAACTACTTCCTATAGTTTGGCAGGTATGGGATACCATACCATGCCATTTGCTTCTAAGAATTTCTATCAAGCTACTTCCCATCCATAATCCCTAGTACCTGCTAGTGTTCTTCATTTAGGCCGAATCTCCATCCATGACTGCCATGAGTTTCTCTTCCATCTAACTCATAGCAGCCTTCTTTTCTCCCCAGGTTCCTCTTCTTTTTCATAATTTTTCTTCCCAGGATACCTCTTTCTCCAAGTCCCACCTATCTCCTTTGCTCTACTCAGGTAGGATGGCTTTTTATTAGTCAAAAGGTGGGTCACAAAGAAAGCAAACGGTTATTAGTGTCAAAATACAGTAGCCCATCCCCCAACATACTTTTTAAAATGTATGGTTATGGGAGTAACCAACCACTCTCAGATTGGATACGAATCATGTTTCACAGGAGAGGATATATTCGTGGTACTGAAAGCTTGGCGCAAAACCCATGATCAAAGAAGTCATAGGTCCCAGCAGTTGAGAACTATGAAGAAAAGTATTGAAATAATAGGAACAGAGGGCAAGGAGAGAGAGAGAGAGAGAGAGAGAGAGAGAGAGAGAGAGAGAGAGAGAGAGAGAGAGAGAGAGAGAGAGAGAGGATTTACCTGCCAGAAATTTTGAGTAAAACTACAAGCTTTATAACTAAAGCAATGAAAAGACACATGCAGTTTAGTGGGTAGTATGTTAGCTGACAGCTCAGAACATTATGTCCCTCAAAACCATTCTCTATAGTGATGAATGTGGAATAATGACATTCTTCAATGAATAATAATTAATAGGCCTACTGAGTAAGATAATGAACTCCTCAGTATGAACAAACATGCTATCAAATGCTAACTGAAGGTAAAAGGAGAAACAACACAAAACAGGAAATATGTGTGGTAGTAAGAAAGTTTCAATAAAGAGATTATATTCATATTTTTGCTCTCACCATATTTAAAAAACCTAAAACTTCATGCAGCTGTGATAAATAATTATCATTTTAGCTTTTTAGTGAGTGATTGATCATCTGTATGTGTGCACTATCATCTATTATTAGTTGTGCCTTCATGCTATGTGTTAACTTAGGTTTTATTGTTGTGGAGAGACATCATGACCATAACAATTCCTATAAAAATTATTTACATGGATGTCTCACAGTTCAGAAATTTAGTCCATTGTTGTCATGACAGTATGTAGCCAGACACTGTATTGAAGAAGGAATCTATAACTTGATTGAAGGCAGCAGAAGGAGACTGTGTGACACAGTGGTTATAACTTAATCATAAAAGACCTCAAGCCTTCCCCTCACAGTGACACAGTTCCTCTAACAAGGACACAACTATTCCAACAAAGCCATCTCTCGTAATGTCCCACTCTCTATGGGCCAAGCATCAAATACTTGAGTCTACAGGAGCCATTCCTATTCAAACCAGCACAGTCCACTCCATATGCCCCATAGGCTAATAGAATATCATAATGCAAAATGCATTTGTTCTGACTTCAAAAGGTCCCACAGCCTATAATAATTTCAACATTGTTTAAAATTCCATAGTTCTCTTCCAAAACTCATATAATCTCTTAAATGTAATCCCCTGTAAAAATAAAATTAAAAAGTAGATCACATACTTCTAGCATATAATGGCAAAGGACATACTTTAAAATTTTAAAATGAATGAAGGAAGCATAGTGAGTAAATACTAGACCAAAGCAAATCTGAAAACCAGCTGGCCAAATATCAAACTCTGCTTCTCCATGTCTGATTTCAAACCATTTGTCAGATATCCAATTATTTTAATCTTTGTTGATTGCAACACACTTTTCTCTTCAGTTGTTTCCAATGTTAGGTACTTTCTTTAGCAGATATTCCATGTTCTCTAAGATCTCCAAAATTTTTTTATTTGGGTCTCCAAGGCAATCCAGTCTTCACACAAAGGCCTCTCTTTGCATCGATGGTGGAACCCCTGCCTGGCCTCCATGGCTTTCTTTAGACATAGAAGGAGATTCCATAACCCCTTTATTTTATTCTTGAGTCTAAAAGGTGAAAGTATGGGGCCAAAGCTGCCAGGGTTTACTGCGTTCTAGGGCTTAAAAAGGGCTCCTTTGTTCAATTACATCTTAACTACCTTTGTTTTGTTTTGACGGGTTTTTTTTTCTGCCTAAGTTTGTGCATCTTGAATCTTGCTCTTGAGACCAGTCTGGCCTCAAACTCAGCAATCTACCTTTCTCTGACTATGAAATGCATTCAGCTCTAAGTTTTTCTTTAATTCCTTTTTTTAGACATTTCTACTAAATATTTTTCATATATTTATATATTTATAAATATTATATATAATTGTTACACACACATATATATGCAAATTACTATCTACAGCAAGAAGAAGCATGAAAAAATCAGGAATTATATATAAATAGCATGCAGATTGTTTTGGTTTTTTATTTGGCAGCCTTGATGAAAACATTTTTCCTATCTTGGTGAATAAAAACTTCTGAATGTTAATCATATCTCAGCATTATAAACTTAAAACATATATCTAGAGCAAAAACAATTTAACCCTCAAACAACTAAGTAAATTTTAAATTAATCTATAATGCCCAAACAGCTAAGCTAATTGTAAACCCCATGAAAGGCTTGAGAAGGAATAATATTAATTACCTGAATAAATGGGGAGTCCAGGTTAGTGGCTCAGCCCTGACAGGATTCATTCCTCTCAGTATGCTGGACACTGACAGCCTGCATCATTCATGTTACAGCATAAAGTGCTTTAGATCAGAACAAGACACCTCCCAGGACAGCTTTGAAGAAAGCTTCCAATCCAGATTGGTCCAGCATTTCAGACTGTCTCACATAGGACTCTAATTTAGCCTGTACTTTTTCAACATTTAGAAAGGAGATCACAAATGCTATTCCTAGCTTGTTTCACCATTTTCCCAATTTTATTTGAATCCCTACAAAGGTATTATTTGTCCCACATCATCCAGGAGAAACTTTAAGAGAATGACACCCCATTTCCTTTAAAGGGGTCAGGTAGGTTGCTTTCTTGGGCCATAAAAGGTTATTTTCAATGAAAGTTGGATATAAGTTATTATTGGTCTCATTTATATAGAAAACAAAGCTGGACTCAGGAATGTCTCTTTTTCTTTATCTTCCATTCATAGGTTTGGGCATAAGGGGTTTAAAAGAAAGAAGGAATATAGAAATATATATGAAAGACAGAATAAAAAGTAGATTAGTGAATCTAATTCTCAACTTAATGCCTTAGTTGTGATACAACCTCTTGATCCAGGTCCCCACAGTTCAAATCACCCCTAGAACAACTGTCTTCAACCATCACGTCTTAATAGCATGGTCCATTAAGCCCCACTTAAAGCATTTAACTCATTTTCTAATCCAAACTCCCAAAACCCACATTTATAAACTAAAGTCAGACCTAAAAAAAAAAAAAACAAAAACAAAAACAAAACTCCAGTCATTGGTACATTGGTACAACTTCTGTCTTAATTTGGGTTATATTGCTGTGAAAAGATATGACTACAGATATTCATATAAACAAAAACATTTAGTTGATGATGACTTACAGTTCAAAGACTTAGTCTGTTAAAATATTGCAAGAAACATTGTGGCATGTAGGCAGATATGATGCTGGGGAAGGAACTGAAAGCTCCACATCTAGATCCACAAACAGGAGGAAGGGGATGAGACACTCTTGGCCTTGCTTGAGCTTATGAGCCTCAAAACCTACACCGACTAGTATACTTCCCATAACAATGCCACACATACTCCAACAACGCCTATCTTTCAATAGTGCTAATCCTTATGAGCCCATGGGGCCATTTTAACTCAAACTATCAAATTCCTATATGTGTATAGATACATACATTTATATTTGGAGTAGTGTATTTCTGTACCTAAAGAACAAGTCTGGGGAAATCAGGGTAGCTTGGCATCAAAAATAATATGGAAAAGATTGTGATAAATTGAGATACTGATTGTAATCTCAGGAAAAGCAATGAAATTTATCTATATTATTAGTTAAAATAACTCAATAAATAAATTGATAGATAAGTATTAAGTAGTAAAGAATAACATGTACTTGAAAACATGAGAAATTGTGAAAAGTAGCTCAAGTGTGAAAAGTGACAGCATTTGCACTTAGCATAGGGTGCCTGATGTTAGTGCTACTGTGACACAAGGCCATAGACTGCACATTCAATAAAGTCATGAACTTCTCTTTCTCAGTTCAAGATTCTATGAAGCCAGGTGTTTTAATTATTGTTTCTCTTGCTCTGATATTACACAATTACTAAAAGCAACCTGAGAAGGTAAGAATTTATTTCCTTTATATTTCTGCATTACACTTACTCAGCAAAAGTTGTTAGGGCAAGAGTCTGAAGAGAGGAGATAATTTAGAGGCCACACAGAAGTGCTGTTTACTGGCTTTTTCCACATGGCTTATTCAGCCTACTTTCTCATAGTACCCAGGACATGCACACAGGAATGGCACTGCTAAGATTGAGATGGACTCTCTCACATTAGTAATCATCGATCAAGAAAACACATGACAGGCTTTCCCACCGACCAATTATTATAGGCATTTTCCAATTATGGTTTCCTCTTCAAAAACAAGCCTAGATTGTATCAAATTTAAATAAAACTAGCCAAAACACTAGAGATAGCAAGTGCATGTCACCAAGTGAAGGTCCTCCTGCCTGTTGTACTATATAAGTAGAGGAGAATCATGATTGACAAGAATGAAGAAGGGTGCTGCAGGTGGTCTCAATTTTTTCCTCTTATGTAAAGTCATGAGTGTGTTCATGGCCACCATAGTCCACTTATTTATAAAATGTCCATCACTATATGGGGCTACAATTGAAAACACCATGTACATAAATTTAGAGTTTAATTTTCTAATGCATGAACGTCTGTCGCACCTTCAAATTTGAGGGAGGTGAGGGGCTGGAGAAGATTGACATGTAAACACGTTCAGATAATATCAGGAATTAATTATCTGTTATTCATGGTTCAAATATAGTTTATAGACCATATTTTATTGGCTTGCAGCTGCATTCAATCATTTATGTGCTGCTTTGATATTACAGTGATGTCTACTAGATCTATAATGGCCATAATGTCTGTGATACCTTAAATGTCAAGTTTACAAAAACATTTTCCATCATCATGCCAAAGTGCATGGAAGCCAGAAAGTAAAGTGAGATAGAAAGAGAAAGGGAGGGAGGGAGGGAGGAAAGACAGACAAAAGAAAAGAAGGAAAAGACAAAATGAACAAATGGAGGGAAGGAGTGAGAGACAGAGGGAGGGAATAGGAGTTCAAATGAGCAAAGGGGAAGAATAGAGAGAGGGAAGAAGGAAAAAATAAAAAGTGGGAGGAAGTGAGAAAAAAGAAGAAATGGAGGTAAGGAGTGAGGGATGGAAGGATAAAGGAAGAAATAGAGGGAAGAAGGGAGAAAGGAAGAAGACAGGAAAGATGTAAAGACAAAGATATATTTGAAAGAAAGTGGTAAAATATGAATGAAGTGAGGGAAGGAAAGAAAAAAAGGGAAGAATAGAGAGAAGAGGGATAATTTCTGTTTTAAATACTGAAAGGGGAAATTATATCCTCTGAGGATGACTCCATTTTGATCCTAGAAAATACTAAGAAATGCATCTCAAACAGGGAAAATACTAAAATAACTGGTCTATTATGGTTTCAATATGTATGATCAATATATTAAAAATAGAATAAATTCTATTTCCATATAAAATCTGAGATCCATATGAAAATCAATTAAGCAGAAATAGCACAATCGGTTATAAAATAATAGAACACATTCAAATAAATGTAATGAACAGATATAGGATTTGCACAATAAAAATTACAAGAGATTGGTAAAAGAAATGTGACATAGACCTGGGGAGATGGTTCATGAAACAAAGCATGGGATTGGAGTTCAGCTCCCAACATTTAAAGATCCAACAGTAACAGCATCCTCTTGTAACTGAGGAAACCAGAGTCCAACAATTCTTATAGCATGCTGGAGTAGCCCAACTGTTGGGTTTTTGTTCAGTTAATGACCTTGTATCAATAGATAATGTTGAGATAGGCTGAAGAAGGTATAGTACCTGACTTCTGGGTTTCCATATTCATATGCATATACATGAAAACATATGTTTATACCCCAATCCATACCAAACACATAAAGACATTTTTAATAATATCTAAGTAATTAAAGCAATAGTGTTTTGAAATTTTATTTTCAAATCAATAATCATATGCAAGACAATTAGTCATTGTATTCAATATCAAAGCAATAAAAGTTATTTTATACAAGTTGATGAGCTGATCTGAAACATATAAGACAAAATGGAACAAGTCAATTCTTGCTTGTAAGCTGGCACACCCACTACAGCTCACCTTTTACACTTGACTCCCTTTTAATAACCAAAAGAACAGTTTTTCAGTTAGACATTCACTCATACTCCTTACAAGGAAACCAGGAGTTTTATTTTCTGGGTTTCTACCTTTCAGACATCTTGATGTACATTTTGCGATTTTAAATCAGTTTAACGGTGTTTACTTATATTTCCTCTCTCTCTCTTTGACAAATAATGATGATATAATTGCCTGATTTTCATCCTTCCTCTCTCCACACCTCCACCTTCAGAGGTGCATTGAGCCAGGGTATTTTATGTCCAATTTGTGTATCATAATGAGAAATCTTTGGCAGAGATCATTAATTTTATCGCTCATGTTTCAGAAAGTAGTTCCAGGTGTACTTACATCTTTTCATACAAACACCTAGAAAACAAATGAATCCAAGAGATAAGACCCAAAGCCAAGTGTGTTTATCACCTCCTCTAAATATAGTTAATGGTTGGAAGCTAGGTTTTATGATTATATAGTAAAATATTTTCCTAGGGTAGGTTTTGATGTCGGGTGCAATGGCAAGAAATGTCTTTGGGTCTTTCGATTTAATGATATCTACCTATAAAGAGCCCTTACTGCTCCTGCAGAGGGCTCAGGTCAGCTTCCCCCATCCCGACATGGTTGATTACATTCATCTGTATCTCTACCTCCAAAGGATCCAATGCCCTCTCTGGCTTCCACAGGTACCTGTACTCACAGACGCACACAGGTGTACACATATAGTACAGTTGAAATTTAATGAGTTTTAAAGAAAAACAGGAATATAAATAGAGGTTTGGCTACTCTTTAGATAGATTTTTAATAGGATTTAGTCGATGCTTAGAACATATTATACTAAATGTTGAACCATAGAACTTAACCTGCTGAAAAACCCTACAGCCTCAATTTAAAACACCACAAAAACTAACAAAAATATGCATATACAAGTAATAAAAAACAAGTATCTTATTATGAAGTTGAAGGTGGCCTCCGGGAGGAAAATAATTGATGGAATTAAATCTAAATTTACCTATTAATTATCAAATAGTTACCAGGTACCTAAAATAAATGAGAAACTACATAATACAGAGAATACAATTTTAAGTATAAGAGATGGGATGAATACTACACATTAATGGAACTTACAATAGGGGTGGAGAATTCAGGGAAATTAGCAAGTAAAATACAATTTGGTGTTGTAATAAATATGAAACAACTAATTGGTCATGGTAAAAATCTCAGGTGTTTAAAGTAAGAAAGTCTGGCTACATTAGAAAACAAATTTATCAATAAACATTAAAAAAATCTGAGGAACAAAACAAAAGGTTTACTATGAGAATCAAGTCATATGTTTTCTGCACTCAGGGAACCAGTATTTTCAGGAATGTCTGGAATTCATTACTATGTCTTTTTCGTCAGGAACTGCAGAAATAGCTGCTTCAGCAATGCCCATATAAAACCTGCCTCTAAAAAGGAAACTGGGGAACTCTGCTTCAGTTGTATGTGTAACTTCCAAGTTAATGTTAAAGACCAAATATCTATCGCAGTGTCTTGCATTTCCTAGAAAAGAAGAAAGTTGTTAAGTACTAAGCTGCACCTTACTTCTAGATTTTGATGCAAACTGTCCTCAGGGGTGGATTTGTGAGATTTGAGAAGTAAAAGGCAAATAATTACAGAAAATAAAAATAATGGACCCTCAGCACAACAGTTCAAATATGTAGCTTCCATTCTAGGCCTCACTATTTCCATCTTTTCCTTACTCAGTATTTGCCTATTCTTATGTCAAAATGGAAAAATCTAGGCATTGACCAGTAATGGAGACTCTATGTTTTTTAAGTTTTATTAATTCAAACAAAAATAAAGAGAAATTTATTACAATGTTTAGAAGTTATAAAAATGGATAATGAGTTTTTTTTTTTTTAAGTCAATCTAGAAAATCATACCATCTTTCTTGGATGGATAAAAGACTGGAGATGAAGCGAGTCAGAGGATGTAATTCAAACAAAAAAATGGAACAACTGAGTTTATGAGTAAAAAAATTCTGTTTGGAAGCATTAATAGCAGAACTGACCTATTGAAAAGGAAAAATATCAGCACCCTTTACCGCATATTCACAACAATGAAAGTTTCAACACACAAAAGTTAAGATGTTGAGTGTCAGACCTGTCATGGAAAAAAGACTAAGAATATACAAAATATTGTCACTCATTTGTGTATTCACTCAGAGAGCATTTTATTCCTCTTCCTGTATTGCTTAAGAATGAGGTGTATGGGCCTGGAGAGAAGCTCTTGCTTCTTTTGCATTGACCCAAGTACAATTTCCCACGGTATACAGCTCACAACCAACGGTAACTCTAGTTTTCGGATATCTGATGACCTCCTTCATCCTCCAAGGGCAACTGCATTCATGTGTGCAAATTATAAACATATGCAGGCACAAATCCCAACACAAATAAAAATCAAGTAAACAAATCATTAAGAATAGATGAAACAACTTCCTGATTAGGTATGAGTGGTCAAACCAATGTGCACAGGTTTATGAAATCAGTAAATCTTAGAAAAGAGAAAGGGTACTTAAGAGGTTGGAAAGAGAAGCTCTATTAGGTAAATTAAACTGTTCCACAGAGTTAATGGAGTTCAAAATAATATGATATATATCATGTGTATATATGAATATATATGTATATAGATATAGATATGACTTTACAATAATATAAAGAAAATATGTCACATCACTTAAGAAAGTGAGTGAATGTATAATATTGAGCACACATTTTGCCCAGTGGCTGGTGTGTTACATTTGAAGCCATCTCCATAAGGAAGTCCACTGATGTTCATCATTATCCCTGAGGTAAGCTATGTGCTGCCAGGAGTCAAGCTGTCTTATTGTCAAAGAATCAATAAAACCATATCAACATCTTCAAATGCCATATTCTGTGGGTCTTATCTAAGTATTTTACTTTATATGTCTATAGAATCATACCTATCTGTTACATCTAGGATGCATATTCTTGTCATATAAATAGACTAGTAATTGAAATGACCATGATTTGATCAGTTGACAATTAATTTGTCTAACTTACTTATTCTATATAGCCTGCAGTAGGATTTTGAAAGAATTAGAGATAAATCTTGTATTCTACTTCAGTTGTATGTGTACAATACCTCATATTATAGTAGAAGTATGTATAATATGTGTGAAGAATAACTTTGAATTTGAATTCTGTATCAATGTATCAAAATTAAACTTATTTTGCATCAATACACAAATTTCTATACCAGTGAATCAAAAATAACCTTGTGAGTACAGTTAAGGCCTTTGGTTAAGGTGTTGACTCAATAATCTACTTTTTGTCCTATCATCACTATATATTTGCATATTCTCCCTTCTTTCTTTTCAGGCCCTATCTCCAAACCTAAGAAAGAAAGATAAAGGAAATGAAAGACATGCCTGAGACCAATTTTGATTTCTTTCTGGATAAGACCAATAGTAAGTTATAACCAACTCCCAATGAAAATAAATATCTAATGCCTGAGAAAGCAATCAAAAAAACCTACCCACCCTGCTTAAGGGATCTGGGATAGCAGTCTCTATTGGTTTCTTCTGGCTGATTTGGTACAAAAATAATAGCTTTGTATGGGGCCAAAATAAAGTTAAGAGAAATGGTTTAAAAAGGTAGGAATATCATTTGTGGTCAAGCTTCTAAATGTTGAGAACTTCCAGGTTTAATAAAAGTCCTCTGTGTGATAGTCTGAAATGCTGTACCAATTGGCACCAGAAGCTTTCTTCATAGCTGTCTTGGAAGCTGTCCTGTTCTTACAGAGAACAGCAACTGAAGCATTTGATGTTGGAGCACGAAGGATGTAGGATGTCAGCCTCCAGCATGCTGAGAGAAATGAATCATTTCAGGTGTGATCCAGCTTCAAAGTCTGGATCTTTTGTTTTGAAAACATATAATTTCTCAAAAGCATTATACCGTTCTAAAATTATACCTGTATGAGATGTGCAAGGCACACCTAGCAATTAAGGCTAGTTCTCTGCACTTTGCATGAGCAGAAAAAGACATCTATAAATCTTCATTCATGCCATAAGAAGAACGGTGTCTAGTCCTAAACCATGTGAACTCTTATAAAGCAAAACATTAGGGCTGGTTTACAGTTTTAGAGCTTTACTCCATTATCATTATAGCAGTAGTATCAGGGAAGAAGCTAAAAGTTCTACATACAGGGAGATACTGTGTTCCACACTGGACATGGTTTGAGCATATAGAATTAAACCCCTGACAATGACACATTTCCTCTAACGAGGTCACACATCCTCATAGTCCCATGCTTTCTGGGCCAAGCATTCAGTATTATGAATCTATTGTGGCTATTTCTATTCAAACAACCACAATCTTTAAAAAGAAGTAACATTGTGCTTAACCAAAAAAAAAAAAAAAAAAAAAAGAGAGAGAGAGATGCAAGGAAAATAGAAAAGGCAAACTTAAAGCTATTACAAATGAATTGATTACTAGTTTAAATTTTTGCATAAGTCTCTTGGATTCCGGGGATGGTGAGATGATGGTACCAAGGAAACACGCAGGTTTATCCCGCTGCCTGTACACATACCTAAAATAACAGCTACTGATGGTGCTGAGGCAAAAACCGTTATTTGAAATCAGGTGAGGAATAGTTTCTTTGTGAAAATTAAAGGAAATCTATCTTGCTTTTAAAGTAAAATAGGCCTTGAGAGATAACTTAGTGGTTAAAGTACTTCTCCATGCAAATGTGAGGAAAGAGTTACAAGCCCCCAGAATGTCAGGAAATGCTAGCTAGAGTGTGACTTTCCAACTGTAATTTCAGCCTCAGAAACTCTAGACAGGAGAAAGCCATAGCAGGCTGGTTAGCAAGATGGGTCATATCAGTGAGCTCTGGGTGTGACTTAGAGACATTGCATCAATAAATAATTTGGAGGAATAATCAAGTACTTGCATATGTACTGACACAGCCACATGCAGACCATATATACATGCAATGTCAAAAAATAAAAATAAATAAAAAAGAAAGAAAGGTGCTTAATTTGTTGGTAAATTATTCATTTGTACAAGAAAGTTCCTGGGTTCAATTTCCAGTAAGAAAACAATCAAATGTAAAGAAAACATTTGAAACTGGAAAGTATAGACTGCTTAAGAAGTAAAAATAATCCCAAATCTCTGAAATGAGTGTGGCTCTTGTCTTGAAGGCAGTAATACTAGAAGAAACAGAAGGAAGTTTGTTTAAAAATAAAACTGAGCAGATATATTTTTGTAAGTAGAATGCTTGCCTTGCATGTCTAAATCCTTGTACAAATTCTCCAGCAATTAGTAAACTAGGCATGTTCAATGCCATCCTCAACTACAAGAAATGCTTGAGACATTGTCTCAAAAGAATATAAAAGACAGAAAATAGATAGAGGTGGGGGCAACAGAGACAGACACAGAAAGAAAGACACAGAGAAAGACAGAAAGCGTGATAGCGAACTTAGGGACCCAAAAAGATAATACTAGAAAGTGATCAGGAAAAGATGATGGTAATTTAAAATGGAAGGATATGGGAGGAGATTCTGAGGAGGGTAAAGAAAAGAAAGTCATAAATGAAGACATTTCAAGTAAGTGGGTCACCGAGAAGAGGGGAAACTCCTGCTCCTACTTCATCTGCTCAGCTGCTGCCTTCTTCCAGGTTCTGCAGCATAGTCACATTTGCTCAGATGTCACACAAAAGAGACAGCCTCTTTCCCCTCCTTCTCTTCATTCCAAACCATAAATTTCATAGAATTAATAGTTAACATCATTAAGTTTGGAAATAACTTACTGCTCACACTTGGTACCATGAACATGATTCTTCCCAACCGTCCTAGTTTCCTTTCTGTTCCTGTGGCAAACAATTCTGATTAAAGGCAATTTAGGGAGGAAAGGGCTTATTTGGCATATACTTTCGGGAAACTGTATATCATTAGGAGGGGTCAGGGCAGAGACCTAGAGACAAAGATTATGAAAGAACATTTCCCGTTAGCTTGTTCTTAGGCTTATGCTTAGCTCACTTTCTTACATAGCCCAAGACCACCTAACAGGGAATGGCACCATCCACAGTGGTCTAGGACATCTGGTCTTAATAATCACTGCAATCTCCCAAGGATACACCTACAGGCCGATGTGATCTAGGCCATTTCACATGTGAGGTTCTCATCAAATGACTCTGGGCTGAGTCAAGGTAACAGTTAAAACTAACTAGGGCAGAATCCAGTCTTTTATTTTCTCTGGAAATTCTTTTCCAGTGAAATTTTGGCACAGTTCTTCACCCTAGAATCTTAGTACTATCTTTCAGTATTCCATGTGATCTATGTTTTAGATCATCGGCTATCACCTATGGATCCAGCACTTCTCACAAGAATCGCCCCTCAGTTCTTCCCAGTCCTTCATGGAGATATTAAGATCATACCAAGTGATTTGAGGAACTGGGTCAGGGACAAATCTATAGGGTCATAAGCAAGCTTTCTAAGGGAAGAAAGTGGAGGATATGCTCACCCTATAGAGCCTATGTGTTCCTTTGTATGTTCTTTAGCACATGTTAATTGCACACTATAATGGTGGTGTTGACTGGAGTTTTGCCTTTATATACTTGATGGAATCTTGACTTTATGAATGTTAGTAGCATTCATAGTCCATTCCACATGATTCTCCATGGAATGGGGACCTCCCCAATCCTCATCCCATGAAATGCATCAAACAGAAGGTCACTTCAAACTTATACTGCTGTGTTCACAGCCTATATGTTTAACCTCCCTTTAAAAGAACAAGGTGACAACCATCCTTACTTGCTTTGGATTTCCTATGTAAACTTTATAAAATTAAGTTGATGCATATCTTTAGTTAAATTATACACTCTTCCAGGCCCTGGACCCAGATTATTTAATGCATTTGTGTTTACATTTGTGTTGTGATAATCTTTTTATGGAAACAGATAATAGCCTGAAAAGGGCCCTATAATAAACTTGTCTGCTATAAATGCTGACAGTAGCATTTAGGTATTCCTTGATAATGTTGTTTATAATATGGATCAGTAGGGTTCAGTTTGAATCAGTGGCTTAATCCTTTATGAATTTTTGTATTTCTGTAAAGTGTCACTTATTTTTTCTCCATTTGATGTTTTCTGTGCTATTCAATAAAAGAGAAGAGAGTCTTTTGTTAAGGAAGGTGGCAAAGCGAGATTTATACCACAGTTTTTAAGCAGGCATGGATTCAGACTCATTCAACAGAAAGAAGATGGAAGGCACAGAAAGCATGAAGTGTAAAATTCAAACCAATCACTCAGTTAAATGACATCAAGGGAAAGTTCTCTAATTTCTTTCATTAATGTGCAGCTGACAGACTATTGGTACTTCTGAATTTATTATTAATACATTCAAACATATCACAAAGAACACTGGAGAACTTAGCCTCCACATGCACACATACTGTCACACATTTGCACACACATGGGAACACAGAAATGTACATATAAATGGAAATCATGTCAAAACCTTTGTAGCTCTATTTTCTATTTTGGAATCCAGAGCTTGACCCCCACATCTCGTTCAGCATTCTGAAAACTGTGGACATTTATCACTGAGTAACTCCTGAGCTTTCCATGGTATATTTATGATCAACAACATGAAAAATTAACTATTCAAACCAGTGAATTTGTTATAGATAAGTAGAAACCGAAACTGCACTGTGGCTTGAAGAATAGTCATGGACAGAGAAATAGTCAACAGGAAGCTTCAAAAATCACATTATAAATTTAGGTTCACTAAGCCAGGACAAAGAAAGTTGGGTTTTGTTAACATTGCCATTGTAATTAATGCTATTGATAAGAGAATAAACACAGGTTGAAAAAAATGACTGAATGATGGCAGACATGCTAAACCAAAGCAATACAAAGATGGGATACAGACAGAAAGCTGAGAGACTATAATGTAATAAAGAGCCTAGAAAGCATAATTTAACCCAGAAAACAACATGCGTGAATTGTTATTATTTCCTTGATGATGAAGGAAGATTCAACAACCCCTTTATTACTGCGTCCTTCTTGTCTCTAAGACAAGAACACCATGTGGCTTTAGGATGGAGCCATAGGATTTTATTTGTTGTTACTCTTTAAGAACAGATATACTAGGCTGTTTTAAAATCTGCTTTGCCAAAGAAATCAGTCAAAAACTTCAATTTAGCCTTAGGCAATTTCTTAAGAGAAGGGCAAAATTAGTAACATTACTTCAAATTATCACAAACATGGTCCCTAACCCAGGTGCTAATTTTATTTCACTCTGAAATATCTTGAGTTGGGCCACCACAGTATACATATCTCAGCACTACTGTCATCTAAGCTTTACTCAGGTGGTTCATTAAGCTACACTTACACCACTTAATCTCTTTTTTAGTTTAAAGCTTCAATATCTTCCAAACCTCTCCAAAAACAATATTTTCTGGCCTGTTGTATCAGTGCTCCAGCTTCTGGTAGCATCTGCTGCTTTAGTTTTGTTCTATTAGTATGAAGAGAAACCACTGCCTAGGCAATTTATAAAATAAAGCATTTAATTGGGCTGTATATAAATTTTAGTGGGTAAGTCAGGGAGGCATGTTTCTGGATCAGTAATTGAGATCTTACCTCTGATCCATAGACATGAAATGTGAGTAGTGTGTGAAATCTGAGTAGTGTGTGACTTTCAAGAAAAAGAAAGAAGGCTGAACTAAGAAGCTCCTGGATCTAAGCAATTGGTTTCTAAGATTTCAGCTTGTAAAAGATGTTTCTGTATGTCTGTAAAATAGGTGAACTGCATAGTAAATAGGGTCAAAAGAAATTATTTGCTAAGTTTCCCATATATTTCAACTGCTTATCCATCAGTTGAATGATAAGAGAGATTTTTTTCAAAGTGAATGGAAGTAGAAATCAAAGTCACATTTATCCAAAAGATTAAAAGTATATATCAGAAGAGGAATGGTAAGTGCCATCTCATGGTAAAAGATACATATAAGATTCGAATAAGACAACCAGTCAAGAGCTGTGGGGGAACAGTAATGAGACAAGCAGTGAAAGATAAACATTAGACAAAAGATTCCAAATGAGCAAAAAAGGGTACAAAGATTGTACTACTACTAATGTGTATAAGGAGGTCTTGTTAGTGGTGGCAATCATTCCATAGAAACAAAACACAATTTCTTTAAAACAACATTCCAGTGTTTTAATTGGTATACGTTATCAGAATGACTGAATTAAGGACTATTTAGGAATGCTAAGAGCACCTTTGTCTTTACATGGGTATTCCATAGGGAACTGGTGTGTAGACAGTGTCCAGTAAGGTGGGGTTTCTCACTTGAGCAAATTGTCAGGATCAAAAAAGACCATTAAAAGCAAGGCAGGTTTTCATTTGTTTGGATGAATATGTCAGTTTCCAATGTTGCCCATTGGCATCATACTGCAGCTTTTTTTTCTTTTTTCTTTCTTTCTTTCCTTATTTCTTTTTTCTTTTTGGTTTGTAAACTTAGAGTCAATAGCAAAAACACTATGAGGAAACTTCCATCACCTACAGCTCCTAGAGTTGCACAATAACTGCTAAGCACCCCATTTCCATTATTGGAAAGCTGTCTTCTAGCCTTTCCATCACACAGGTATTGTTAAACCACCCATCCACTTCATATGAGACAATACAATAAATCTAGTATTAAACTAATTTTAATATTTTACTTATACATGTATATATTATAATATAAAATACAATCAACCAGTTGTATTCCTCTAGCGATCCTTGACTAATACCCAGCAGAATTTTTAATCCACAGGCTTTTCTTCTCTAAGAGACCATTTATTATTCATTTTGTCTAACTGTTCATTATAAATCTGGTTAAGTGGTTTAGACCCACTTGTGTTCAATTTTGATAATAAATGTTTTTTGTCTTGAAACGTGTCCATTTCTTATAAAATTTCCAAAGTGTTGAAATATTTTTCAAAGTATTCCCCCAAAACCCCTTATTACCCAGTGATATTTGCTGCAGCTGTACCCCTCATCTTTAATTTTATTTATATCACTCTCTGTTTCTGTGGTTTAGTTTGGTTACAAGTGCAATCTTGTATTTTTGTCTCAACACATCAAGACTTCCCTTCCATCATAAAGTGTTTACCATGCAAGCCTGAAAACTCAACTTTAGAAGCCCAGTACCCACACAAAAAAGTCTGACTTGGAGTTATGCACAGGAACTAGGGAATGAACAGCTGCAAGAGGCACAATATCCCTGGGGCTGTCTGGAGAGCTATTCTAGACAATCAGCGACCTCCAAGTTCAGTGAGAAGCCCTGTAAAAAAATAATATGGAGAGCAATAGAGGAAGACATCAAAGAACCACCTTTGCACAGCATGCATGAAAGATCACAGAAGCATATGGAGCATAGGACGTGTCCACAGCAAAGAACACATCCCTTTTCATCTTTTTTATTGTTCTTTTTAATGTCAAAAATATGAAAGTGTCATAATGAGAATCCTATTTATACAATTTACGCTGATAAAGTGATTGTATATTTTTACCTTCAGACAGACTATATACATGTTGACCGTGGCCAAAGCAATTGAATTACTTCCAACATTTGAGTAAAACACTACTTTTCATGATCTAAAATTTTCATTATACAAATATATATAACTGTACTTTATACCAGTGGGATGATTATCAAGGCATGATCAGCATAAATAACAAAAACAGAAGAGCAGTAATTGCTGCACCGGAAGTCCCAGAATATACGTGGTCTTTTTAGTTTTTATATGTTAGATTTCTAATGATAGATTTTGTGCACTTGACATACTTAAAAAAATTTCTGTTTGTGTTTCTTTCTATTTCCTTTTGCTTATTTCTGGCTGCTGAACTCCGCATCTCATCTTTCATAAGTGAAGTAAGTAAGAAGGATATCCTTTATCTTGAATAAGTAGGGTTTACAAAATATTTTTTGTAGCTCAAATTAAATTAAACCTTAATCATAGCTTGAATACATGAGATTCCATTTTTACCTGGACTCTTAGATTCTCAGTTATGTGCCATTTCATTTCATCCTTAAAATGTCAGGCAGGAATTTATGAGGCTTTTTGCAAAGCCTCTATTTCACATCTGCAGAGCAGCCTGAAGAGTGGTACTCCACTGTTTATTTTCTCACAGTCTCACTCACACAGACACACACCACCTCTTATAATGAGCTATTGTGTTGCTGAACCAGGCTGACCAACCTTGAAATCAATGGGCTTCAACTTTCAACCTGGGTGACATTGAACAACAGCGATTAACATCGATATCTCATTCTGTCACAGCTTAACTAAATTAGAGACAGAGTCATGAAAACAAAAAATGGGGTACTACTGCCATTTATACATGTGCATATATGAATTAAAATAGGGCTGCATGCATTGATACTATTTTAAGTAGTGGGTAATGGAGTGACTAAAACCTTATGATCACATGAAATATGGGAAATACTACTGAGTATCACCAACAGTGATCTTTGTGCTTTGAATATGAAGTGCCCCCATAAATCTATGTGCTTGAACACATGATTTCCAATTGGTGGTGCTTTGGTGAAAAGGCTTTGGAATCTTTACAAGAGATAACCTCAAGGTGAAATTCTGGCCTCAGTCCATGAACTGTATATTCTCAACTCACTTCTTTTACATTCTTTCTTTCTTAGAGTTAATGCAGTGTGAGGATCCAGCCATTGATCAGGCCATTATGCATTTTGACATTCCTTCTGACCATGATGGACTATACTTTCCTATTATTTTCTCCTCATTCACTTTTCAAGTAATTTTAGCACATTGATGAGAGTGTATATAGAGTGTGATAGAGAATATATGATATCTACACACTGTTTTTTCAGTTAACTGTAGATATCTCAGACAGTGCAGAAGAAATCCATGCAGGTCAGAATCATATGCACAGGAAGCATTTGATAAATAGTGGTGATAATATTGAAAGTTCATACACAATGAATCTTCCACTAAAGAACTAAATTCAGTAGTTTCACAATCAATATTACCCATTGTTATATTTTCTGTAGACATCACCACATTCAATAACATTATGCACTGCTGCAATGAATGTGCTACAAATACTGTATGTGTGTGTGCCTCTTAAGTAGATTAGCATTCTCTTATGAGGTGACCTTTCATTTTCAGTAAGTCTTCTGGCATTTTGTTTTGTTTTCTTTCTTCCATGATGATTAGGCCTTCTTGATACAGAACCTACCTGAAATAAACAAGTAGACTCTGCAGAAAGGGAAGAGCCAAGGTAAAGGAAAGAGTTTCCTGTTTTCCAAACCCAGCAAATATGAAGAGATTGAATGCTTGCTTGGGATGCTGATTTATCTTTGTGGAACATCTATATGTTGTGCTCTCAGCAGGAAGTGACTCAGATCTCGTAATTAGTCAGCCAGACTGGTGCAAGAACAGACTGTTAAAATAAATGGAAAAAAGATGATTCTTTTTAGAAATTTATTCTCTATATCCATTGTAAAGAGTTAGGGTCATAGTCTATATCATCAAAGAATAAAACTCTTCCTGAGTCATCCTTCAGGATCAGGATTTGAAAAGTGTTCCCTGTAAAGCCTAAAGCATATATAAACTCCAAAAGCATATGTACACTCTCAAAATAGAAAATCAAATAGCAATCTTCAAAGCCTGCTAGATATAAGCTTAAAAACACCAAATTCCATGGACCACAGACATAGACATCTTTAAGTTGCATACTAAAGGAAAAGAATGAATAAGGACACATTGAAATAAGACATGTCAGCAGTTATTTTTGCAATGCTTCTGTTGACTTATGCTTTTCTTCTCTGTGTAGGAAGGTCTCCAATGCACCTGCTGTTTGAAGGCTGTATCCTTAGACTACAAGGAGGCCAAAGCTGTGATTTATCTGTGCAGACAAGATGCTGGTCTTTCTGATTGACTCTAAATATATCAACCCTCTAGGTCAGTGACTGTGATCATTTAATACTTTTCCTCATGTAGTATCAACCTAACTTCAAATTTATTTTTCCTACTTCAAATCAACAATTTTACTGCTGTTTTGTTCACAGTATAAATATCTGTATTTTCTGGTTGTCTTAAATGATTCCCACTAAAATTTTATTTGCTCAGCAAAGAGATCATATCTCACTATTCTAGGTTGTTTCTCATCTCTTTGTTGAGTTCCTGGCAACTGAAAACTCTAGAACCTAAGGAAATGAGCTAGTGACTCAAATGTATTTTATACAAGTGACTATCAAAGAAGATTCCTAAAAGTACATGAAGGTAAAAAAAAAAAAAAGAAAGAAAAGAGAATGATATGCATGAAGAAAACAGAGGAATTGACCCAAAGTTTCTAAATCAGGTTGAAGTTTCCAGAAAAACTTCAGTACAGTTTGACAGTAAGTGTGGCCAATCTTAGATACCAAGGCATAAATGGATACATTCAGGCCCATTAGAAATCCACCATGATTGTCTCATACTTACAACTATAGAAGAACAAACCTCTCTGATTAACTTGTTAAAAAGGATCCCCAAGTCTTATTTCACTTTATTATGATATGGTGGTATTTTTTGTTATTTATTTATTTTTTTATTAATTTATTCATATTACATCTCGATTGTTAGCCCTTCCCCTGTTTCCTCCCATTCTTCCCTCCCTCCCATTTCTCCCCTTCTCCCCTCCCCTATGTCTGTGACTGAGGGAGACCTCCTTCCCCTATATATGCTCTCAGAATATCAAGTCTCTTCTTGGTAACCTGCTATCCTTCCTCTGAGATATGGATCCTGGGGTCCTCCTCAAACTAAGGCACCAGCCAAGGAGAATATAGGCAGTAAGCTTCGAACCCCTACCAAGACCTACCCGACGAGCATGATACTCTCCACTGTTGAGTGGAGAGTGAGATCTGACTCTCACACGAATTCTGGTGCCCCTTTTCTGACCATGTCCCCCGGATGGGGAGACCTGGTGGCACTCAGAGGAAGGATAGCAGGATATGGTGGTATTTTAAGCAAAGCACCCTGGACTTAGAGATGAAGGAAGAAAGTTATATTGAAGACGGGAAATACCCATAAAAGAACGTGTTTATCAGCACATTCTACTTAATGTTTCTTACTTCCTTTTCTCTGATAGCATATTGATTTATTGGAAAGTAGACTTTTTCTTTTTTTCCTTTCCTAATTAAATTACTTATTCTCTATGTATAAGAATAGCAGCCCCATTCCTTCCTCTCCTCCCAGTCCAACCCTCCCACCTTTTTTTTTTTATTCTTCCCTCCCCTTCTTCTCAGAAAAAGGAGCGCTCTCCCCATTTCATCGTGCCCTTGCACGTCATGTAGCATCAGGACTAAGCATATCCCTTTTTTTTGGAGCCAGAAAAGGTTTCCCAGATAGGGGAAAGTGATCCAGTAGCAGGCAACTGTAGCCATGAAAATGACTGTTCCCAATCCAGTTGCTAAAAGATCCACATGAAGACCAAGCTGTCCATCATCTCCCTCAGTTTAGGTGGCCTAGTTCCAGTCCTTGCATGGGCAAAGGTTGGTGGTTCAGTCTCTGTCAGTACTCATGGGTCTATGTCAGTTCACTCTGCTAATATTCTTGCCTTCTTGTTCCCTTTTGGTTCTTCTATCATTCCTCCAACTCTTCCCCAAAATTCTCAGATCTCTATGTAATATTTTGTATTTTTCTATGGCTCTCAGAATTTGTTTTGATTCACAGCTGGATGGATCTTCTCAGAGGACAGTTGGCTTTCTCATGTCTGCAAGCAGAGTAAAGTATCATTAACAATGACAGAGTTTCCATTTATTAAATGACCCAGATAAATTTAGTTACCCAGATCTAGCCAATGGACCGGACATTCTCCACAGTTGAGTGGAGAGTGGGGACTCACTTTCACATGAACTCTGGTGCCAAATATTTGACCACGTCCCATTGAGGGGGGCCTGGTGGCACTCAGAGGAAGGATAGCAGGCAACCAAGAAGGGACTTGATACTCTATGGGCATATACAAGGGGAGAAGGTCCCCCTCAGTCACAGTCATAGAGGAGGGGAGTAGGGGGAAAAGAGGAGGGAGGGAGGAATGGGAGGATACAACTGATGGGATAACTATAACTATTGAGATGTAATATGAATGAATCAATAACAAAGAAAAAAAAGTGACAAAGATTAGCTGTCATTCATGGGGTGGCTCTCAAGTTGCACCAGTCATTGGTTAGACATTTCCTCAAACTTTGCTAAATCTTCATCCCTGCCCATCTTGTAGGCAGGGAAAAATATGGGTCAAAAATTTTGTGTGTGTGTTGGTAACCCCCTTCCTCCCTACCTCCAGTACATATCCTGCCTGGTTATAGGGGATGACTATGAAAGCCTCTATATCCCCCATTGTTAAGAAAGTCAGCTACAGTGGGCATCTCTGGTTAAGCTAGAAAATAGTCCCTTACAGACCCTTTCCTAATTTTCCAGGATTGCATATCCTCATGTAGTCAATCAGGGCTATTTGACTCTCCACATTCTCTTGAATATTTTTATTAGTATTTGACCTTGTAGTTACATCAGGTACCAAAGAAATTGCAGACGCTTGCTTCTGTCTCACAGTTGCAATTGTGTTCTGCATCTTTTCATATGTTGATTTTTCATTTCTGATTCTTTGTCACAGAAGTGATTTGTAAAATCATTTCCCATTTTACTTTGAGTTATTTATATTTTTGTCAGTTCACTGAAGAGCTTTTTACATTGTAAATGTCAGTTCCTTGTCAGACACAACTTCTAAGTATGTTCCCTTACTATATGGGCTGCCTTCTTTTCTCACAGTATCATTAAGAGAAAAGTCAAGAATATTTCTTCTAATGGTCAAGTTTGGATTGATCTGTGTGTTTGTAACAGTCTATAGTCAGCTCCATTACTGTGAATGTGGGGAGAAAAAGTCTCATTTACTTCAATCCTCCTGTATCTGTTGAGGCTTGCTTTGTGATCTACGATGTGATCAATTTTGGAGAAGGTTCCATGGGGTGCAGAGAAGAAGGTGTATTCTTTCTTGTTTGGGTGAAAGGCTCTATAGATATCTGTTAGATCCATTTGACCCATGGCATTGGTTAATGATGTTATTTCTTGGCTTAGTTTCTGTTTCAATGACTTATCCTTCAGTGAGAGTGGGGTGTTGAAGTCTCCGACTATTTTTGTGTGGGGATCAATGTGCGGTTTAAGCTTTTTTAGCAGATCTTTTACAAATGTGGGTGCCCTTGTATTGGGAGCATAGATGTTCAGAATGGTGATGTCATCTTGGTTGACTTTACCTTTGATGAGTATGAAGTGTCCTTCCACATCCCTTTTGATTAATGTTGGTTGAAAGTCTATTTTGTTCGATATTAAAATGGCTATGCCTGCTTGTTTCTTGTGACCATTTGCTTGGAATATTTTTTCCAACATTTTACCCTGTGGTAATGATTATCGTTATGGGTGAGATGTCTTTCTTGAATACAGAAGAATGTTGGATCTTGTTTATGCACCCATTCAGTTAGGCTTTGTCTTTTTATTGGAGAATTGAGACCCAGATCTAGCCAATGGTCAGAACATTCTCCACAGTTGAGTGGAGAGTGGGATATGACTTTCTCAGATACACTAGTGTCTCACATTTGACTATGTTCCCTGGAGGGGGAGACCTGGTGGCACTCAGAGAAAGGACAGCAGGTTACCAAGAAGAGACTTGATACCCTATGAGCATATACAGGGGGAGGTAATCCCCCTCATGGAACCGTCATAAGGGAGGGGAATAAGGGGAAAATGGGAGGAAGAGAAGAATGGGAGGATACAAGGGATGGTATAACCATTAAGATGTAAAAAGAATAAATTAATAAAAAATTTTAAAAAGAAGTCTTATTTACTGGAAGACTATTGCTTTTCTCAATTGTTTTGGTGGTTTGCTAAAAATAATTTAAGTGTTTTATGCATAGATTAGTCTTAATAGAAGTATGTAGTATGCATTAATCCTTATATTTGTACAGCAAGGTTTGAATTCTTGTAACTTTAGTATAAATTCAAAAAGTGGTGAGAAGCTTTTGTTACTATATTATCATATTTAGAATCACCATGAAAACATACCATTGAGTGTGGGTGTTTCTAGAGGGCTTAGTTGAGGAGAACTATGTAATATTTCATAAGACAATGTCTTATTTACTGTTAAGAAAGCAATATGAATACCAGGATTCATCTCTCTGTGCTCTATAAATGTAGATGCAGTGTACAGCTGTTTCATACTTCTTCCATTATTTCCAGATCCATGCCTTTCTACCCCTTCCATGATGGACAATACATCCAAACGATGAGCCAAAATAAATCTTCCTTTCCTTAATGTGCTTTTATTGGGTAGTTTGTCACATCAAAAGAGGAACTAAAACCAAAAATGGAGGCCAACATTGTTGTGAGAAATCACTGGTATTATTTTTAGCATTTTGAAGTAATTTGTAGGCATAATGAAGAAGAGTTTGAAGCTCTGAAATGTAGAATCCATAAAATATTATCAGTAGTAGTCAATGCCTAGTAAGTCATTCTGAATTGAATCTGGAAATGTTATATACTAAGACAAATTCTGAAAGTAGGCCCACCTGACTGATGAAATTTCAAAGGAGGATAGGGACTCTATGAGGAGCTAGACTGTTGTATACTTATAAAAAGACCTAGTACCATTTGCTGATACTTGAAATTTTGAGTGTGTCTGTATTCAAAAGTAATAATTCTTAAATAAAATTTCTTAAATAAAATTAGAAAACAAAATAGTATTCACACTATGGCATGGTAATTGCTCACTGCCATTGACCTGGTCAATAGTGAGAGAGCATCAGTAAAGATAAAATATATGGGAAATTGCTGTTGGGTAAAGAAAGGAGCATACAAGTGTATACAACATGGATAAGAGTGCTTCAAAGAAAACAACTGTAATTGTTACAGTGATTGCTACCAAAAAGGGGAAACTTCATGCCCTGCAGAGGGAGAGTCAGAAAATTACTCTATATGGACAACATTATACAGATGGAAGATTTGACAATGCTACTCTGAAACAAGCCTAGAAATTATAAAAGGGAAGAACCTAAACAGAAGACCACTACAGGGGCTCTCATATACAAACTGGCTTTTCAGGAAAGCATATTTCTAGGGTCAATCTAGATGTCATCTTGAAGGTTACTGCATCAATTGTCAATGGTGACTAAGCTACATCTCAAGCTTGTAGTAGGATTTAGCACTGTTACAAATGTAGTACTTATGTTGTTATCACAAAAATTGTAAAAGGAAAGAGATAATGGAGCCTTCAACCAAGTTCCAGAAACTCATTGTTGACAGATTGCCTCTCAAATAATAGTTGCCTGAAAAAGCCAAAGCCAAAATGAAAATCAAACACAAAAAACAAACAAACAAAAATAAAACAACAACAACAAAAACAAAAAAACAAACTTAAAATTCTATTGCATAAAATAGGCAGGTGAAATCTACATTGAAATGGAGACTCTAGAATATTAGATATGCCAAGACCAAGGGATACTATGGAAATATGTTTACATATGGACTGAAGGTGATGCAAGAGTGCATGGGTAATTTTGAAGAAATTGTACTACCCAGAGCTCCTAGTGTTCAGGTGATCCCATTATGAACACTAAATGTCAAAATTGGAGGTGCAGGATTTGCATGTGGCCTTCATTCATTTCAATCTTGCTTGTTTAACATTTCCTCAAAATTGTATACCTCCTCCATTTTGGAAAAAGAATGTTTATACTGTGACATTGCATATTGATTAGTTTGTGACTTTAAAAAAGCATTTTATACAAGCTCATGGTTAAGAATTTACTTTACATCTGAGGAGACACTTTGGGCATTGTACCTTTGAATAGTTCTGTGGCTACTAAAACTATAGGGACTTTTGAGAAATCTAGGAAACACATACTCATTCTAAGATGAAAATGGCACATTATATGTTAGGGATGGAGTGTTATTCTCTAAAATCCTGTGTTTTCTTGTGGAACAGTTATGGATAATCTTCACTGTCAACCTGATAGTATGATAATCATCATGAAAACATACTTTAGGATATTATCTATTATGGTGCTTCCAGAGGAAACTATTGAAACAGGGAAGATGTGCTCTGAATGTAGCCTTGGCTATTACATGATATCCTAGAATAAATACAAACCATAATGTGAACTGAGCTTGTTTTTCAGAGCCATATAGATGCAACATGGATAGACACACTGAGTTGCTGCAGCAAAAGCTGATCTCATTCATTGTCAAGACTCTCCTTTCATAATGATTCTAGTGTATCTTCAAATCACGAGCTATGTATAATCTCTCTCCCATCCTTTCCCCTCCTATATCCCTTCATTTCTTCCTTCCTTCCTTCCTCCCTTCCTCCCACCTAGACTACCTTTCTTCCTACCTTCCTTCACTCCTTCCTTTCTTCCTAAGTTGCATTTCTAGTATTTAGTCACAGCAATGAGAAAACAATGAACACCATAGCTAAATGGTCCACTTTTGAGTAGTGGTTGAATGTGTTGTAAAATTCTGTATTATAGATTAGGATAAAAATCTGTGAATGTCACATACCCTGGTGCCTCATATTTGACCATGTCCTCTGGATGGGGAGGCCTCGTGGCACTCAGAGAAGGATAGCAGCCTACCAAGATGAGACGTGATACCTTATGAGCATATAAAGGGGAAGGAAGTCCCCCTCAGGCACAGTCATAGGGGAGGGGTGTAAGGGGAAAATGGGAGGGAGGGAGGAATGTGAGGATACAAGGGATGGGATAATCATTGAGATGTAACAAAAATAAATTAATAAATAAAGGAAAAAATTGTGAATGTCCTAAAACCATTGAAATGAATTCTTTACATGTGTGGATGTTATCGTAAGTAAATTATACTTTTATAAACATGTTTACAAAGACAGGATGTACTTATCAAAGAAGCTGTGATTCTGTGTGGTTTGTTAAGAGAATTTACAGGTTCAGAAAAGGGACTGAGTTGTAGCCCCTAGGAGGAAAGTCATGAGTAAGCAATGAATCAATCAATTGTAGCCTATCTTTTATCAAGGCATAATAAAATATTATGGGTGATTATAGGAAAATATGATAGTGTCACACTGCAGGCAAGAGTAAGGAGTTCCTATTTCCCAGATAATAAATATAGGCGTATTGTACTCTCCCTGTTTGTGAATAAACATGGTTACATATTAATAAGTGCATATGCTACTGAACTGTTAGTTTATTATACTATTTCCATTCATAATATGTTTATAATATGTTGTATACTTTAAGCATGTAATAAATCATATTACATTGTTTTAATATAGTTTGAAGAAAACACTTTAAAGGTAAAATAACAATAATTGAGGTTTACATATTTATTTGTTCTACCCAAAACAATCAAGTTTATTCCATGTATTTATTATGAGTAAACAGACAAAACTGTGTATCATCAAGGAAAAAAATAAACAGAGGGATTGAGGAAGCATGGAAGGGAAAGAGGTGCATTTTAATTTAATTTAGAACTTTATATTCAGAATATTTCAAATGTGTGAGAAAATGTATTTTTACTGTTGAGTTTTAAGGAATGGGAGATGTTAATAAGAAAACATGACACTGGGAGGCCTGTCTGGCACACTCTAAATATACATGATTTGGTAGTCACACACTGTTTAATTTTAATCTTCATGATTTAATTATGCTATTGGCTAAGTCTCTTTTTATCTTCAAAGTACAAACTGTGGGAAAATAAAAAACAAAACATGTCATTGCTTCAAATTTTACACTTGACCATTTTTTATGGTCTTTGTAGAAAATTATTTGTGTCATTGTGCTTCCAAGAACATATTTTTTATGATCGATTGCCTAGTGTAAAAAATGTGGTGATTTTGCTGTCCTGTTGTGTTGTTCACTGAGAAGGGATAGATTGCTGAAAGACTAGAAATTATTTTCCAAATATTCTTCCACATTTCCTGTGGGAAGTAATGAAAGTCACATATTTTGTTAGTGTCTAAAACTCTCCCAGTATTTCATTTGGTAGAATGTACCACCTGTATGATAGTAGGGAGAAGACAATTATAATTTCCTCTTCATTAGTAAAGAAATCATAGGTCTGTGAAAACTGGCATTTGTTTTTGTCTATATTTTGCATAGTATTGAACATCTACAATCGTGTGTGTGTGTGTTTGATAAACAAGTGTGTGAATTATCACATATGTATATGTATATGAGGAGCAGGTTCTTACTGAGTGTAAAACTCACCACTTCATGTAGGCCGGCTCGTGTCCAGTAAGCTTTGTAATCTTCTAACTTGGCTTGTAATGAGCCCTGGAATTAAAGTAATGTGCAATAGTCTCCAGTCTTCAGGTTTTTAAAAAATATATTTTATTAATTTATTCATATTACATCTCAATTGTTATCCCATCCCTTTGTATCCCCCCATTCCTCACTCCCTCCCATTTTCCCTTACTTCCCTCCCCTATGACTGTGACTGAGGGGGACCTCCTCCCCCTGTATATGCTCATAGGGTATCAAGTCTCATCTTGGTAGCCTGCTATCCTTCCACTGAGTGCCACCAGGACTCCCCATCCAGGGGACAAGGTCAAATATAGGGCACCACAGCTCATGTGAAAGTGAGTCTTCACTCTACACTCAATTGTGGAGAATGTCCTGTCCATTGGCTAGATCTGTGTAGGGGTTTGAAGTTTACTGAATGTATTGTCCTTGGATCATGCCATAGTTTGAGCAGGACAAGTCTCCAGGTTTTTATATGAGTTATTTGGTTGAAACAATGATCCTTATGTTTGATCAGCAAACATTTTACTGACTAGGCCATATTTCCAACCCTGCAATTTTTTCCTTTTAAGATTTTACCTAAACTGTGTTAAGCAAATACTTGACTTTGTGTTGTATAGATAATACTGCACAATTAAAACATGACATCACAGCACCAGAAAGAGTAGTCAGTGGCTCGATTGCTCTTTTCATCTTCTGTCAGTATCCATTTCTTCACACATGAGTATTACTTAGGCTTCATTTACTGGACAGGTTTGTGACATAAGAGAATAAAATATGAGTAAACAAAGTTCTGCCTATTGTTTAGGACTTAGTATATTTTTTATCAATATTTATTTTATTACACATGCATAAAACAAATTACATACAGCAGGGAGAACCATGTAACAATTATGAGTTACATAAATGCTACATTCATAGTGATTTGGCTATTTGTATTTGTCAAACTTGAAATAAACATTGTTTCAATCTTGTTGGGTCTAAATTTCTGAATGAAATTCAATATCTATCATATCTCATCTCTATTAACTTAAATCCTTTCTCTTTGTATAAAATTATTGTATCCACTAACCAACTAAACTTGATTGTAAAACTAAGCTATCTGGTATTCAACCACCCTCAGAGACTAGAGATGGAATAAAACTTAATGCCTGAGTGAACTGGTAGTTCAGGTAAGCAACTTCCAAAAAAGAAATTTACTGAGACTTTTTACAGCCTGAAAAGTCACTTAACACTCTCTATAACATTTGAGCCTCATCTTTGTACTTCTAACCCAGTATCTCTGCCAGACTCATTCGTGAGGCAGAAACTATTGAGGACTTGCTTACGCTCTCTTGGTAGGGTTTGGCCACTGACTCTTAGCTTGCATCTAAGTTGCCCATTTTAAAGCAGAATTCTGTGGCTGAAATAAGGACATTTAGCTCAGTGGCTGTTTTGCCACATTTGAAGCCAACTCCATAAGGAAATTTTGTGATAATCAATATCTTCTTTGAGCTCATCTGAGTCTTGTCAGGAGTTATCTTGTCTTTCTGTCAAAGAAACTTTGGTGTAGTAAAAACATTTTTAAATGTCATATTCTGTGCATCTATGAGGTTTTTGAAGGCCATGTTTAACTATTTTACCTCATATATATATAGAATCCTAACTGTCTATTAGACCTAGGATATATATCCTTGTGATAAAATATAATTAGTGTTTGACATATCTATGATTTGCATCAGTGTACAAAATTCTATACCAATGACTTAGAAGTAACCTTCATTATGAGTAACAATTAAGGCCTTGAGTTGAGAAGTAGATTCAATCATTTACCTTTTGATCTATCCTTCCTCTATATCTCTATATCCTCCATTTTTTCTTTCCAGATCTTTACTCTTACCTCTGGATGAAATATGAGGGAAAAAAGAGATGTCCTTGAATTCAGCCTAGTTTTCTCTCTGTATAGTAATAATACTAATAATACTAATAACAACAACAACAATAATAATAATAATAATAATAATAATAATAATAATAATAATAACAGCAACAATAACTTATAACCATTTAAAGACAAAAAGAGCAAACAGAAATCTAACTGACCAACCTGAGAAGGAATTAGAACTCATTCTCTTAAGGTTTACTCAGGTTGAATTGGGGAAAATAATAACATAGAAGGAACCTAAAAATGGGGAAAATGGATAAGCAAGCCAGGGATGGGATTTGTCATCCAATTTCTAAATGTTAAGAGATTCCAGGCTTAATAGGAGATTGGAATGCTGGACCAAGAGGAATCACAAACTTTCTACAACACAGTCAAGGAAGCTGTCCAATTCTGAAGAGTAACAGCAACAGAGGCATCTGGGACTTAGTATCTTGCATAATAATGAAGCAGTATACACAGAGGTCTGTAACACATCTCCCAATATGTAATTAACAAAATAATCATAAATTCAGAAATAGCAAGAGGAGGCAAATCATCACTAAAGACCAAGCAATCAATAAAGCTTCTCTAATGAAAATAATATTGTGCCAAGATACAAACAAATGAGAAAAGTATTAGTGGAGTGAAGCAAGCCTTATAAACTTCTTGCCACTTTTGACCTGCCTTCTGCCATGGACATTTGTAGAATGTAGAATATAGAGATATAAATGTTTCTAATCAATATTTCTGTGCACAATTCAAATATTTTTTGTCACCAAGTATAATGTATTGGTCAAAACACTTATTTGCCAATATTTTTCATATATAATTTCAACATGTATTAAAAACAAAAGCAGGTTTTCAAGCTTATCAGGAAGTTATATTTATGTACTTTTGTGTAAATAATTAACTCTTTTTTTTTCTTTTTTATTAATTTATTCTTGTTACATCTCAATGTTTATCCCATTCCTTGTATCCTCCCATTCCTCCCCCCCCACTTTTTCCCATTATTCCCCTCCCCTATGACTGTTCCTGAGGGGGATTACATCCCCCTATATATTCTCATAGGGTATCAAGTCTCTTCTTGGCTACTTGCTGTCCTTCCTCTGAGTGCCACCAGGTCTCCCCCTCCAGGGGACATGGTCAAATGTGAGGCACCAGAGTACGTGAGAAAATCGTATCACACTCTCCACTCAACTGTGGAGAATATTCTGACCATTGGCTAGATCTGGGAAGGGGTTTAAAGTTTACCTCCTGTATTGTCCTTGGCTGGTGCCTTAGTTTGAACGGGACCCCTGGGCCCAAATCTGCCTATCATATTGTTCTACTTGTAGATTTCTAGGACACTCTGGATCCTTTTATTTTGCTGTTCTCCCATGCGTCTCTCATTTTGAGTCCCAATAGGATGCCTTCCCCTCTGTCCCAGTTTCCTGGTAAGTGAAGACTTTTGTGGGACATGCCCCTTGGGCTAGTATGCAGATATAAGTGAGTACACTCCTTCATTGCTGGTGGGAATGCAAACTAGTACAGCCACTTTGGAAATCTATCTGGTGCTATCTCAGAAAAATGGAAATAGGGCTTCCTCAAGACCCAGCTATTCCACTCCTTGGAATATACCCAGAAGATGCTCCAGCACACAACAAGAAAATTTGCTCAACCATGTTCATAGCAGCCTTATTCATAATAGCCAGAACATGGAAACAGCCTAAGTGTCCCTCAGTAGAAGAGTGGATAAAGAAACTGTGGTACATATACACTATGAAATACTACTCAGCTATTAAAAACAAGGAATTCCCGAAATTTTTGGATAAATGTATTGAGCTAGAAATGATCATAATAAGTGAGTTAACCCAGAAGCAGAAAGAATCAAATAATTAACTCTTAAGTGAATATTTCACATTGAAGGGTCTACAGCCTCTTCAAAGTTGTTCATAGTTGAATGATATTTTGATTTAATAATCCTCAACAGTCCAGAAATATGTTGAGGCATATTTTTTGAAAAATTTTTAAATTTCATTCTAATCCCAAGCCAAAATGTATTTAATAAAATTTATATAAAATTTTACTCAGAAACTGAAACAGCATTTCTTTTTAATTTGACATTTTACAAAATTCAATACAAATATCTATTGACCTTATATGTAGATGCTGCTAGGAAGATATTAACCATTGTGTAAACAATTAGAAATCCATGTGTATACAGTTAAATGATTCCATTTACAACATTCAGTACTGCAAACCTAAGTCAAGATGTTTCAGCTAGCATTGTTTGGTGGTGTGTTGTGTGATACAAATTTAATTTAAAGACCAAGACTACAGTGCAACTGTGTTATGCAACTTACAAACTTAGTAGATTATTAGAAACAGTAAAGCTGTCATTTTTGAGGAAGTAAAAACAAATGACTGCACTATCATAGGCTGTGATATATGAAGATTAGTAGATCTAGACATGTGGAATTACAGAGGCCATTTTAGGCATGGCTTTGTTAGATTACAGGGGATATATTTTTCTTAAAATTGTCTAAAAATCAGTGGCATTCAGAGAACAGATGTGTTTATTTGTCAACTGGGATCAGTAAAGCTTCTTCTTAGTGCATAGATAATTAACAGAAGCTCACAAACAGGCAATGCATAATCAGTGGGAAACTTTGGAGCACTCAACTTTAAATAAGATGTCCTACCATTCTAGCCCCATCTCAAGGATCAATGATCTAGGCTAAAAGGAGCCAAAAATATTGGAAGAGTGCTCCGGCCTGTAGGGTTTTCCACAGGTACCTGTGCAGGGGAGAATGAATGTGGGGACAAGAGACACAAGAAAGGAGAGCAAGTAAAGTGTCTGATCAAACTCTCAAATTTTGTTTTTCACATAGTAGTTTATAAAGGGTAAGCAATGAGGAAATGAGGAGATCTATGCAAGCAGGTCTTTGTGGCAGTTTAACTGGAAGCTGTTCCAAGGCACCAGATGTCCTACGTAATTTCCTTTAACCTATCTGGTGATCTTATCTCATCATCCTGTTTCTCAAGGTAGCAGGCCAAGAGCTGTGTTCTGTTAATTATCCACAGACCTTGGCTCCCAGCAGAAAAACGAAAGGTAGTAGATGACACCAAAAAAAGAGTGCACCTCAGATAAATGTATAATACACATATGAGCTTACTGAGAGTATAGCAGCATGCCATGATAAAATCAGACAGAAACCCAACTCTAAGAAAGGGAATTGGACACAAAGTCTCACCCTCAACAATAAATAATTTGCACTTGATATCTGCTGGGAAAGAGAAATAAGTTTCTCCAATTAAGTATCACTGAGATTATAACCCACGTGATCCACATGCTCAGCAGTAGTTTTACAATACAATTAATTCCATGTATTTTATGTGTTTTTGTTTTACTTTGTTTCTTACTTTCTATTTTATTGCTTTTTATTTGTTCTTGTTTTAATTTGTTTTGTGAAGAAACACACACATATATAGAGAGAGACAGAGAGAGAGAGAGACAGAGAGAGAGACAGAGAGAGAGAGAGAGACGGAGAGATCCAATGAGCAGAGAGGTGGACAGTGTATATAATAGGAATTGGGAAAGGAAAAGTAAGATGATCAATAGGATAAGAAAAAATGAAAGGAAATTAGACCTCTCACAATGGACTCAAAAAATATGAAGTATCTTGGTGCAATTCTAACCAAGCAAGTCAAGGACATATATGACAAAAACTTCAAGCTTCTGAAGAAAGAAATTGGAGAAGATATCAGAAAATGGAAAGGTCTCCCATGCCCTTGATTAGGTAAGAATAACAGAGTAAAATAGGTCGTCTTACCAAAATAAATTTTAAGATTAAATGAAACAACGATCAATATACCAACACAATTGTATAGGCCTTGAAAGAACAATTCTTATCTTCATAAAAACAAAAATGAAAACAATTTAGAATACCTAAAATAATCCTATACAATAAAAGAATTTCTGGAGGTAACTCCATATATGATTTCAAGCTATACTACAGAGCAATAGTAATAAAAACTGCATGGTACTGGCATAGGACTACTGTTTGATCAATGGAATCCAACCAAAGTTCCAGAAACAAACCAACACACCTACAGACAGTTGATTTTGAACAAAGGAGACTCATTTATACAATGGAAAAATACCATCTTCAACAAATTTTGATGGTCTAACTGGATGTTTAAAGGTAGAAAATTGCAAACAGATCCATACTTACCACCTGCACAAAACCCAAGTCTAAATGTATCAAAGCCCTCAACATAAAATCAGATACACAAAATCTATTAGAAGAGATATTAGAGAAGAGCCTTGAACTCATTGGCACAGAAGACTACTTCCTGAACATAACACCAACACCTCGGGTTCTAAGAACAAGTAATAAATTGGATAGCTTGAAATGGAAAAGCTTCTGTAAGGCAAAGGACATTGTCAACAGAATGAAACAGCAATATACAGATTATGAAAAGATCTTCACCAACCCTAAATCTGAGAAAGCACTCAAATCCAAAATATATAAAGAACTCTAAAGATTAAACATCAACAAACAAAATAATCCAATTAAAAAAGGCATACAGAGTTAAACAGAATTCTCAAAAGAAGAATCACAAATGGCTGAGAGACACTTAAACAAATGTTTAAATGTCTTTAGTCTTCAGGGAAATGAAAATCAAAACAACTCTCATATTGCATCTTGTAATAATAGCTAAGATCAAAACTCAAAGAACAGAATTTGCTGAGGAGAATGTGGAGTAGGAGGAACACTCCTTTTCCAGAAAGGCTGCAAACTTGTACAACCATTTTGCAAATCAATCTGGTGTTTAGTCAGAATATTGTGTATAGCTCTACCTCAAGACACAGCTTTGTAACTCCTGAGCATATATCCAAAAGGTGCTCCAAAGTACAACAAGGACATTTCTTCAACTATGTTCATAGTAGCTTTATTTGTAATAGACAGAATCTGGGGGAAAAAAAACCTAGATGTCCCTCAACTGAAGAATGAGTAAAATAGCTGCTACATTTTGCAGGTAAGGGGATAAACTAGAAAAGTTCATCCTGAGTAAAGTAACCCAGAACCACCTTCTTCACTTATAAGCAGATTTTAGCATTTGGTACAGGATAAACATTCTTCAATGAACAGACCCAAAAAAGATAAGTAAAAAGTAGGTTCCAAAGGGAGGATGCTTAAATCTTGCTAAGTAGGAGAAATAGAATAGACAGTGGTGTGGAATGAATGTGACTGGGCCCCAGATGAAAGCAGTCTTAGGGGCTTTACCCGATTGAGACACAATTGATACGCCCCTAAGAGAAGCATCAATGACAGACTGAGAGGAGCCATTTGGGCACTTGAGGGGGAGGGATTAAAGACACAAATAGTGAACACCAACCAGGCTAGTGTATTGCAAGTGGACCATGGATGGGAGGAGGGAATAGGGGGAGAGACTGGTGGTTCAGGCCTGACTGCAGTGGAGAAATAAGGGAGAAACTACTGGAAAGGCTACAGGATTGGACCACTCATGGTGCTGCTGGCTTCTGTCCAGTAGAGGATCTAAGAGAATGCATGTAGACTCCAAAGGGATTCACCCCCACAGGACCCCTCTTATTTAGAAAAAGACTTCTAGTGGATGGAGAAGAACACCAACCCACCCACTAAAACTATGACCCAAAAATTACCCTGACTACAAAATTGCAATGATAAACATAGAACAGAGAGCTGAAATTGAGGGAATATCCAGCCAATGGCTATCCCAACCTATGACCCACCTGACGGAAAAAAGCCAACTTCTGACACTATTAGTGATACTCTGTCAGCTTGCGCACAGGATCCTAACAGTTGTCATCTGAGAGGCTGCATCAAGCAGTGGTTTAAAACGTGCTTAGACTCACAACCCAGCATTGTGAGAAGTTTAGGGATTCTTGTCAGAAATGGGGCAAGTGACAGGCCCCAGTGGTTAAGATTGTGCCTAGTCCTGCTTCAATTTAATGTCCAGGGTGGGATGATAGTTATGGGAGCCTATCTATCCCTGATGACAAGGGCTTGGGGTAACAGAGGAAAGAAAGGAGGTGTGTTGGTTCTGTGATTTCGCTGTAAAGTAAATATAAAAAGGGTAAATCATTAAAAATAAGCATTTGGCCAAAGGGAAACTATTAATGACTTTGAACATAACCTTAGCATTTCAATGGTAGAGGTAATGGAATCCAAATGTAGAACTATTGGGTAATAAAGGAAGATGAAGAAAAATCATGGCATAAATCCACTATGAAGTATACATGTTTCTAGGCAAAAATTTTATTTTTTTTCTCAACACGTATTGTATTATGTAACACAAAGATAATCAAATGTGAATATGGCTAAGTCATTAGAATGTTCAAGTGCATATATACCCTATGAGTCTTTCTGATTCTGGGTTAATTCACTCAGTATGATCAGTTCTATTTCCTTTTATTTGTCCACAAATTTTGGGGTTTCCTTGTTTTTAATAGCCAGGTAGTATTCCATAGTCTAAATGTACCACAGTTTCTTTATCCATTCTTCTACTGTGGGATATATAGGCTCTTTCCAGGTTCTGACTTTTATGAATAAGGTTGTGATGAACATGGTCGAGCATATGTCCTTGTTGTGTGGTGGAGCATTTTCTGGGTACACTCCAAGGAGTGGGATAGCTGGTTCTTGAGGAAGCCCTATTTCCAGTGTTCTAAGAAAGTACCAGAGATATTTCCAAATGGCTGTTCAAATTTGCATTTCCACCAGCAATGAAGGAGTGTTTCTCTTTCTCCACATCCTTGACAGCATGTAATGGCACTTGAAATTTTGATCTTAGCCATTTAGATGGGTGTAAGATGGAATCTCAGAGCCATTTTGATTTTCATTTCTCTGATGACTAAAGATGTTGACCATTTATTTAAGTGTTTCTCAGCCATCCGATATTCCTCTGTTGAGAATTCTCTGTTTACTTGTGACTCACTTATAATTGGACACTAGCCCAAGAGGCATGTCCCATGAATATCCTAAGTTAACAGGAGATTGGGATAGATGTGAGTACATCCTATTGGGACTCCAGGGGAAAGTAGTATGGGAGAATGGAGAGAGAGAAGGATCCAATGGGTCCTATACACCTACAAACAGAACATCAGAAGGGGTGAAACTGGGCCCAGGAGTTCTGCATACACTACTGTACCAACCATGGAAAATACATGCAGTAAACAGTGAAACCCTACTCAGATCTAGCTTATGAAGAGGAAATTCTCCACACTTGAGTGGTGAGTGGGAACTGACTCTGATACAAACTCTCGTGCCCCATATTTGACCACTTCCTCTTTGTTGGGAGGCATGGTGACATTTAGAGATAGGATAGCCAGACTACAAACATGAGACTTGGTAGCCTATGACAGTACACTATAGGAGGTGGTCCCCCTCGGTCACTGACATGGTGGAGAGGAATAGGCTGAAAGTGGGAGGGAGGGAGGAACAGATGAATACAAGGGATGGGATAACAATTTAGATGTAATAGGAATAAATTAATTTAAAAATAGAACATTGTAGTACTGAGACTCATGTGTCTCCATTAAAATTTTCACCAGTGCTCACTTTACTTATACTACTTACACAGATAATTGTAATGATACTGTTGATACTATTATTACTAATTCCACTATATACATTTATGTAAACATGGTACTGATTGCATAAGGCCACTTTCACACAAGTACATTTTGTACCTATAAGGTTCAGTTCAAAGAATACTTGCCTAAAATATTTTCTTTTAATTTGCATCTTACATACTGCCATAATTGGCTTTAGCTGACAACTTGGCACAACCCAGAGTCATCTCATGGAGACTTACTTGAGATTTTGGCAAAATCAGATTTTTCTGTGCTCATGTTTGTGACACTGTTTAGATGAATTATGGAAGTGGAAAGGTCTAGTCCCTAGAAGGTATCTCTAACTTAGCTCTATAGAGGTGTGTGTGTGTGTGTGTGTGTGTGTGTGTGTGTGTGTGTGTGTGTGTGTGTTATATAAGAAAGCTGTCTGAGGAACCAGAGAACAATCCAGAAAGCAGCATTGTTTCATGGTTCTTTCCTTCAGGTTCCTGCTTTGATTTCCTCAAGTGACTTCTCCTGATAATGGAACCTAAAATTGAAGCATATGTCAAATAAGTCCATTATGCCATAAGTTTACTTGGTTTTGCTGTTTACCAGAGCAACAGCAAGCAATGTATAACATAGACAATTTATAAGTAGATACGTTTTTAAATTCAAATGAGACACTTATTAAGGGGTAAAGGCTAATTATTCAGGTTTTAGGGGTGAATCAGTAGATAAAAAATTTGGTGCACAAGTATGAGTGCATGAGTTCACAGTGCTAGCACCAATGTGAATATATATGTATGGATCCCAGAACTGCTGAAAGTGGGGAAAGAAGAATCTATGGGATGCACTCCTTGGCAGTCAACCTCCAGTTTTATTAAGAGCGCTGTGTATATTTGTATTTTTTAAACCTACTTTATTTTGGGTTTCTTAATTCCTTTAGCTCACTTCCAACCCATCAAACCTAGATAACAGAGAAGGCAGGTTAATAGGAACAGAAGATATAGTCTTTTTAAGATTCAGTTCTTTTGGGAAATTACACTCTTAATTCTCAAGATTCCAGCAGACCAGCTAAACACCAAAAATCAGCAGTAAACAAAAATTAGTAAACAGTAGCAGTTACCAGGAAAGAGCAGCAAAAACCATGGAATGAACCAGCACTACCTTTTCTAATTGTTAAACAAAACAACCTTGAATTTCTGTCAATATACAATGAGATCCATATTAAAGCAAAGTTTGCAAAAAAAAAATAGCATTAAATTTCTATCAATATACAATAATCAATACCAATACAAATTATTTGAGAGTAGTAGATTCTACATTTCATGCTATCATCCTATATTTTTTATCATTCCCTTTTCTCTTCCTTTTCCATATATTATGGAAGAAAGATAAGAGAAAATGAAGAATAGATAGGAGAAAGAGAGAACCCTGAGTTTAACCTTTGACTACTTATAAACAAGCACCCTCAATGGCAAACATTTATAATCAATGAAATAACCCCAAACAGACACTGCCTATGTTGAGAATGGGAACATTGTGTTCTTAAAATTACTTCTTCCTGTTTTAGGGAAAGGACATCTTTTTGGTGGCCTATGAAAATTTGGATATTGGCCAAGTCCTGGGAAAATTAGGTGACTTACTGTCTACTCTCTATGGGATTGATAATTTGAGCTATCCCCCCTAAGATGTTATCTGTATAGTACTCTGCTGGATAAGGTTGAAATCCAAGTCCTCTGGATAGCATTTTGCACTCAATCTAAGAAGCTAAACTCCATTTTTTTCAGTGAGGTTCCACTTCACCTAATCTGATAACCCCATATCACATGGCCCTCAAGGAAAATTACAGGCACAACTGTTTCCTGATAAGGACTTGTACAATAAACACAGGGAATTCCTGGAAGTACACCACCCTATGTTGAGGAGATCCTAGCCTCTGGAAAAAGAACTCTAATTGCTTTGTTTTTCTCTTTGTAATAGGACCCCATGTTACTGCATGTAAATGAGGTACTGTACCACTATATGTAGATTAAGTATACTGGCACCCTTATTCCCTAGCTAACCAGAGACATTCACACTCAAAGCCACTCTCCACTGCCCATGGTTTATAAATAAAGTTTATCTGGAATTCTTTGGTGATCTCTTGGTTTCTATCTCTCTAAGGTGACCTTCTGAGACTACATTTATAAGGGAGAAGAATTACCACTGAATGCACACGGCTTGAATGCTGATTAAATTGGCCAAGGCCACCCTTGGCAGCTGTTCCACCAACACTGGCTCTGTGCTGACCCCTACTTCTCAATGGACTTGCCTGCTGGTGGGTTTCAGACATCTATCTGCTTCCTCTGTTGTGACTAGCACAGCAGGTAAAGCAAGGAGCTGTAAGAACTGGTCCATCTATTCTCACCAAGAAGCAAGCAGCACTTGGACTGACGCACTGGTAGTAGGACCCAGGCTTCCCAGCATTTTGCTGAATGACAGTTGGTGCCCAAAATGGGGCCATAGAAGCTCTGGTTAGAGCAAAAAGACATGCTTCTCATGGCCTAAAAAGATCTCTGCACTCTGAAGGAGTGGATCTATCTATATTTCTACACATCCTTATAATGTATTGGTTTATCTAGTTCCTCAGTTTTTTTCTATAACACAATGTCTCTCAGCTGATGTTGTACCTTTTCCACAAGCATTTAGAGTTAAAAACCATTAGGTAGTATGTCCCTAGGGGGTCTTTAGTCTTCCTTTCTGCTTAATAAGCATTCCTTTAAGGTATAATTGGTTCTTTCCACAACTGATTTTCTAGTAAGATTTTGTGGTACACCAGTTATGTGCCTTTAATTGTAATATGCAAAGAATTGTTTCATCTTGCAGTATATATATATATATATATATATATATATATATATATATATATGTGTGTGTGTGTGTGTGTGTGTGTGTGTGTGTGTGAAAAAATTACCAGTCTTAATTTGTTCAGTTATCCTGATACCTACCATTATTTTTAATATATATCTAATAATACAATCACCCTTTCCAGAATTTAAGGCAATTTCCTGTTCAAACCTTGAGTACATATAAATAGTATGGTTTAAATGCATTTGTTTTCAGAATTCTGAAAAATGAAATACATCCATCTACCATATTTCAATTGTTCTGGTACCCTATGGTTACTTCCAGCAAGTAATGGACTTTGCCTATACAGAGAACATGTAAGATTTTTAAAATTATTATTATTATTTTGGCCTGTTGCCAAGTGATACTTTTTTTTTAAGCTTTACTCATTACATCGTGTGTTTTATGAAAATTTGGGGCTTCTTACACATTTCCTGTTAGTAATATGTAAATTTCCTTATTTCCTTGTGCCAATGGACCTGAAACCTATAAGAGACTGAAGAGTAGTCTAGATAGTTTCTTTTTCTGATAGCCTATTTCAATCACCTAAATAACAAAGTTAATCCGAGTTTTCAGGAATAAGAGAGTGGTTTCTATATGCAAAAACACTTCTATAGATTAAGCCAATAATTATGTTAGTAGGTTCAAGAACATTAGTAATACCATAAGAATTGCATACACTTATGATATTTAAACTGAAGCATATGGGATTTTGATCACCTTGATTATTTTCCCTGACTTATAAGCTGTCATTCTCATCTTGTATGAATCAGTATAGAATGTATGTCCCTCTAGAATTGCTGTTTCTTTTACAATATGTGGAAAAATCCAATTCATTCTTTTTATAGCCTGTACGTGTTTGTTTTTCAGATATTTGTTATTAACTACTGTCAAGTAATTACAACAAACTCTTTGCCATACTTCACTGATTACTCACAATGATATAATCTCAACAGTATTAAGATGCACTACAATATTGGCTCATGCATTCCTGACAACTGACCTAGTTTTATTCTATCATTTATAATTAACTCAGAAATCTTTTTTATGTATATCTTCAATATTTTAAATTTGTTTAAGTGTAAGAAAGTCCATTCCACAATACTATATTTCCTACGCATAATGATCCCTGTACAAGAATGAGTTGAAGGAAAAAAAAAAAACCAAAACAGCAAAAATACTGTCATGTAGAATCATTTCGATCCATATACATATCTTGTAGTCTTTGTTCTATCAGGGTTAACCCTTTTTCTGCTTCAGCTGTTAGACATCTTTGGCTGTTGAAATATGAATCTTTTGTCATGCTTAAACAAATTACTTAGCTCATAAGATGGTAATCCAATTGTTGTCAGAAGTCAGGCTATATATCCCATTCATTTTTGAAAAACATTAAGTGTTTGCAAATGGTCTCTATAGATATATTCCTTTTGTAGTCAATTTTGTGTTGACCTATTTTTAATTAAATAGATAATTACATCTTTTATATATTTTTCTACAGCATTCTGTAAATTCGAGCATGGCAGAATTCTTTGTGCTTCATTAGGCATTGCCTATAAAATATCTGCCTCATTATTATACAACAAAATAACATCTACATAATGGTAAATGATAAGATAAGGAAATTGCTTACAAATTATTTCTAATGCTTATCACACAAAATATTGACATAAAGTTGGACTATTTAAGGGTCTTTGTGGAAAAAAACTTCTAAAGATATATTTTTATTGGACTACTGTTATTCAGAGTAGGTAATGAGAAAACAGACCTTTCCCTATCCTGACCATGAAAGCTTATTGTAAAAAAAAAAAGAAAAAAGAAAAAGAAAAAGAAAAAAAGAAAGAAAAATCCTTTATCCTACATTTTTTCTGATTTCTTTTTTCAACAAATACAGGGACATTCCATTGTGTGGTAGACTCTTCAATTTGGTGAGGATCCAGCTGTTAATTTACCAGTTTTTCAACTACATTGCAATTTTCTCTCATTATGGCTCATTGTTTTTGCCACATAGCTATGGTTGATAACCATTTTACAGGGTATGGCTTTCAGTATTTCACGAACAGCCACTCTTATAAATTTGGATACTCACTCTTTGTGGTGTACTATGGTTGGGCTATGAGCACAGCTTGTTATTGTCATTAATGACACACATCAGTACCTTCCCAAGGAGCAACTAATATTTCACATCTAATATCAGTGGCTATCTCTTGGATTTCAGAAATATTAATTTGAGTACCCCATTATTGTAAAAAATTCCTTCCCCAAAAATTTATGATTATGTTTGACACATAGGTTCTCCACTTCCCTGTTTGTTCTTCTGGTTCCAGACATTTAATGCATCTTGCAGTTTTTCTAACTTGAGGTAATTAAAAAATTACTATGTGCTGTGTATAAACCTTGTGAAGTGGACAATCTGAATTCCATGTTTTGGAAATGACACTAACATCACAACCTGTATTTTCTAAACCTTCTATGTCAACACCATTCACTTGCAATATAAATTCAGACCTGTCCCTTTTAACATATGCAATGATTTTAATTTCTGACTTGATATGACTTTTTTTTTTCTTTGGTTTTTTTTTTTTTTCGAGACAGGGTTTCTCTGTGTAGCCTTGGCCATCCTGGACTCACTTTGTAGACGAGGCTGGCCTCGAACTCACAGCGGTCCGCCTGCCTCTGCCTCCCAAGTGCTGGGATTAAAGGCGTGCGCCACCACGCTCGGCTTATCCCTTTCTATAATATGTGGATGTACAATAAATCCTTGGGAAGTTAATCCACTTCCACCCAAGATTATTCCTAATGGTCTTGAAAGTAAAGGACCATAAACACCAATGTTTGTTTTGTAACATTCAACTTTTGGGATAATGTAACAGGTTTATTTGTGGCCAGATCCAAGGCTACACTGCTTTCAGTAGTATTAATGAGATCAGCAATACTTAGTTTTGGTTTTCCTGCTTGCTCATTATATCTTGGCTGACCAAAGGAAAACACCTTATAATTTTTTGTTGTGAGGCCTCAACCTGACAGAGGTCTCTGTTTCTTTCCTGATGGTAAAATGTTGCCTTCTATGTCCCTTTTGGACTTGCAATATCTTGTCAAATGTTTTTCCTTTCCACAGTCATTGCAAGATGCTAGAAGCCTTGCCATTCTAAGAATACTGAATTCTACAGAGTTAATGCAACTGTTATTTTGAACTCTGAAGATTTTAACATTAAAATTTCTTTGTTAGTGTCCAAATTCATTGCAATTTAAGCACCAAATGTTTTGTTATCTGAAATACCTAGATATGGCATTTCCTATGATACTGGCAGAATGCTTCTGAGAAGCAGAACCATTTTTGTCTCTTACCCATTCATTGATTATTCTTTTAATGGTCTAATTACTCTCTTAGATTTTGTATTTGCATTTTCAAATTCCAAGGTATCTATTAAGACCTTTTTGATATCAGGATATGATATGCATTTAATTATAGCTGAGGCCAATCTCTGTAAGAAATCTGTGAGGGCTTCTCCAGGGCCACGTATTATCTTAGTAAATGAGGTACATCTTTCACCAGGCTCACCAAACATATCATAAGTTCTACATACTGCAATTCATTATTGTTCTAAAGCCACATCATCAGATTAAATTTCTTCTTATAGGATAGCATAATGCCCTTCAACAAGCAATTTATCTGAAATAACAATTATACCCATTGCAGTAATTTGTTTTTCTATTTTCGTGGCTTCATCCCTCCACCACAATAACCACTGCAATTGCTCTCAAGTTTCTAGCATAGCTGACACCAATCCCTTACACTCTTGGGGAACAATTCTATTTTGGGATACCCAGTTATTTAATATTTGTTTAACAAACGGGGAATGCATTTTATATGATACGACAGACTCTTTAAATTGCTTTAAATCTAACATTTCTATTAGATGCCATATTTTACCTCATCATAATAAACACCATCATTAACAGGCACGTGTTTCACAATTGTTTGATTTTTGATGCAGGGATTCTGTGTATAGCCATGCCTGTTCGGGACTCACTTTGTAGACAAGGGTGGCCCCAAACTCAATTAACCACCTGCCTCTAACTCCCTGAATTCTGAGATTAAAGGTATATACCACCACACTGGACTCCAGAAAATATTTTCAACAAAATAATACAAAAAATTCTTAATATAACAAGGGAGATTCCCATAAAAATACAGGACACAGACAAAGCATAAAATAGATTGGAACAAAATAGAAAGTCCCTTCACATTATAATCAAGATACTAAACATAAAGCAATAAAATAATATTGAGAGGTGGAAAGGAAACAGAACAAGTAATATACAAAGGATTACCTAGAAAAGAACACCTGAATTTGCAACAGAGGCTCCAAAAATCTGAAGGGCTTGTAGAGATGTGATTTACACTCCAAGAGACCACAGATGTCAGCCCTTTCTACTATACTCAGCAAAAAATTAAATCATAATAGATGCAGAATATAAGATATTTCATAATAAAGTCAAATTTAAATAACATATAGCTATAAGTCCAGTCCTACAGAGGGTAGAGAGAAAAAAATCTAAATCAAGGAGGCTAAAGGAAGACATGAAAACACAAACCAAATGTCCAATAACTAATAAAAAATCTGCCATGATCAAGTAAGCTTCATCACAGATAAGAAGAGTTGGTTCAATATACTAAATATTTTAATATATAAATAAACTCAAATAAGAAAAACACATTGTCAACTCATTAGATGCCAAAATAAACCTTTACAAAATCCAGCACACCTTCATGATAAAAATACTGGAGAGATTAGGAATACAAGGGACATACAAAAATATAGCTAGGCAATTTAAAGCAAGCTTATACGGTAAACCAAATTAACTGGAGAGAAAGACAAAGTAATTATACTAAAATAATGACCAAAAATTATTCTCCATCCTTCCCATATCTATTTAATATAGTACTTGCACTTTTATCTAGAGCAAAAAGAAAACTGAAGAGATAAAGTAGATACAAGTTGTAAAGGAAGAAGTGAAAATAGTGTTTTTTGCAGATGATATGGTACTATACATATGTGATCCTAACAATTCTACTAGGGAACTCTTATGGCTGATGAAAATCTTCAGCAACATGGCTGGATACAAGATTAACAAAAACCCAACAAAACAAATTAGTTGCCTTCCTATGTACAAATGACAAATGGACTGAGGAAAAAATCAGCAGAACAACATCCTTTAAAACAGCCCCAAATAATATCAAATGTCTTGGTATAATTTTAACCAAGTAAGTGAAAGACTGGTAGAAAAAAAAAAAAACTTCATGTATTTGAAAAAAGAGACTGAAGAAGATACCAGAAGAAGAAAAGAACTTTCATGCCTATTTATCAGGAAGTTTAACAGAATGAAAATAAACATCCTCCTAAAAGCAATCTACAGAGTCAGTCTAATTCTATTTAAAGTTCAACACAATTCTTAACAGATCTTAAAATGAGAATTCTCAACTCCGTATGTGTGCCTATTTTTACTTACAAAGCAAATGTTGCCACATGTAGCAGGTGAGACCGCCACCAGGATATGGTTATTTAGGCCACATAAAGACTAAGGTTAAGAAAATTTTATTGAGAGATATCGGAATTTATATACTCTTGTCAGAATCAGAATTTGTAGCTATTAACAGGAACAATTCAATGGTATTTGCTGGATATGATGATGTTTGCAAGCTATTCGTGGTACACAAGATTAATTTCTATGACTAATTGTCCTGTCAGTCTTCCACAGAAAATACAGAGTCTGAGATAGCCCTTCTATGTAGACAAGCAAATCATCTAGGTGTGGGAATGTGTTACATTAATTTGAAATTTTGCCCAACTACCTCTCCATGGAGATCTCTACACAATACAAGATGATGCTAGGACAGAAGGCTACTCTTTTAAAACTGACAGCATGGCCAACACCCAGGGCAATTCCACAGATGTCATTGAATAGACGTTTTGGTCCAGGATTGGAGGCTTCATCCTAAATCTAGTCTCTTTGGTGAAAATAGGAACTCTGCAGGGTATGGAAACAGAAGCCTGGGCTCAAACCCAGCCATAAAACTGTATACCTATAACATGTCTTGTCTACTAAATATGTTGGGGTAATGGTGGTACAAAACTTATTGGAGTAGCTAATCAATGTTTAGTTTAGCTCAAGGTTCAAGCCACAAGAGGGAGTTCATTTCACTCTTTACACTGCCTGCATGGACAGGAGCCAGAGATGTAGGGTATGACCAAAAATGACTAGCAATAGATAGATAGGTAGATAGATAGATAGATAGATAGATAGATAGATAGATAGATAGATAGATAGATATAGACAGATAGACACATAGATAGAGGTGACAGATGAGAGGATGAAATGTTTCCTAGTGATATCCATCTGTACTCATATGTCTATGCCTAGACGAGTCAACGTCAGAGATGCTTCCTCTGGCAGCAGAAGGGAACAGGTAGAGAACAACTTCCAGACATTATACAGATATTGAGAGTCTAACTTTGAGGTAACCATCATCTCCCTCCACTCAGTGATCAGGAAACCCAGAGGAAGACAGGGAGAAAGAACTGTAGGAGTCAAAGGTGATAGAAAACACCAGGAGAACATGGACCACTGAATCAACTAAGCAAGGCTCACATGGCCTGACAGACTGAAGTGTCAAGCACAAAGCCAAAAGGAGTCCCTATCAAGCCTTCTGTGTATATATTATGGCTGTCATCTTGGTGTTTTCTGAGACTCTTAACATTGGAAACTGAATCTTTTGCTTGCTTCTGAAATGCTTTTTCTTCTATTGTGTTGTCTAGCTCAGAATCATAATAAGGACAATCACCTTATCTTTTTATTCATGCTCTCCTGTTTGTCATCTACCTTATAACCACACTTTTACGAAGAAGAAATTGAAGTGAGTGATTCTAGGAAGATGTAGGTGGTAGGAGGAGTGGAGTAAGAGGAAACTCTAGGCGTTATGTATTATATTAGAGAAGGATCTATTTTTATAAAACAAAAATAATCCAATCAAACAAACAAACAAAAATAACATGTAGAAATATGAAATACATATAGCACATTCATCATAGAGACTCATTACATGTAGCTTTGGTCTCAGCTTCAGGAAAAGTAGTCATCTAGGGGCAGCACCATGATGTATGACACTTCAGGGACCCCTGCAGTGCAGAGTGTAGCTTCCTCTCAAGATATGTCCATCTCAGATGCCCTACATTAGCAATTGAGCAAGAAGGGAGCATTACAACCCAGCTGTAGACATTTGATCTCTTACATAAAGGCGCTGGATGTCTCACATTACCAATCCTCTTCTCTCTCCATAATGAGAATCTTTGAATGCTCCATGTCCAAATGTGCCAATGTTTTCCCTCTAAGTGGTTGACATGTAATGAGGCATGAAATACATGGCTCTGTGTAAATTTGTGAAATTAGGATATGAAATACTTTTGATTATAAGGTGTTATTTTTGTTTCTGTTTCATTTGATCTTCTTCAATAGTGCATAAACACTTGTCACACATTGAAGTAAAAATAATATATAATCTACACTTTGTGTGTGTGTCTCCATGTGTGTGCATGTGTATGTGTGAGCGTGTGCATATATGCATAGGCCATTGTGTATGTGAATGCATGTATGTTTGTGTATGTTTTCCTGTACATATTTGTGGAGGCTGTATGTATGGACAAATGTGTGTGACTTTGCACATGCATGCTTGTGAATGTGAAGGCCAAATGACAATCTCTAGTTTTTGACTTGGGACTGACTATTTTGGCTTTTGAGACACGTTGTCTCACTCCCTTGAATCCCAGTAAGTAGATTTTCTGGGAGTAAGTCCTCTTTCTATCTGACAGCCTTGAGGTTTCAAAGCATCTGTTTTTGTTTTTGTTTTTAAACCAATCTGGGGATAAAATTCAGTTCCTCACACTAACAGAGTAAGCACTTTGAGAACTGACCTCTCCAGTTCCCTCCCATCATTTCTTCCAGAGTGACTTGTGTCTATGAAGAGCAGCTGATTTTGGACAGTGATGGTTTAGAACAAGGTCAATCCCATTTGAGGAACTAAGAAACAAATGTAGCTCTGAAGTGATATCAGAACTCAAAACTGGTCATTCTGTGGGTGGAATAAGAATAAAGATTCAGATGGGATACATTCTGTAGCATTCATAGTATGCTGCCCTTGCTTTAAGGAGATAATATACAGTGCTGTTTGTTGTTCTCTGATGTTTTCATTATGGCTCCTTGAAGAATTACAAGAGAGAGAAAACTAAACAAACCTAAGCTTCACTGCCTCTGCATCTTTGTCCTGGTCCAGTTCTCCTCCATTCAAACCTAGTATCAGTAGTTAAATATAAATACATTAATAAATTGCATATCATTATCTACAAAGTCTTTACACAAATAATGAGGTAGGAGTCAATGAAAAAGAAATTAGGAATGAAATAACAATGGAAATTGAGATAATGAGAAATTGGGAATAAGAGACAATTCATATTTATAATGGCAACATAGTCCTGAATTGATTCAAACCATCTCTAAGGAGGCATGTGGAGGAGCAGTGATAAGGTATGAGTATATCAAGATAATCTCCAAGGCATTTAGATGAACTCAGATAAAATATTAGTAAATTGTTGAATTTTAAACAGATAATAAATTCATGAGAAATCATCAACATTTTCTTTTAGCCAATGTAGATAACTGCTTTAAAGGTGTGTGCTTATATCACTCTAGCCAGTTACCATTTTTCATCCATGACACCAACCATGCTTTCGTCTTAAGAGATTCTGCCAGTATTTTCAGGATCTTTCCAAAATATGTTCTCTTTGAGCTAATATCATAATCAGTTGTGCTAGAAGTCTCTAGAGGCCCATTTAATCTAATGACTCTGTTTGAAGATTGATGACTCTGAGCCCCAGGGAGAGGAAGCAGTTAATGTCAGGTGACAGAGACAGCAAAAACACAATTTGAGCACAGATCTGCATTCCAGGGTTTATAATGTCCCAACTTGAAAAGTATCATGTAATGGAAGGAAAAGCAATTTTACTTCTTTGTTACAGCTAGCAAAATTATCGCTTGAACACAAAAGTAGAGTAAAATAATTCAGAAGTATAATTACAACCTGGTTGTTGGGGCAAAAGTGACTACATTTGTATCTTTCTGTGGCATGAATATCCTCACTATGAATAACTTCAAAATATAGGGTAGTATCAGTGATAATCTGTGGGTTATGATTCCAGCATGAAATCAGTTGTCATGAAAGTGTGAGAACCTGAGTTCAGATCCACATATCTCATTGCAAGGTAGACATGTTGGCAGAAAACTGAAATCTCAGCACCTTGTCAAGTGATGAGAGACAGAAGTAGAAGAATTAACTGAAAACTGTAAATCAGCTACTCTGGTGAATGCAATGGTGAAAAAAAAAAAGAGACTTTAAATTTAGAAATGCAGAAAGTGAACACTAATTTCCAAAATTATCTGTAGAAATCCATGTTCCATCTTGTACGCATCCACACTCCTCATTATAAACTATTCATGGACACTTGTACATGTAGAGACAAAGACACACAAACACAAACAAACATACACATATGTAAAGATAGAATAATGAAATCATGTGACATAATTTTCTGAAACAATCAGCATAATCAGGTGTCACCTTCATGGTCAGAACACGGAGTTCATCTCCTAATAGCAAACTATAAACCATTTACCTTCTTTTATCCTAACAAGCTCAAATAAAGCACTTCTTTTCCATAAACTACACACACAAGTAATTACAGAACGAAGTGTCACCAACCACAAAGAGATTGGGCTATGATCCTGCAATATGGATTATTTACATTTGAAATACCTAATAAATATGGCCTTAGATTACCAACGTATTTTATGTTGATGACACCTGTGATAGGTAGATAGTAACATGCAAACAAATTGGCTCTCTACCTGAACCCCAAGGCTCTGGATTATGGAAGGTAGAAAGCTCGAGTTAGATGAATTTTTCTTCACCTATTGGATCCTTTTAATTCTTCTCCATGATCCATAAATAGCAGAAATCTTCCCAAAGTGAGGCCCCTTTATCCTTCCACCCACCCAACTCCCATATCTCATCTCATGTCCACTGCACTGCATTGTTATAAATGAAACTTTCTATCTAGAATTTGAAAGATGTTCCTCAGAAATTCTTTTTCTTTCTTCGTTGAACTTTTGTGTGGCTTGAGTATCATAAAAATAGTGGCCTCATAAAAAATTTGCCAGTGTTCCTTCTGTTTCTAATTTGTAGAGTGATTTGAGGAGTTCTGTAATTAGTTTTCTTTAAATGTTTGGTAGAATTCTATGCTAAATCTATTCATCCCTTGGCCTTTTGGGTTTGGAGACTTTGTGTGATTGCTTATATGTCCTAAGAGTTTATAGACATATTTAACTTGTTTATCTGGTTGTTTATTGATTTAATTTGGTAAGTGATATCTGTTGATAAAGTTGTTCATTTTGTTTAGATTTTCCGATTTTCTGAAACACAGGCTTATGAAGTGTTACCTACTGATTCTTTTTTTTTTTTTTTTTTTTTTTTTTTGGTTTTGCTCAGTGTTTGCTGTTATGCCCCCTTTTTTCTGATCTTCTTAATTTGCATAGTCTTTCTGTGTCTTTCAGTTAGTTTTCATAATAGTTGGTTAATCTTGTTGAATTTCTCAAAGAACCAACACCCTTCTCATTGTTCTCTTCGTTTTACGTTTATTGAATTCAACAATCAATTTGAAATGTATTGCCATCTACTCCTCTTACATGTGTTTTCTGCTTTTTGTTGTAAAAATTTTCAGTGTGAAGTAATTTGCTAGTATAAGCTCTCTCCATTTCCTTTATGTAGGCACTTAATGCTATGAAATTTTCTGTTAACACTGCCTTAATTGTGTTTAGGCATGTTATGCATTTATTTTCATGGAATTCTATCATTTTATTACTTGGACATTGACCCAGTGGTCATTCAGCAAGGAGTTGTTCAATTTCCATGAGTTTATTGGCTTTCTGCTATTTCTGTTGTTGATGATATCTATCTTTAATCCATGGTGATTTGATAGAATATAGAAAGTCATTTCAATTTTCCTGTATCTGTTGAGACTTACTTTGAAACCAAGTATGTGGACAATCTTGAGGCATATTTCATGAGATGCTAAGAATAACACATATCCCTTTGTGTCTGATTGAAATGTTGATAGATATGTTATAGGTCTGTTTGAATTATAACATCTTTTAGCTCCATTAGTTCTCCATTTAGTTTTAGCTAGATGACCTGTCCTTCGGTTAAAGTGAGATATTGAAGTCTCCTCCTATTAATGTGTTAGGCTCAATGCTTGATTTAAGCTTTAGTGGTATTTCCTTTATAAATATTGACGTTGCATTTGTTGATTAATTAGGGTTTATAATATATTGGTAATATAATAGGAAAGATACATCAGCTTGCTTTTTGGATCCATTTGCTAGGAAAATAAATTCCGAGCCCTTTACTTTGAGGTCATGTCTATCTTTGATGTTGAGGTTTTTATATTATACACAGAAGATGGATCCTGTCCTCATATACATTCTATTAGGCTGTGTCTTTTTATTGAGTCAATTAATAGTGACAGGTATTACTGGCCAGTGTTCTCATGGTTCTCTCTCTGTCTCTGTCTCTGTCTCTGTCTGTCTCTCTGTCTCTCTGTCTGTGTGTGTGTGTGTGTGTTGTGTTGTGTTGTGTGTGTTTGTGTGTGTGTGTGTGTGTTTCCCTTCTTTGGGTTTTGCTGGTATAAGATGAATTGTTGCCTGTGTTTTATAGGGATAGTTATCCTACTTCTCTCAACATATTCCTTTTAGTATATTTGAGGGGGCTCAATGTGTGGATTGATATTGTATAAATTTGGCTTTGTGGTTAAATGTTTTGTTTTATCCAGCCATACTCATTCAAATTTTCCCAATCATGGTAATATGAGATGATACAAATAGAATTTTAGAGACTGAAAGAAATCTTCCCATGCCCTTCTCCCTTTTAGAGTCTCCACTGGAAATATGTATATAATTCTCCTACATTGGCGTTAGTTGTTGCTTGGACTTTTTCTTTTGTAGTTGTTAATATTCTTTCTACATTTGGTATGCTTAGAGTTAAATTATTGTGGGGCATGCAGACATTCTTTTCTTCCCAATCTATTTGGCGTTCTGCAAGCTTTTTAAATATCTATAAGCATCTCTTTCTTTAGGTTAGACAGTTTTTCTTCTATGATTTTGTTTAAAATATTTTTGTCCTTTGAGCTAGAATTTTTCTCATATTTTTATTAGTATTAAATTTCATCTTTTCATAGTTTGCCATATTTTCCTGGATGTTTTATGTTAGGAAATTTTATATTTAACATTTTATTTCATCTTTGCATCTATTTCTTCTACGAAATCTTAAAGGCCTGAGATTCTCTCTTTCATCTTTTGTACTCTGCTGTTGATACTTATATCTGCAGTTCTTGTTTGATACATATATACTCCATTTCCAGAATTTCCTAAGTTTGTATTTTCTTTATTCTTTCTATTCAACATTTCAACAATTTCTTTCTTCTGTTTTGTTTCCTTCTTATTAGCTTTCTTGGCATTCTTTAAGGGATTTACTCATTTCCTGCAATGTTTGTTTGTCTTTTCCTAGATTTCTATATTTTTTTTAATTCCATGACGTCTATTATCTTCATAAAGTTCATTTTAAAGTCATTTTTCTTGTGCTTCATTTGTATTGAAATATTCAGTTTGTGTTGTCATAGCATAGCTGGGTTCTGGTGGTACTTCATTGCCTTGGCTATTTGTATTCTTACACTGCATTTTAGGTTTCTCGGTTTTTGATGATTATAGATCCACGTGCTCATTTATGAGTTTGTTTATTAGATTGATTTTTTTTTTCTTATAGGTCTATTTCCTCTTTGATCTTCTGGTCTTTTTAGCCTTGATTTGTGGGTGCTGGTATGGTCTTTGATCCAGTAGAAAATTCTCCATCCATCTTTGTGCCTGGGACTCTAGCAGTAACCTTCACATTTATTGCAGAAAGGTTGTCTGTTTTTCTGATTACTGTGGCCTGCACCTATTACTCTGACTGGTGTAGATGGCACCTGAGGAGTAAAAGTTTTCAGGGTTGGGGACATGGTTGTGGAAGTGAGTGTGTAGTAGCATCAGGGAAGCAATGGAATGTAGCTTTAAGAACTGAATCTATGGAGTGGAGCAGTTCAGTTGGCAGGCAGATCACTCACCTGTTTTTCTTACTTGTGTGGTCTGCACATGAGCAAGGAAAGTCTTTTATTTAAACTATTGTGTTCTACACTTCTACAATTATACTTTTTAACATAATATATAATAAATTATTTGGGAAGATTCAGAAAAATGTATATTATCAGCTGTTAATAACTTTAGATGTAGCTTGTTCTAAATTATGAAACTATCAAAAAGTTCTGTTGTCTTAAATCCATCTAAGAACCATGAGGAATAATGCCAGTTATATTTCTTAAGGATCAAGATCCTATAACTTCTTTCTGGCAATGATTATAATTCTATGAAGAACAGGGACAATGTAAAGAGGCTAAACTCATCCTTTCTGGAGTTAAATTTAAGAGAACACTCATATTACTTTGAAAATATTTTCCTACTAGACATACTCCTGATTTTTGGTAGACCCAAGTTCAGGCAGGGGATTAACTTTCCCATGAATCTTTGTTTCAAAGAGTAATGCAGAACTGCTGACAGATTTTATTTCCCTGAAGAATAGAAAGAGGAGGACCCCAAATTAGTACCTTAAGGAGCACTGCCTAAGCAGTCAATAAAAAGCACAGTTGAGGCTCAGGTCTCCTGATTCTTTTTTTTTTTTTTTTTTTTTTTTTTTTTTTTTTAGTTTTTAAGCAAATGCTTTCTTTGTTTGGGATACCCTAGAGGTAAATGGTAAAACAAGAATGTATGTGGCTAAGAGGGTCACAATCTACTTTGGAGAAGCTCATGAACAAACAAAATGAAGGAAGAACTTATCACAGAGCCTGCAGAAAACTGATGTTTCCGATCTTGCTGTTTAATGATAGGGGAGATCAAAAGGACTCTATTTTCTCTGGATTGTTTCAAGCTGCTTATAAGATTGTTTTCAGAGATAGCACTCCTTTGGTGAGACTCAAAGCTCTTTCTGTAACTACAAGGACTTTGTACTATGGTCAGAATTCAGACAGAAGTCAAGCATCGTAGTACTCTGGTAATAATAGCACAAAAATCAGATATATGATGATTTCCGAAGCTCTGTGACAGAGATACTGGCCTCAAAACTATATCCTAAGACAATAAGAGACTCTGAAACAAACAAACAAAATTGTGGGGAATTCCAGAAGAATAGTATCCTAAACTTGTACTCTGACCTCTACATACATGGCAAATACATCTATTCACATTTATCCATGGGTACACACACACACACACATACACCCCACACACACACACACACACACACACACACAAACACACACACCTAGTTTACAGCGTCTGAGGTTTAGTCCATTATTGTCATGACAGTGTGTAGGCAGATGGTTTTGTGGAAAATTCTGATAGCTCTACATCTTGTTCTATGGACAGCAAAAGCAGATTATCTGCCACACTCGCTGTAGCTTGAGCCTATGAAATCTTAAAAACCATACCCCCAGTGCCATACTTATTCCAACAAAGCCATATCTACTTCAAAAGACCATATCTCCTAATAGTGTTACTATCAATGTGCCAAGTATTCAAACAGAGGCTTTGGAGGCCATTCTTTTTCAAACCACCATACAATATCTGAGATATATATTACTATAGCATGGGAGCCTTTTAGAACATTTGGCTGTCCTTTGTCACCAGAAGAGTGATTTTTGTTCTGAAAATTTGTCAGCTTCCAGAAATTATTGTGTCAGATTTTATCTACTTATCATGTTATCTCTATTTATTTCATGTTAAAGGCTTTGTTAGATCATATATATTGAGTACTTCAAACTTTAATATTACCTAAAATTGTTCAAAAATATCTAATTTTCACAATATAAACCCAACCGTCACATCTTTCAATTGACCAGACAGAGAAAATAGTTATATCAAGTACAAAAATATGTTAGCTATGACTTACTAAATGCTAGGGCTGTTTCTTGATTATGACAGATAAAATCTGGAATAAGTTGCCTTTTGTTGTGGAGTTTCTCTTTTAACACATCACCATCCACTGGACCATTTGACAATGAACTGAGCGAAAATTCTCAAACGTCTGTGGAAGTTTTCTTCTGCTTCTGGTGTTTTTTTTTTTTTTTCCCTAAATGATGTCTCAGAGTCTTTATTACGTTGTCCTACTCATTAAATAAATTACACTTATGCTGTCACTATAGTCAATTTTTAGGAGCTATCAAATGAATGCTTTCATGTTTTCAGTTGCTGTATTAAAAACTTATAGGATGAGTGATCTACAAAGAACAAATATTTATTACTCTCACTTTTGTAGGTTGGAAATCTCCACTTCTAACTTCCAGACCTAAATCACTTTCCCACTGCTTACTATATGAGGACATAGTAAGAAGGTGTTACATGTGAAGCATGTGTCCTCATATAGTAAGCAGTGATGGTTCCATGCAACATTACTCTTATATAGAAACTTATTATATTTGTGATAGAAGAGCCAACAACACACTTCTCATGTCTTCACAACTGAGATTAAACCCCAAAATATAAAGTTGAAGGTTCATTGAAGAAATACAGTGCACAGTAATGATCAAAATTCCTTTCATAATACAAAGGCTGAAAGTGAGCAAACTAACAGTATGCAGAGACAGATAATATATGCTCCCACACAAATTACAACTTTCCTTTAATTTTTTTCTGGAAGAATTTTAGAATTATATATTCATCAGAAAAACTGCCAGAGCAGAGTCACAGCCCATATTACTGTTCCAGGAGAAATCAAACACAACACCTATGTAGCTATCATTGTAACCGCTACATGCTATGTTTATAATAGGCCACAGTCATTTTACAGGAACCACTTTATTTTGGGGTCCATACAATCTAGGTGAGTGTGTGAACAATGAACAAAAGCATTGCTTTATCCTTTAGTGTATTAAATTGTTAACTGCAGTATAATCTCCCTAATGCTTCCCTGGCATTTACTAACTTTACTGAGAAGAAAAGCTGTGTACATGGCCATTTCAGGCATTTCTACTGTCAATAATGCTCATATTGCATAGATCATTGGCTCAAAGAAGGACCTAACTGCTATGCAATCTATATATGCACATTACATACTGGAGACTAGAGAAAACATATTAGAATTGATATAGGACAACTATATAAGGAGATAACTTAGGCCTTGAAATTAAATCATGACTGGTTTCTTCAGATTCCTGCCTAAATTCTAGTAACACTTTATTCTTCCTTTTTTATTTTCATGTCTGTGGTGGCTTGAATAAGATAGCCCCATAGATTTATATATTTGAAGGCTTAGTACAAGGAAGTGAAATTATTTTACAGAAATCAAAGAATTAGATGTACCTTTGTTGTAGGAAATGTGTCAATGGAAGTGTCCCTTGATGTTTCAAAAGCCTATGTCAGGCTAGCCTGCCTTTTGCTGCCTGAATATCATGATGTAGCTCTCAACTACTTTTCTAGCACCATACTTTCAATTCCTGCCACCATGTTCCCTGTAGTAATGATGGTACAATAAGCCTCTTTCTTATTAAAACTATTCTACATTTTCTTGCCCTAATCTTCTTGATGTCCATACCTATCAATATTCACCTAAATTTTACCAAAATTGCAAATATGGGTTTTCATTACTTCTCTGTTTTTATTCTGTATAATTTACTTCCAGACACTGAGAAATCTATGCTATTTACAAGGCAAACACCTGGCTCTGATAAAAGGTCTTGGCAAAGAAGGCAGAAGGACACTGTGAAGTACCAGCATTGTCTTGCAAGGCAGTTGATCAAATGTGCTCCTCACAGGGCCTCACTGAGAAGTTATGTGTGGACAAAGGGACACAAAACTTGTTTTTGCACAAGCCACAGAAAATCTGGAGGAGCCAGGATATAGCTAGGCAAAAACTAAAAAGGAAAACATTAAAGAAAATGAGCCTCTGACATACTGACAGTAATATGACAAGACAGAGGGACCAAGTGTGGAAAAATACCTGTGGGTGAAAAATAAAGAAAATTGGATCAGATTAGTCAATCCTCAGCAGCCTGTTATGAAGAATTGACTTAGTCTGACACAAATGTTATAGCAAATTATCACAGGGTGCAGGGAATATAAAGACCACATGTATATTTCTCACTGTTATGAAGATGAAAAAGTCCAAGATCAATGCACATTCTGTGTTAGAAATACAACTTCAGGCTTACAGATAACAGTTTCTCATTGCAACCTCACAATGAGTGCAAAGTTTTATTCAGAACTCCTTTGTGAGATCATTCCCATTTATGTGTTTGAGATTCATGAAGTTCAAAAATGTTGTGTCCTATCACTCTCCCATGTTGGTGTCAAACTAGCATGTCCAGTGCAGTAGAACATAAAATTTCTGGTGATTGCAACATATTTCATTGTTTATTTTAACTTTTTATAGTAATTTTACATGGTTTGCTTCAGGAAGTATTCAATCAAGGGAAGAAATTTGGAAATCCTTTCAAAGGACTCATATTTTTATTCTGAGACTCATTGTACCACTCACACTGTGATATGATAGTAGCTCATGTCAGAATTTCAACCTTTCACTTCCTTCTGCAGGAATGACCATGTTTAATTTCCAGATTTTTCTGTACCTTTTTTGTTGTTTTCCTCATATAAAGTCCAATGTATAACATTTATTTATTTTACACACCAAATTGGACTCACATATTTAATGCTAGAGCCTATGTGCTGTAGCACAGTATTAACTCTTCAACCTGTTTGCATTGACAAAACTTAGGAGATGTTGAGCTCAGAGTAGATACGTAGCACTTATTTATTTATATTTATTTTTTATTAAATTAATAATGAATAAATACCCAAAAATCTACTAAAAGGTCATTCATTGTAGGTATAAGAGTATGGTGTAGTTTAAATTATCATTTCCTGTTTAAATGGTATGTTAATACTGTCCCCCAATTTTACCTGTGTTATGGCAATAAAGCAACATACAGGCAATTGATGGGCAGAAGAGAAAATAGAATTGACCTTCTGCCAGCCAGTGGAGGAGGAGTTTAGGAGAAAAAGCAGGGGATTGGCCACTGGTAGAAGTCTAAGAAAATTCATGAGGAAGGAGCTGGATCCAAGGAAAGCTATAAAGTACAAGTATCACTGGGATGATTGCTGGGAGTTAGGCAAAATAGCATAGAGGGTTAAGAAGAGACTTAAACTACTCAGAGTGTGTTAAACAGCCTTGTATTTAAAAAGACTCATTTCCTTGTGTGATAGCCACATTGGACACCAATTGTTGGCATATTTCCAAAATGTATTTTAAATACCTTTCTCCTTTTTCCACACCAATCCCTTCCAACAACCCAAAACCATGTAAGAAAGAAGTTTACTTTAGTGGGGAGAATGGGTATAGTTTTCCTTAGCTTCTTCCTGCTGTTTAGGGTTTTTAGGTTTCTTGATGTAAATCCAATCCTCTTTTCAGCATGTCTTCAACTTCTTTTCATCAATCTCCATCAACAGCAATCAGGAACAGAAAGGGAGAGGAACCAGCATCCCTTTTCTTTCTTGAAGCCCATAGTTTCTCTTTAGGCTTGCCTTTCATCCTACTGACAAAGACCACACTCCTGGTGAGGTAGTACCCAGCTGACAAACATCACTGTGTCCCTTGTGGAAGCAACTACTATCTATGGACAAACTGGAGCAGCCCCCATATCACAAAACTGGAATTAAAACAAAAACATAAATATAAACCAAAACTTCCACAACAGATCATGACATATAAGATCTTGATAGTGGCAATTTTGCTGTTAATTGCTGTGCTGTAAATCTTCAACAATTTTGTGCTTTGAAGTCTGCCCAAAAAAAGAATCAGATGTCTTGTATAAAATGCATAAGAAAAAGTAAGAAAGTATGGAAGAAAACCTGACTATAGCTCAATAAATAGTAGCTTTTGTTTATTTACTATTATGTTGTCAAAATGCTACATATTATCTTCTGTACAATGAGTTTGCCTAAAGTGAGAGAGTTGCTCTAACTACTTTAACTCAAACTGTGTGAATTTACAGTGTTTTCATTTCAACATTTCTCTTCTCTCCTTATTCAGGATTAAGTAAATGAAGTCTTAAGGCTTTAGCATCAAGATTGTATTTGTTATAAATCGAAAAACAAACACATATTTTTTATTCTATTCAAATGGAGAAATGTGGATTCAATGAATGCCTGAGAAGTTTCAATATTTCTAAATCTTTACTACTACTACTACTATTACTAAGTATGTTTTTACTGAAATTACTGTAAAAAAAAAACAGAATATATAGGATGATGCTTCCTTCTCAAGAAACAGTTCACTTCAGTAGTTGATAATCTTAGGAGATGTTCTGAGTTTTGAACATTTGTATAGGCTTCTGTTGCCAGCATCCTTCAATTAAAGAAGTACCTGTTTATAATTGTGCAATATAAAAGAATATTGTTCCCACAATTGTTTGAAGTTTTATTTTCTCTTATGACTAAAAATAGAATTTTCTAAAATTTATTCTAATTCAGTGTTCAAAATAAAGCATCAACTAAGTAAAATAAGTTCATGGTATTTTCTAATTCTATGTAACTGAAATGTGGTAAATGTAAGTTGCTTTGATATCTATATATGTGGAAGCACATTAGAATGTCATTATTAATGCTGTATTCAATGAGAAAATTTTAATTGTGTGGTCCATTATGGAAATTACATATATAATAAATGTTGTACTCTAGTATGTGCTTTGTACTTAAAAAACTGTTGGTGCCTATGATGTACTAGAATTTACTTTGAGAGCCTTGTAATTAACTTATCAAAAATCTTTAAAATACAGATGTCCTAATTTTCACTTTATCACTATTGACCAACAACAAGAAACTTAAGACCTCCTTCTTTCCTTTCTCTCAGTAGTTTCCATGTCATCGGTACTTTTGGCATCAACCACATCCAGGAGGGACTGTCATCACATGAATTATAGTATATCTTTTTTTGTTGTTGTTTTGTTTTTTGTGGCAGGGTTTCTCTGTATAGCCTTGGCCATCCTGGACTCACTTTGTAGACCAGGCTTGCCTCGAACTCACAGGTATCTGCCTGTGTCTGCCTCTCGAGTGCTGGGGTTAAAGGCGTGCACCACCACGCCCGGTTTATAATATATCTTAATAACAGAATTTGAAAACAGTTTTCAGTCCAAAGAAACCAACCCATAACTATGAGGGATATTAGAAATTAAAGGCCTCAAGGCCATTTATTCTTTTTTGACGGGCTTCAAGGTAGGAAGGGAAAACATTAGCTAGAAACAATAAAAAATATAGAGATCTAGACATAATGTTGTTTTAGAGGGAAGGAAAAGCTTGTTTTAAAGCCTGTAGCAGAGCTTCATGAAGAAAGAGAGATAGGTACAGAAAAAGGGGAAATGAGTATAGTTGTCATGCCAATATTGGTAAGGAAAGGCCAGTGTGGTGAGCCTTGCAGACAATCTCTTAAGTAGTCTGCCAGAGGAGCTTTAAAAGTTTTATGATAAGAAAGAAATAATTTGACTTTATATAAAACTTTTAAATATCACGAGAAGTTTTCCATCATATGATTTAGTTCAGCATAGTGTATATGCATGTGACAAGAAGCATGGTGGAAACCAGGTACCACAACTTAGGAGCAGTGAAGTCACTGCTGAGACTGCTTCCGAATTCTCTGTCCTCAGAGAGTTACACATGGTTATTAATGTTGGATGTGTCCTAAGAATAAAGGTCTATGTTCTAACATAGGGGAGTGTATGCTACTATTTGGAAATGCTCTAAAGATATGTTGTGGCCATGAGATAAGTGATATACTCTGGAAGTCCCTTCATCATACTTATGTAAAATTGAGCTTATCAATATCCCAACATAGAAGGATGGGGCTGATGAGACATTTTGAGAATTTATCAGAAGTTAATGATTGCTGGATGAAACAGTGTTATCTCCTTCAGTAATATTTCCACTGGGAGGATGTCCATGCTCCTGTAAATGACCTTTGACTCATGTTCCTATAAGCAGCCCTAATGAAATTCATGAGTCATGAGAGAGAGAGAGAGAGAGAGAGAGAGAGAGAGAGAGAGAGAGAGAGAGAGAGAACATGAAATTCAACTGGGGATAGGTTGGGAAGAAATGTGACTCAACAAGGATAAGTATAGTACAAAAAAGATAAAGATCAAAACACATTATATGCATGTAAAATTGAAAAATTATTTCATATAATTTATGTATGCTGACAAAAATAAGTGGAAATGTGTCTCAACTAATGTTTATAAATTGTGTTCTTTCTCTCTGTTTAATCTGTGGTTAGAGTTGAACCATATATTTTTTATTATTTGTGGCTATTTTGAAGAGTATTGTTTTCTTAATTTCTTTCTCAGCCTACTTATTCTGTATATAAATGATGGATACTGAATTTTTTGTAGTTAATGATGTATTCAGCAACTTTGCTGATGGTGTTTATCATATGTAGAAGTTCTCTGGTAGTACTTTTTGGGTAATATATGTATGCTATCATAACATCTGAGAATAGCAATACTTTGGCTTCTTCCTTTCTAATTTGTATCCCTTTCCTTAATGTTAGTTCTCTTATTGCTCTAGCTACAAATTCAAGTACTATATGAAAAGATATGAAGAGAATGGACAGTCTTGTCTAGTCCATGATGTTAGTGGAACTGCCTTGAATTTCCATTTAATTTGATGTTAGCTATAGGCTTGCTGTATATTTCCTTTGTTATGTTTAGGTGTGATCTTTTTATCCCTGATCTCTCCAAGGCTGTTACCATGAAGGAGTGTTGAATTTTGTTAATAGCTTTTTCAGGATCTAATAAGATGATCATGTGAGTTTTTTCTTTCAGTTTACTAATATTATAGACTAAAATGATGTATTTTTTTTTATATTGAGGCACCCCAGAGTCCCTTGGATGAAGCCTATTTTATCATGGTGGATGATTTTTAATGTGTTCTTAGATTCAGTGTGTGAATATTTTATTGAGTGTTTTGTTAAAAAGGCTCATAGAGGACATTCGTCCAAAATTTTCTGTATTTTTGGGTCTTTGTGTGTAAAGTATAAGGATGATTGTGGCCTCAGCATGCTGTCTTTTAATTTGCCCTCCACAGTTTTTGACAGCACATGGCTGGTTATCATCTTTGATTATTGTTGATTCCCAAACTTTTTAATGTGGTAAACCTCAAAAATGGTATAAAAGTCACAGATTCATCCATGTTGAAGGAGAGGGAGCTCACTTCCACTACCAGCTAGTTGTAGGTAAAAAGGACAGAAAGGGCATCACCTGGCTCAAAAGACCCTGCTTACTGACTTCTGTGTTGTGATTTTGATTCTGCCATGCATTGGAACATTTACAAATATAATAAAAAATATTCATGAGTTATTAAAATTACCTCTGTGTTGAAAGCATAGAAGTCTAATTCTTGCGACTAAAGATCCAGAAAGTCTTGAGTGCCAATGGGGACAGACAAAAATGCAGAAGCCTTTATAACACTAGATAATGGAAAATGCTTTGATGTTTAAGCATTGTATTTGGGTTTAATTCACAGAATTCACATTAAAAGGGCAGGAAGAGAGATGACACTTATGATCAAAGTGCTGAGGAGGCAGAGACAGATACCAGGGCTAATTTGTGATCTCTGGAAGTATAAGAGACCCTGCATGAAAAAAAGACCTCTCCTCTCCACATGCCCATATGTATATATGCACTTGCACATACATTGTTAAACTGACTCAGGAAAACACACACACACACACACACACACACACAACATAGTGGAAAGACAATGAACAGTATACATGCTTCAATTCTGGATTTACATATAATCATTTGCTGGTCATTCTATATGTATGGCTCAGAAACCCATGAGCTACATTCAAGTGTAGGAAATTCTTTTTAGCCATCTCCAAATTATAACTGCTTTCTGGTATTATTAATGGCTCCATAAGAAAGTTATCCTTGATCTAAGCCTGTAGTTCAGTCTGTTATTGTTATTAGTTGTGTCTGTTTCCCACCACTATGAAATCTACTATTAGTGTTCTTAATAAACTAATACAGGCTCATAAATTGTTCTACTCACCTTTTATTTTGATTCCTTATTCCTTCATGAGTTATTAGATACATTCTATGTACCTACAACAAAGCGATTATCCATTATTAAATCTGTATTATTATTTAACTCACTGAGTTTTTCATAGTCAAGGTGAAATGTCATCTGAAGACTGCTCTCTTTTACCCTTCCTCACTGATATTTTTACACTCTAATCTCTGATTGCTAGCCCATAAACTGGCTCAATATGATAACTTTAGAACATTATGGAAGCAAAATAGAATTTAAGGTGTTAATGGAAGAAAAAGGAGCCCTTTATGCTGGGATCCTGCCTATGCTGATAATCACAGAGAACAAAACTTCAGATACTGCTGTCAGTTACTATTCACATTGCTGTGACAAAATATATGACAAAAAGCAACTTAAAGGAGAAAGTGTTTAATGGACATTTATTCTAGATATCAGTTCCTGGCACAAAAACCATTGAACTAATGCAGTCATGATGGTAGAAGGGTGGCTGGTCATATTACATCTCCAATGAGAGAGCTGAGAGTGTTTAATGTCCATCACTACCTCACTTTCTACTTTTTATGCAGTCTGGAATCATAGTCCATGGAATGGTGCCACCATTTAAAATCAGTGGGAGTCCTTATTACTTAATCTATTCTAGATTGTTTTAGTTGGTCATCTATATAAACTACCCATAGAAAAGATCAATATTGTTTTATAGTCTGTGAGTTTAACAATAAAACATAATGTCAAATAATTTTGGGTTTCAACACTCTTTTCAAACTCTTAAACTCAATAGTGCCTACTAAGGCCCAAAATATCTCTCATCTATCAATTTCAAGAAAAACATTATAATCAATTAAAATATTGTAACATATACTCCTTGGACAATGTTTAAAAGAAAATAGAAGTTTATCAGAAACTGAGAGATATAGTCTGACTGCCACCAAAATCCGACATATCCATATTGTGAGGAAACTGAAGTAAGAGTTTCATTTGAGGTATCTATACTGAAATTTTAGTTAAATTTACATTTCCTGAGCAGTTCTATCTCCCAATGTTCAGACTTAAGATTAATGTTGTAATATCTTTTAATAATCTAATTTTCTACATCATACTAACTCCTACATAAATTATTTTGCCCCCTTCTTTTTATTAGTTTTCAGCCATTTTTGTCTTTTTAAATTAATTTTGTTCTTTGACAATTTCATTCTTTTCAATAATCTATACTGATTGTTCTATTTTATTCCTCAATAATATCCCCTCACCATTATCACTATCCTTATTTTTCCACTCCAATGTCAAGATTCCTGATATCTGGCTTTGTAGTGATTCTTAGTGTAAGCAGGACTGCTTCTATGAGCACTGGATTGCCTGTGGGAATGCAACTGGAGCAGTGACTCACCTCTCTCTCACGCTACAAGAAGCAAAATCTTCAGAAGTGAGTGGTATTGAGTCCTTCTATGCTGGCTGCTTTTGTCTTCTTCCAACTTGACATAAGCCAAGACATACCTTGGAAAAGAGGCTCTTTACTGAGAAAATGTCTCTGTTAAGTAAGTCTATGGGGTAATGTTGACTGATGAGTAATATAGAAAAGCAAAACACACTGTGGATGGAACAAGAAAGGATGAGCAAGCCATGGAAGGTAAGATAGTTTGCCCACCACCTTCATAGTCTCTGCCTCAGCTTCTGTATGCAGGGTCCAGCCCTGTTTGATATCTGTCCTGACTCCCCTTAATGATTGACTGCTGTGGAACATTTCTCTTCACATTGTTATTTGTCAAAGTGATTTATCATAGAAGCAGAAATACTAAGTAAGATAGCCCCTACTCCTCCATCCATGTCTGCTTATTGACAGGCCTTTTTCTTAAGATCTGCTGTAAACATTTATACCCACTTGGAGATTCCTATTGCAATAGCTGAATTTATCAAGTTATGGCATTTCATACCCTTCTCCTTTGAAGTTTTTACATTCTTTCTGTCTTTTTTTTTGTAATGTTTCTGAGCCTTTGGAGCAATAAGAGATATGTTTAACTGAAGGCTAACAGTGAAGCATTCACTCATCCTTTTCTTACAGTCAACACCTTGTGCAGGCATCAGAATCTGAGAGTACCAGCTGCTTATGGCTATAAACAAATATTTACAAGGTATTTTATGCTGTATCAATTTAGATAAATAACAGATCTCTCATAGTGCCCTCAGTATTCCCATTATACCTTCATATTTTCTACTCTCCTCTTCCCTGAGGCCTCTTCCATACCAATAGTCTCTGCAGTTTTCTACCTTCTATTGCTGTTTCCTGTTCAACATTAAAGATTAGAAGTTATGATCCACATATGAGGTAGAACATGTGTTATTTGATTTTTTTGTCCTTTTTCTTTTTCTGTGTTATTTCCTTACATATTATCTAATTTCATCTATTTACCTGCAATTTTCAAAATTTTATTTTTCCTTACTGCTGAATGAATTTGTATTGTATATATGTATCACCTGTCTATTATACATTATTGAGTAATGGATATCTTGGCTGACTCCATTCCTTAGCTGTTGTAAAAGGAATAAAAGTTGATATGGATACGCATATAGTGAAAAATAGGTTCCTATATGTGTATGCTCAAGAGTTATTTATCTTGGTCTTAGTTAATTTATAGTTTTCTGATAAATTTTCTTGATAACCATAATGGCTGAAATTCTTTTCAACATTAAAACAAATATTCCTATTGGAAAATCCTATCTTCATCTAGAGAGGGCTACAAGATAGTGGCAAGCAGCGTGGAGAGGGTTTAGAAACTCCAGTAAACAATTAAAGTTATTGCATGGAATTCTGAAACAGGAACACCAAGATCCCCACCTCACTACATCTGGAGTACTCCACAGTTTGAAAGGACCAAATACAGAAGACCTGCATACCCCTGCACACGGGAGGAGTGTGGATTCTCTTGGACCTGAGTAGCGGCGATGGTGGCAGCAGCAGTGGCAGTGGTGGCTTAGGTTTGCAGCTGAGAATAAGCCAGCAGAGGCAATTGGCGTGGTAACCAGTGGAAATTGCTGCAGGAAAGGGGACTCAGTGCAAGATTTGCGCCCCATGACCCAAGCTCAACTTGGCACACAGCTTATGCCAAGAGACCCAAACTGGACTCAGAGTGCTGTTCAGCCACTAAGACCCTAGCAGAGCTCGGTGTGAGGTTTGGGCCCAGAGTTCCTAGTTGAGCTTGGTGAACACTTCAGCTCCTGAAGCTCTAGCTGAGGCCGGAGTGCAGTTTGGATCCAGAGCCCCTGGCTGAGCTAAGTTTGTGGTTTGGGACAAGAGAACCTAGCAGGGCTGAGAGCACAGTTTGGGCACAGAGACTCTAGCTGAGCTTGGCGTGCAGACCCGGTCCTGAGACTTTGGCTGGACTAGCTCATGGATTGGACCCAGAGTCCCTAGCTGAATTTGTTGCACAGGTTGAGTCTAGAGTCCCTGGCTGAGTTTGGTGCACAGTCCCAGCCCTGAGACTCTGCTGAATTCAGTGGGTGGTTTGTGCCCAGAGACATTAGCTGATTTCAGCACTTGGTTTGAGCCCAGAGACCCAGGTTGAACTTGGTGAGCAGTGCAAGCTCTGAGACTCTGGTTGAGCTCAGTGCATGGTTTGAGCCCAGAGTCCCTAGCTGAGTTTGGTCGGCAGTTTTGGCCCCGAGACTCTAGCAAAAATCAGTAAGTTAGGTGTGCGGTTTGGGCCCTGTGACACTAACCTGGACACTGCAAGCAGTCTTGGTCCCAAAACACTACAAGGAACCACAGACCAATGAAGCAGCAAAGCTTCATTAGCTTATCTCAGGGAGACAAGAAGAAGTGTGGCCAGTAGACACCCTCTGCTAGGCCTGCTTCAATCCCTGGAGAGCTCCAGAGATACAAGAGTACCCAGAAGGCTGTGAACACTTTGGCCTCACCAAACGCACATTCAGAGAACTAGGATGATTACAGGACCCACAGTACAGGGGAGCAAGGGATCACTGACTGTGAGAGACCCAAACTACAGGGCGATCCAGACCAGTGATGCCTCAGAGCTTCTGGCCTAGGAAATCATGAGAAAACAGGTGAGTCTATACTAAGACTCCCTCCATCCAACTCCGGAAGCTACCTGGCCAAAGCAGAGATGGCAAGATGCTTAAGGGACAGCATGAAATCATACGTAAAGAACCACAAACCAATATGGCTTCTCCAGATCCCAGAGATCCCAAAGAAAACAACCCAGAGAAATCAATGAGGCCTGTAGAGAGGCACTGGAAAAAATTTGGGAAAATACAAACAATCAGATAATGGAAATCAGTAAAACAGTTCAAGCTCTGAAGTCCTATAAAGAGGCAATGGAAGTAACTCAGGAATATACAAACAATCAGATGAAATAAATCAATAAAACAGTTCAAGATCTGAAGATGAAAATGGATTCAATTACAAACACACAGACAGAAGAAAAACGGGAACATGGTAGCTCAGAAAGGAAGGCAGGCAACACAGAGGCAAGCCTTTCTAACAGAATCCAAGAGTTGGAGGAATGAATCTCAAGTCTAGAAGATACATTCATAGATCTTGAAGCAAAGATTAAAGGAATTGCCAAATCTGGAAAAATCCTGACATAAAACATGCATGAAATCAAGGACACCATGTAAAGAAGAAATGTGAGCATAATAGCCATTGAGGAAAGAAAATATGCCAAACTCCAAGGCCCAGAAAATAGTCTCAAAAAAATCAGAGAAGAAAACTTCCCCAATCTGAAGAGAGAGATGCCTATAAACATAAAAGAGTCATAGAGAACACCAAATAGAATAGAACAGAAAAAAAAATTCCCATCACATAATAATCAAAACACAAAATATACAAAGCAAAGAGAAAATATTAAAAGCTGCAAGGAAAAGGGCCAAATACCATTTAATGGCAAACCTATCAGAATTATACCTGATTTCTCAGTAGACACCATAAAAGCAAGGAGGGCCTTGACAGAGATTCTGCAAACTCTAGAAGATCACAGATGCCAGGCAAGACTACTTTACCCAGCAAAAATAACAAAAACAATTGATGGAGAAAACAAAATATTCTATGACAAAAACAAATTCAAATTCAAACAATCCCTATCCACAAATCCAGCTTTACAAATGATACTAGAAGAAAAGCTCTGCCACAAAAGGACAAGCTTCAACCAAATATACACAGGAAATAGATAATGACACAACTGCAAAAACATAACCACACAAGTGCTCCACTGGAACCAACATCAAAATTAAGATACTTAACAGTCACTGGACATTAATGTGTCTGAACATCAATGGTCTCAATTCTCCAATAAAAAGGACACACTACTTGAATGGATGCATAAACAAGATACAACATTCTTCTGCATTTAAGAAACACATCCACCAATAAAGATAGGCATTACCTCAGGGTAAAAGGCTGGAAAAAATATTCCAAGAAAATGGTCACTGGAAGTAAGCAGGTGTAGCCATTTTAATATCTAACAAGATAGACTTTCAATCAAAATTAATCAAAAGGGATGAGAAAGAACACTTCATACTCATAAAAGGTAAAGTTAACAAAGATGATATCAAAATTCTGAATATCTATGCTGCCAATACAAGGGCAACTACATTTGTAAAAGATATATTAACAAAGCTTAAACCACACATCGATCCCAACACAATAATAGTGGGAGAATTCAACACCCCACTCTCATTGAAGGATATGTCATTGGAACAGAAACTAACCTGAGAAATAACATCATTAACCAATGCCATGAATCAAATGGAACTAACAGATATCAACATAAACTTTTCACCCAAACAAAGAGGACTATACTTTCTTCTCTGCACCCCATGGAACCTTCTCCAAAACTGATTCCATCGTAGGTCACAAAGCAAGTCTCAACAGATGCAAGAGGATTGAAATAATACCTTGTATCCTATCAGATCACCATGGTCAACAACAACAAAAATAACAAAAAGCCTAAACATATATGGACAGTAAACAACTCGCTACTTAATGACACCTGGATCAGGGAAGAAATAATAAAAAGAAATTAAGGACCTTTTGAAATTCAATGAAAATAAAGGAACAACATACCCAAATTAGTGGGATACATTGAAAGCAGTGGTAGGAGGAAAATTCATAGCACTAAGTGCCTTTAAAAATAAATTGGAAACATCCCACATAAGCAACTTAATGAAACACCTGGAAACCCTAGGAAAAAAAGAAGCAGAAACACCAAAGAGGAGTAGATGACTGGAAAAAATCAAACTCAGGGCAAAAATTAATAAATTAGAAACTAAGAAAACAGTCCAAAGAATCAACAAAAGCAAGAGCTGGTTCTTTGAGAAAATCAACAAGATAGAAAAACCATTAGCCAAACTAACTAAAAGACAGAGAGACAGTATCCAAATCAACAAAAAAAGAAATGAAAAGGGAGATCTAACAACAGACACTAAAGAAATACAAAGAATCATAAGATCCTACTTCGAAGGCATGTATGCCACAACATTTGAAAATCTAAGGGAAATGGATGATTTTCTTGATCAATTCCACTTGCCAAAATTGAGGGAAGAACAGATAAACAAGCTAAATATTCCCATTCTACCTATAGAAATAGAAGCAATCATTGATAGTCTCCCAACCAAAAAAAAAAAGCCAAGGGACAGAAGGTTTCAGTGCAGAATTCTACCAGACCTTCAATGGTGTCCTAATACTGATATTCTACAAGCTACTCCAAAAGATAGAAATGAATGGAACATTACCAAATTCACTCTATTAAGCCATAGTCACATTTATACCTAAACCTCACAAATTCCCAACAAAGAAAGAGAATTTCAGACCAATTTCTCTCATGAACATTGATGCAAAAATACTCAATACAATATTTGCAAATGAATACAAGAGCATATCAAAGAAATCATTACCATGACTAGGTAGGATTCATTCCAGGCCTGGAGGGATGGTTTAATATATGGAAATCCATCAATGTAATCCACTATATAAACAAAGTGAAAATGAAGAAAAACCATATGATCATCACCTTAGATGCAGAGAAAGCATTTGACAAAATCCTACACTCGTTCTTGTTTAAAGTGTTGGAGAGATCAGAGATACAAGGCCCATACCTCAATATAATAAAGACTATATGCAGCAAGCTAATAGCCAAAATCAAATTAAACGGTGAGACACTTAAGTAAATTCCTCTAAAATCGGGAACAAGACAAGGCTGCCCACTCTTTCCATACTTCTTCAATATAGTACTTGAATTTCTTGCCAGAGCAATAAGGCAACAAAAGGAGATGAAGGGGATGCAAATGGGAAAGGAGGAAGTCAAATTATCCCTTTTTGCTGATGGTATGATAGTGTACATAAGTGAACCCCAAAATTCAACCAGAGAACTCATACAGCTGATAAACATCTTCAGCAAATAGGCTGGATATAAAAATTAACCAAAATAAGTCAGTAACCTTCCTATATACAAATGACAATCATGCAGAGAAAGAAATTAGGAAAAGTACACTCTTCATGTTAGCCAGAAACAATATAAAATATTTAAGAGTTACTCTAACTAAGCAAGTAAAGGACTTGTTTAAAAAAATTTCAAAACTCTGTAGAAAGAGATTGAAGATGACATAAGAAATTGGAATGATCCTCCTTGCTTGTGGATCAGGAGAAGTAACATAGTAAAAATGGCCATATAACCAAAAGCAAATTACAGATTCAATGCCATCCCTATCAAAATACCTACACAATTTTTAAATACATTGAAAGTATAATTCTCAACTTCATATGAAAAAAAAAATAGCTAAAACAATCTTTTACAATGAAAGATCCTCCAGAGGAATCTCCATACCTGATCTCCAACTGTACTATAGAGTAACAGTAATTAAAACAGTATGGTACTTGCAGAACAATAGGCTGGTTAATCAGTGGAATCGAATCTAAGACCCAGATATGAATACACACATATGAACACTTGATTTTTGACAAAGAAGACAAATCTCTGTGGGAAGGAGTAAGCTTTGTCACAAGTGGGAGCAGTCTTGGTGGGCTTTACCCTTGGGCACCCCATGAATAGCTTGTGACAGACTGAGTGGAGCCATCCTGGGTTTGGAATTCTGGAAGCAGACCTGGGAACCCCACCTGGTCTATTGTCTTTCTAATGGACCCTCACCGGGAGAAGGAGCCGGTCCTCCCCACGTGACTGAGGGAGTTGGGGAAGAGAGAAAAACAAAGTCGGCTGCAGGGAGAGCGTGCAGGAGCAGCGGACAAGCTGGATCAGCACGCCGGCCAGAGAGACACCTAAGGATCCGTCCCGTGGAACGGCTACCGGAAGGTTCACTCTTTCGTCCCTTTAACCTTTTTCCTTCTTTTATAAGCTAGTTGGGTTGCATAATAAAGTTTAATTGCTAAGAAACAGAGTCAACATCTGGCGCACGACGTGGGGCCCGATGGGTTCCACAGTCCCTAAGGGTACGGAGGAAGAGTCAGTATTCGAAGGTATAGAAATGCTGTTTCAGGGTATCAGCAAAGTTGCAACTGCTGTTGCAAAACTTTTTCCTGCATTATACTTAGAGGGAATTCTCTGTTTTTTCATTGTCCTTTTATTACAATATTTCATGTTTAGAAGGATTAAAAGAAAGGCTAATGACATAGAAAAGCCGGAAGGGGCAGTAAGTTCTATCCTTTTGGAAAAGATTGCAGATTTGACTGGACAGATGGAAAGGCTGAGGAAAGAAAATGAAGGGATGGGAAAGCAGAAAGAATTTTTGGTAATTGGTAGTGATGAAGGACAGGAAATAGAGAGACCGGAAAGCCAGAAAAAACCAGAAGAGTCAATAAGCTCTATCCTTTTGGAAAGAATTACTGACTTGACTGAACAAATGGGCAAAATGCAGAAAAAACTGGAAGGGCTGGAAAAGCAGAAGGCACCGGTGGTTAAAAAAGGATGGAGAAGGTCAGAAACCAGAGGCAAAGGAAGCTAGACCGACCAAAAGGTCTTTGGAAGTAAATGTCCCAGTGGAGGATACCTCCACAGTCGCCCAGACACCTTCAGCTTTTCCAGTCACTGTAAGACATGTACCTGAACAAAATGGTGCTGAGGGTTATGAAATGGCCTGGCGTCCTGTAGACATGATGGATTTAAACATTTTAAGGAATCCGTCGTCAAATATGGTATGCACTCTACATTTGTTAAACAAATGTTAAATAGCTGGGCCACACAAAATAACTTGTTCCCCAAGATTGGAAAAATTTAGTTTCAGCGGTATTGGAAGCAGCACAACAGTTACAGTGGTTATCATGGTGGCGAACAGAGGGCTATAAAAATAGAACAGGAAAATACGACACAGGGAATAAATATTAATAAGAGATCAATTGCTTGGTGAAGGACAATATACTAATATTAGAGAACAAATTCAAGCTGAAGATAGGGTGATTGAACAATGTCGTAAGGCAGCCTTGAGAGCTTGGGAGCTGGTAGAGGAACCTGGGAAAACAACTATTCCCTTTACTAAAGTGTTCCAAGGACCCTTGGAGCCCTTTACAGAATTCTTGCAGAGGTTAGGATCTGCAATGATAAGGTGATGCCAGATTCTGACAACAACAGGCATTAAAACTTATCATGGCTTATGAGAATGCAAATGCTGACTGTAAGAGGGTGCCTTAGACCATTAAAGGGAAAGAGGCGCTCCACTAGATAACTGGGTAAAGGAGACAGTTATATCAACTCTCAGGAGTATCAAAATAATATTGTGGGACAAGCTTTAGCCAGAGAGCCCAGATATCCTAAATACTCGGTGCTTCAATTGTGGTAAAATTGGTCATGTGCAAAGAAAACTGTAGAGATAGAAGGCGCAATAACCCAGGAGAAAACGTAACTCGTAGGAGAGAACAAGGAGGTTCTGGTTATGATGGTAATGAGGTGCCAAGATTCCCAGGGTACTGTAGTCGCTGTGGGAAAGGGAAACATTGGTCCTCGGGAATTGTCAGTCTAAGAGAGATGTGCAAGGCAATATCTTGCCGACGGGAAACGGCAGGAGGGGGCCATCGGCTCGGGCCCCCATAAACAATGCCAGCCGAATTCCTTGGCCAGTCAGGAGTGACAAACCCACAGGAAAACGGGAACTGAGTGTTAGTGATCTAATGCATGCTACTGAAGGCAGTTGCAGCCTTGGATCTGGCTTCAAAATATGTCTCTTACCCTATCTCCCCAGGTTGAATGTTACAAATTAAATACTGGTGTTTTCGGACCTTTGCCTTCAGGCACAGTAGGAATGGTTCTGGGAAGAAGTGGGCTGACTTCTCATGGTTTTATTGTGCATCCCGGTATTATAGACGGAGATTCTAAAGAGGAATAAAAATCATGGCATGTGTGAAAAAGGAGATGAAAATCAATGCCGGGGATAGAATTGCTCAACTCCTACTGTTTCCTTACATTAAGGGCAAAGCCGCTCCAGTGGAAAGGACTGGTGCATCGGAAGCACAGGGACCCGGGTGTTCTGGCAAACATAATTAATGATCAGAGACCTAGTTAATTGTACAATTGAATGGTGTTAAAATAGAAGGCTTGGTGGACAGCGAGCCGATGTCTCCATCATTTGCCAGAAGTCTTGGAACCAAAATTGGCCACTTAAGAAGGTTTAGTACAGAAATTGTAGGAATTGGTAGCTATCTCAAATAAAACAAAGTGTACAGTGGCTTGAGTGTGTGGGACCAGATGGGCAGATAGGGAGGCTGAAACCCTATGTGGCTGACATTCCCATAAATCTATGGGGAAGAGACCTTTACAGCAATGGGGTACTCAGATTACTATTCCTGCAAATACCGTGATAAACAAGGTTGAAACTATGGGTGAACTGGCACACGCTTCTGGGGAAGAGATTCATGTAAGTGATCAGGGGCTACTACAAGCTATGCCCATTGTCCAACCTCAGAACTCTTCAGGTTTAGAGTGTCAAAATTTTTAAGAGGGGCCACTGCTGAGATACCAACCGCCTTGCCCCTAAAATGGATTTCAAACAGACCTGTATGGCAGGAGCAGTGGCCCTTATCAAAAGAAAAGTTACAGGCGCTTCACGGTTTAGTGAAAGAGCACTGGAGGCTCAACACATCGAAGAATCATCCAGTCCCTGGAATTCCCCTGTGTTTGTGGTAAGAAAGAAATCAGGTGGATGGAGAATGATAACAGATTTGAGGGCCATAAACAAGGTGATTCAACCCATGGGCTCACTTCAACCTGGAATTCCTTTGCCTTCCTTGCTACCTAGGTCTTGGCATATAATTACAATTGATTTAAAAGATTGTTTTTTCACCATACCTTTACATGAGAAGGACAGGGAAAAGGTTTGCTTTCTCAGTACCTACTCTGAACAGTAATTCTCCAATGAAGAGATATCATTGGAAGGTACTTCCACAGGGAATGTTGAATAGCCCAACTTTATGCCAGTATTTTGTGCAGCAACCTTTAGAAATAATTCGTAAGCAATTTCCTCAATCTATCATATACCATTACATGGATGATATTCTGCTAGCTGATTCTGATCCTAGCGTTATAGAAAAAAATGTTTCAGGAAGCACAAAGAATTCTACCATGCTGGATATTACAGATTGCTGTGGAAAAAATACAAAGAGGAGATTCTATTACCTATTTAGACTATAAAATAAGTGAACAAAAAATTCGACCACAAAAGGTACAGATCCATAGAGATCAATTGCAAACTCTTAATGACTTTCAAAGATTATTGGGAGATATTAACTGGTTAAGGCCTACAATTGGTTTAGCTACCTATGAGCTAAGTAACTTGTTCCAAACTTTACAAGGGGATTCGGATTTAAACAGTCCTAGATGTCTGACCGCTGAGGCAGAAAAGGAGTTAATTCTGGTGGAGCAAAAACTTCAAAAGGCATATGTGGATAGAATCGATCCTGAACTTGGTTGCATTCTGGTTATTTTGCCTTCGAAATATTCTCCAACTGGGCTTCTTATGCAAAGGGAAGACAGGATTATAGAATGGATATTTCTGGCAAATAAACAGAGCAAAAAATTGAAAACATACATAGAGAAATTTCTGAATTGATTACAAAGGGAAGAATAGATTGCGCCAACTGTCAGGGATGGACCCGACGGAAATTGTAGTGCCTCTTACTGATTCTGAGATTATGTCTTTATGGGTAATTAATGAAGATTGACAAAAAGCTTGTAGTAACTATTTGGGAGACATTAACAATAGATAACCCAAAAAGCAAACGTGTACAGTTTATAAAAAAAAAATTGGATCCCTCCAAGTATTGTAAAAAGGTCACAAATCTCAGGGGCACCCACCTTTTTCACTGACGCAAATAAATCAGGTATGGTTGGTTATAAGTCTGAGAAAATGACCAAGGTGATTAAAAGCCCATTTACCTCAGTTCAAAAATCAGAATTATATGCAATCCTTATGGTATTGTTAGATTTTCCTGAATCTCTTAATATAATTACTGACTCTCAATATGCTGAAAGAGTTGTTTTGCATATAGAAACTGCTGAATTTACTCCTGATAACACAGAATTGACTACCTTATTTATAGAACTGCAACAGGTCATCAGAAGCAGAAATTATCTCTTGTATATTACTGATATTCGATCCCATACAGGTTTACCAGGCCCATTGGCACAAGGAAATGAAGAGATCGACAAATTATTAATAGGTAATGTATTCGAAGCCTCAAAATTTCATGAAAAACATCATGTCAATGGTAAGGGGTTGAAGAAAAGATTCTCTATCACTTGGCAACAAGCCAGAGAAATAATTAATAAGTGTCCTTCATGTTCCTTATATAGTCAACTACCATTACCTGTGGGAATTAACCCTAGAGGTAACAAAAGGAACGAAATTTGGCAGATGGATGTGTTTCATTTTGCAGAATTTGGGAAAATGAGGTATGTTCATCATACCATTGATACATATTCAGGTTTTCAGTGGGCAAATGCCTTAAGTTCTGAAAGGGCTGACTGTGTGATTACTCATTTGCTGGAAATAATGGCATTTATGGGAATACCTGCACAAATTAAGACTGACAAAGCTCCTGCATATGTCTCCCTTAAGATGAAAAACTTCTTTATGTATTATAATATAAAACATGTTACTGGTATACCTCACAACCCCACAGGACAAGCAGTTGTGGAAAGAGCTAATCGTACCTTAAAAGAAATGCTTATTAAACAAAAGGGAAGGGTAAAGACACCCCGGGACCGATTAAATAATGCTTTGTTGACTCTAAATTTTCTTAATGTGAATGATGAAGGGGCGTCAGCTGCGGAGAGACATTGGGTGATAGAAAGAACTGAGGAATTGGGTCAACCAATATTCTACAAGGACTTGTCAAGTATGAAATGGAAACCTGCGGTAGTTTTGAGATGGGGTCGTGGGTATGCATATGTTTCCAAAGGAAATGAAAAAATATGGCTACCAACTAAACTTATAAAGATTAGATCTGACCATATAGCAAGTGAGTCTTAAGAGCTACCTGGTCCTTAACAACTTGACATTTTTTCTTACAGCTTGTAGAACTAATGCCCTCTTCTGTCCTGTTGGTGTATATGCAGGCGGAGCCCTGTATTTGCAAAAAGCAGGACAAGGCTGTAGACAAAGCAGGCAGCATGGGTGATTTAACCTCAACAGCATGCCTCTGGCATCTTGAGCAAGGTGCCTCAACTGATGTTTCCTTGAAAAATTATACATGTACTAACATCCATATTAATGATTTCAAAAGTCTGTTTACTTCAGAGCAAAAAACAGGACAATTATGAAGATCGAACTTCTGCCACTGGCACTACTGCTTCTTCCCGAATTTGCATGCATATTAACAATAAATCGGCTAGCCAAAAGGATCGATCCCAAAAGGACTGGACAAAAACAGCTAGCTTTTCCAGCACTTGGCCAATATATTATTTTTCTAGGGTACCCGAAAAAGATTTTTCTCCGAAACAGCATAAAGTAATTTTGAGAACACGACGCCCCCATTCCCAGTAGGTGGAGTGGGTGTTTTTGGTGGGTTACCAATGCTCATCTTTGCCTAACGGGGTTAGTTACAATTAATAACGTTCATTTGGGGGTTTCTTTCTTCTATCTTTCTTCTCTCTTACTTTCTATCCCTTTTAATATTAAGGGAAAGGGGGGAAGGAAGGGAGGACACATGTTTGTAGACTAAAAGTAGATTATTGAATCTACTAACTTCAAAAATCTTACATTGGTATTGTAGATTGAAGAAAATTTAAGACTTTTGATTGATGGAAATTTAAGACTTCAACTTTTGCTTCATTGATAAAATTTAAATTGTATATTGTCTTTCATTTTTGCCTTATGTATTGTATGTTATATGTTGACAAAATATTATATATTGTATGTTAGAAACTTAAGTTCATTTTATTCAATGTTTATTTAATTATTATTCATGTACCCACTAATGTCTTAGGAAAAAACTGTTCAGGAAGATTGGGATAAAAGTTGATATTTAGTTACGAAAAAATCCTACTAAATACTAACTTACTTTGTCATAGAACAGGTTTGTTTTAATTTCTTGTATATGTCTCCAAAGGAATAGTAGCTAACTGTAGGAATAGATAGAGTTGGTTTTCAAACTCTTCAGAGATCCACAGAATATGGCATTTAAAGATGAGGGCTTTCCTGACAGAGAGAGACATCTACTCCTGGCCGCTTCTCCATTTGCATCACTGAAGATGGGGGCTTCAAGAGACGCAGGTGACGAATGGTCACTGGACAGAGAAAATGCTCTTATCTCTACTGCTGATGACAGGCTGACTGGCTGCAATGATCAACAGTGATGCTGGAAAGTTGACTGTCCAGCTTTGAAGAGACTAGATGGACCGGACCGTCGGATTTCCTGCTTCAAAAAGCAGTTTGTTGATGTTTTGGGCCGATAAGGCTGAAGACTGATTGCCCCAATGAAGGAGAGACTTCGGTGATATCCAGGCAGTCTGCTCTCTCTGTCCTATGCAACTTGAAAGTTGCCTGCCAGCACATCCTTTATTAGATAGATTTTCCTTCTTAGATCTCTGATGGAGATTGAAGACTAGATAGCCACAGTGTTACTAGAAGCTTTAGTTTAAGAATTAAAAAACACCTTTATAGATAGGATAATTGAAATTTCTCATGAAAAAAAAAAAAAGGGACTCTCTTTGGTAGAATAGTGGAATATTTTTCTCAGGTTAACTAGTATAAAAGGACTTGGTTATGTACTTGATACCTGATGATTAGGTATATATGTATATGTGTGTTTATAGTTCTTAATATTTTTTTAAAGAGAAGGGGATGTTGGGAAGGAGTAAGCTTTGTCACAAGGGGGAGCAGTCTTGGTGGGCTTTACCCTTGGGGCCACCCATGACTACGCTTGTGACAGACTGAGTGGAGCATCCTGGGTTGGAAATTCTGGAGCAGACCTGGGAACCCCACCTGGTCTATTGTCTTTCTAATGGACCCTCACGGGAGAAGGAGCCGGTCCTTCCCACGTGACTGAGGGAGTTGGGGAAGAGAGAAAAACAAAGTCGCCTTGCAGGGAGAGCGTGCAGGAGCAGCGGACAAGCTGGATCAGCACGCCGGCCAGAGAGACCACCTAAGGATCCGTCCCGTGGAACTGGCTACCGGACGGTTCACTCTTTCGTCCCTTTAACCTTTTTCCTTCTTTTATAAGCTAGTTGGGTTGCATAATAAAGTTTAATTGCTAAGAAACAGAGTCAACAAATCTCTTCAATGGAAAAAGAATAGCATCTTCAAAAAATGGTGTCTGTTTAACTGGATGGCTATGTGTAAAAATATGCAATTAGTTCCATATTTGTCACCATGCACAAAACGGAAATCCTAGTGGATCAAAGACCTCAACACAAACCAGAGACACTAAGTTAGTTAGAAGAAAAAGTGGGGAAGATCCTGGTACACATTGGCAGAGGAGACAACTTCTTGAACACAACACCAACAGTCTATGCATTAAGGTCAACAATTAATGAATGGGACTTCATGAGGCTGAGAAGCTTCTGTAAGGCATGAGACAGTGTCAACAGAATGAAGTGACAGCCTACAGACTGTAAAAAGATTTCTCCAACCCTACATCTGACAAAGGTTTAATATCCAAACTATATAAAGAATTCAAGAAATTAAACATCATGAAACCAAATAAACCAATTGAGAAATGGGGCTAAGAACTAAAGAGAGAATTTCCAACAGAGGAATATCAAATGGCAGAGAAACACTTGAAGAAATGCTCAACCTCCTTGGTCATCAGGAAATGCAAATCAAAACAGCTCTGAGATTCCATCTAACATGTATCAGAATGGCAAAGATAAAAAATTCAAGTGATATCACATACTGGCGAGGATGTGGAGAGAGAGGAACACTCCTTCATTGCTGGTGGGAATGCAAACTGGTACAGTCACTTTGGAAATCTATCTCGTGCTATATCAGAAAATTGGGAATAGGGCTTCCTCAAGACCCAGATATTCATGCCTTGAAATATGCCCAGAAGATGCTCCAGCACACAACCAGGAGATTTGCTCAACTAAATTCATAGCAGCCTTATTTATAATAGCCAGAACCTGGAAACAGCCTAAGTGTCCCTCAGTAGAAGAATGGATATAGAAACTGTTGTACATTTACACTATGGAATACTACTCAGCTATTAAAAACAAGGAATTGTGCTAGAAATGATCATAATGAGTGAGTTAACCCAGAAGCAGAAATAGTCAAATGGTATATACTCACTTATATCTGGATACTAGCCTAAGGGGCATGTCTCATGAATGGCTTCACTTATCAGGAAAGGGGGAAAGAGGGGAGGGCATCCTATTGGGACTCTAGGTGAGAGATGCATGGGAGGATGGGGAAATAGAGGATCCAGGGGCTCCTAGAAACCTACAAAAAGAACATTATGACAGGCATATCTAGGCCCAATTGTCCTGCTCACACTATGGCACCAGGAAAATACATGCAGTAAATTTCGAACCCCTACCCAGATCTACTCAATGGACAGGACATTCTTCACCGTTGAGTAGAGTGTGTGGTCTGACTTTCACACAAACTCTGGTGCCCCATATTTGACCATGTCTCCTCAATGGTGAGGTCTGGTGGCACTCAGAGGAAGGATAACAGGCTACCAAGAAGTGACTTGATAACCTATGTACAGGGGGAAGAGGTCCCCCTCAGTCACAGTCATAGGGGAAGGGAGTAAGGGGAAAATTGGAGGGAGGAGGAATGGGTGGATCCAAGGGATGGGATAACAATTAAGATGTAATATGAATAAATTAATAAAATATATTAAAAATATATAAAATCCTATTCTGTAAATTTTATATTATTTGATTTTGTTTACAATATTTTCTATCCCCTTGACCTAGGTTTCTTCTGATTCCTTTCTTTGTATTATTTGTTTCTTTGGACCTGTTGCCATGCTGTCCCAGATTTCCTGAATGGGGTTTTTCAGATTTGTTTTAGATTTAACATTTTCTTTGATTGAATTTTCCATTCCTTCTCTCTTTTCTTTAAACCCTTAATTTTCTCTTTAACCTCTTGTTTAATATTGTTGATGCTTACCTCTGAAATTTTTGTTTTATTTCCTAAAGTTTTCATTTTTTGTTTATTTCTGGTTATACTTTCTATTATTATTTTCTTTTTACTTTTATGTCTTTAACTGTTTTTATTTTTTATTCAACAGTTTCTATGTGTTTTCATTAGGGATTTATTCATATCCATTTTGAGATCTTTGACATCCATAATTCTCATTTGAAGTTCTTGTCTTGGACTTCAGTTTTATTACATTCCTCAGACCATACTGTAGTAGGGTTACTGGGTTCTTATAGAGGCACAGTTACTTTGGCTGTTCCTGTTTGCATCTTTGTTTCATGTCTAAGCATTCAGAGTTAATATGATATGATGATTGAGTTTTTTTACATTTTGTTATCTAGTCTTATATTTCTTGGGTCAGTGTTTTTTGTTTGTTGTTGTTGCTGTTGTTGTTTGTATCCTATCAGGATCTTAGGTAAATGTGTTAGCTGTGGGATTCCTGACTGAGAGTGTTTCTATAGGTCAGTAGGTTGCAGAAGAAAATAAAGATGGTCTAGGACAAAAAGCTAATAAGGTCTTTGGGAGCTAGTGGGAGTTCGTTCACACCAAGAGGTATGGTCTCCAAAACATGGAAGTTCTGTGGAAAGATGTGCTCCTGGCTGTAAGATAAAATAAAACAAAAAATATATCTAAAAAGACAGAGATGAGGCAGCTAGGAAGACCTTAGTCCTATACCAAGGGATAGAGTTTCCAAGGAATATAATTGTGGTAACTGGAAGTGTACCTGCAAGCACTGTTAAAGGACTGAAAGTGAGAATGGATATATCACGTTGGAAGATGTGAAGTATAGTAGAAATCACCTAAGTGAGTCTCAGCACAGTGTTGCTACAGGGAAGGAGCTTGGTAATACCTATAGCTACAAAAGGTTTTAGAAATATGCTAGAAGGGAAGACTGGGAGAGTACAAATGAAAGAACTAAGAAGGGTCTACCTCAACAGGCAGAGTCCTGAGGAATAAACAGTAAGTGCTCTGAAGTCCTGAGCCATCTCTCAAACCAAAGGAATGTCAAATCTTAGCAAGCTATTCTCATGAGGAAGGCTGGAATCAAATTCAGATTTATTTATTTATTTATTTATTTATTTATTTATTTATTAAGTTAATTAATTAGTTTTTGAGACAAGTTTTCTGTGTGTAATAGTCCTGGCTGTCTTGGAATTTTCTTTGTAAATCAGGCTGGCCTTGAACACACATAGACTCACCTGTCTCTGGCTCCCAAGTGTTGGGATTTAAGCTATGCACCCACCCCCATTCATTTTTTCATAGTAAGAACAAGTAGAGAGGACTAATCAGAGTGCCTGGGATCTCTGTGGGTTTTTATGGCAGGGAGTCACATTTTGTAATAAATATCATTGTATGATTAAAAAAAACAGGATTGAACAAGTTCAGTCAGATATTACATGTGGTCTTTTATTTTAATTTCTATATTTTAAAAATGCATTTAACACTAGGTATGTATACATCATACAAAACAGGAATATTTATATTAAAACACACAAATAATGAGAGCGGGTGATACTATTGGTATGTGAAGAATTTAACTGCAGAACAAGCAGGTAATTTGTATTGCTAATCCCAGGATTTGGGAATAGCTCTGAGACTAGCTGACACATGAATGTCTAGGCATAGGGAGTGATTCTTTTGGCTACAGAACTCCTATGAATTATTATTAGATGCCATTCTTCATATGGAATCAATGAAGATTCATGGGTGTCTTTTTTTCTTCTCATACAAAAAGGGGAAAATCAGCCTTAATTGTTTTGTGTATCACACACAACTTATACACTTATAATTTTAGGTCATAATGCTTGTGAGAACTTATAGGCTTTTAGAACAAAAGATCCAGACACTAAGATTGTTTCAGATCTGACAGGATGCATTCATTTCAGCTTACTGGACACTGACATGCTGCATCCTCCATGTACCAGCACCAAGAGCTTCAGTTGCTGTTCCTCATTAGAACAAGACAGTTCCAAGGACACCTTCAAAGAAAGCTTCCAATCATAATTGATCCAGTATTTCAGACCTGTCCTATACAGGACCCTAATTAAACCTGTAATTTCTCAAAATTTAGAAAATGGACCACAAATGGTATTCCTAGATTATTTAACCATTTCCCAAATTTTATTTGTGCCCCTACATTAGTGTTATTCATCCCAAGCCAGCGGGAAAAAGCCTTAAGATAAAGCCAATTCATTTTCTTTAAGGGGGTCAGATAGATTTTTGGTTGCTTTCTTGGATTATGAAGGGTTATTTCCAATGGAAGTTGGTTACAAGTTATTATTGGTTCTTTCTGCTTCTGGGTTAACTCACTCATTATGATCATTTCTTGCTCAATCCATTTATCCACAAATTTTGGGAATTCCTTGTTTTTAATAGCTGAGTAGTATTCAGTAGTGTATATGTACCACAATTTCTTTATCCACTCTTCTACTGAGGGACACTTAGGCTGTTTCCATGTTCTGGCTATTATGAATAAGGCTGCTATGAACATGGTTGAGCAAAGTTTCTTGTTGTGTGCTGGAGCATCTTCTAGGTATATTCCAAGGAGTGGAATAGCTGGGTCTTGAGGAAGCCCTATTCCCATTTTTCTGAGATAGCACCAGATAGATTTCCAAAGTGGCTGTACTAGTTTGCATTCCCACCAGCAATGAAGGAGTGTTCCTCTCTCCCCACATCCTCGCCAGCATGTGGTGTCGCATGAGTTTTTGATCTTAGCCGTTCTGATGGGTGTAAGATGGAATCTCTGAGTTGTTTTGATTTGCATTTCCCTGATGACTAAGGAAATTGAGCATTTCTTTAAGTTTTTCTCAGCCATTTGATACTCCTCTGTTGAGAATTCTCTGTTTAGTTCCAAGCCCCATTTCTCAATTGGGTTATTCGGTTTGGTGGTGTTTAATTTCTTGAGTTCTTTATATATTTTGGATATTAGACCTTTGTCAGATATAGGGTTGGTGAAGATTTTTTCCCAGTCTGTAGGCTGTCGATTTGTTCACTTGAAAGTGTCTCCTGCCTTACAGAAGCTTCTCAGCCTCATAAGGTCCCATTTATTAATGGTTGACATTAAGAATCAAATGGTATATACTCACTTATATCTGCATACTAGCCCAAAGGACATGTCCCATGAAAGCCTTCACTTACCAGGAAACTGGGACAGAGGGAAAGGCATCCTATTGGGACTCTAAATGAGAGACGCATGGAAGAATAGCAAAATAAAAGGATACAGAGGGTCCTGGAAATCTACAAGTAGAACAATATTATAGGCAGATTTGCGCCCAGGGGTCCCGCTCAAACTAAGGCACCAGCCAAGGACAATACAGGAGGTAAACTTTAAACCCCTTCCCAGATCTAGCCAATGGTCAGAATATTCTCCACAGTTGAGTGGAGAGTGTAATATGACTTTCTCACATGCTATGGTGCCTCACATTTGACCACGTCCCCTGGAGGGGGAGACCTGGTGGCACTCAGAGGAAGGACAGCAGGTAGCCAAGAGGAGACTTGATACCCTATGAGAATATATAGGTGGAGGTAATCCCCCTCAGGAACAGTCCTAGGGGAGGGGAATAATGGGAAAATGGGGGGGGGGGGAATGGGAGGATACAAGGAATGGGATAAACATTGAGATGTAACAAGAATAAATTAATAAAAAAAAACAAGTTATTATTGGTCTAATAAAGAGAGAAAATAAGGCTGGACTTAGGGATTTCTCCCTTTTCCTCTATCTTACATTTTAGGTTTGGAGATAGGGTTGAAAAAAAAAGTATGGAGAATATAGAAATATATAGGGAATAAAGAACAAAAAGTAGATTAGTGAAAATACTCCTTAACTCAATGCCTCAATTGTCACTCACAATGTTGCTTTTAATTCAAAATACAAAATAAAATTTTGTATACAGATTCAAAATAAGTTTAATATTACATACAGTGACATAGAACTCAAATGTAAAATTATTATTCACACACACACACACAAACACACACACACACATATATAATTCCTACTCTAATATGAGATCTTGTACCCATATCATTCATTTATAATACAATTCTTACTACCAATACTTTGAAAGTACTATAGAAGGTTATTTAGAATAAATAAGATATACAAGTTAATTGTTAGTTGATCACATCATAATCATATCAATTACTAGTCTATTTTTATCACAAGAATATATATCGTAGGTGTAACAGATATGATTCTATAAAAAGATAAGGTAAAATAATTAGGTAAGGTCCTCAAAAACCTCAGAGACATACAGAATATGGCACTTAAAATGTTTTTATTATTTTAAAGATTCACTGACAATGAGAATGGTTAACTCCTGGCAATACCCAGCCTACCTCAAAGAGGAAGATGAGCATCAAAGAACCTCCTTATGGAGATGGCACTAATTGCCACAAACAACTCACTTTGCAAGATGTCCTCATTTCTACAACAGGCAGAATTCTTCCTAAAGACAGGAAAACACTTACTTCAAATGAGACAAATGCAGATGGCCAAGTCACTATGAATGTAACATATAGAACTCATTATTCTCATGATTGTCACATGGTTCTCAAGATTATATGTAGTTTGTTTTATAAATGTGTAATAAAATAAAAGTATAAAAAAAAAAGGGTAAGCTTGGATGCAGGCAGAGTCAATGGCCAAATGCTACCAATACAGTGTAAGCAAGTCCTCAGTAGTTCCTGCCTCAAAAATTTATCTGTCATGTATATTGGCCTAGAAGGCTGCAAAAGATGCTCCAACATAATAGAGAGTTTTGAATGAATTTTCAGGTAGCAAAATGTCTCTGTCATCTTCTCATTTGGAATATTACTAACCTGCCCTCCTGGTATACTCATGTAATCAATTTTATTCCTTCTCAAGTCTATGATGGAGTTGAAGACCAGATAGTCTAGTTCTACAATTAAGCATAGTTGCTTAGGAGTTAATATGTTTTTAGGTATAGATAGATGTTTTAAATTGATAATGATGATATATAATAGATATTGATTTATATTCAAAATAGTAAATGCACCAAGTTAGGAAAGATGTTTCCTTCAAGGATGCCAAAGACAAATAGCCAATATACTAAGAATGTAACATTTATATAATTCCTGATTGTGTAATGGCTCTATTTGTTGTATATATGTGTAATAATATAAAATATATGTAAAAAAATAAAAATATTAAAAAATAAAACCTATATGTACATGAAAATACCTTAATATTATACTTATTTCTTTAATCTTTAATTAGCATACAAAGCAAAAATGTTACACTGTGTCATTTTAATAAAATTGTATTTTTTGTTCTTTTCCAAATTGATCCCTCATTTTGCCTAATGCCTTTACCCCAGTATTCTCCTCTCTATTTCCATACCACATGTGTACTACTGCCCTGTGCTCCTTACTCATTGATAGGTAAGATTTTTTAAAAAAACACCTAATAGAAGGAGTGGCCTGTCTAACACAACATACTACCACTCTGCAGTTACATTCCCTGGTATCTTAGTTACTTTCCTGTTGCTGTGAGATAAAATATTCTAATGAAAGCAACTTGAGGAAATACATGGGTTTTTGTTTGTTTGTTCCTTTGTTTGTTTTGTTTTGGCATTTTTTTTTCTCTTTCAATTCTAGATTACACTCCTCGAGCTCAGGGAAGTCCAAAAGACAAGATTTTGTAGCAACTGGTCACATCAAATCCATAGTCAAGAGCAGAGAGCAAAGACTTTATACACACTTGAGTCTGTTCAATTTACATTCTCTTTTTATCATTTCAGTGACAAGCCTATGATATGATGTTACACAAATTCAATTAAAAGTGGCAATATACAAAATAAACATGTAAGGATGAACAGCTTTTCTGTACAGCAACAGCTAACACTATAAGAGACTGTGAGCACTCCCATTCACAATAGTCTCAGAGAAAATAAAATACCCAGAAATAAGTTTAACCCAAAAAGTGAAGGTCCTCTATAATGAAAACTTAAAAATTATCAAAAAAGAGATTAAAGAAGTCACTATCTGCAAAGACTGCCCATGAATATGGGTTTGGAGAATTATTATTGTGAAAATGACCATTCAACCAAGAACATTTACCAAGGTAATACAATTCCAATCAAATTTCCTACAATGTTCTCAGAGAAACAGAAAAACTATCATAAAATTTATATGTGAAAACTAAATATCCTGATAACCAAAGAAATACAAATGAAAAAAAGAAACAATGCTCAGGGCATTACCACAAAGATTTCAATATATAGTAGAGAGTCATAGTAATAAAAACAGTATTGTACTAGGACTAAACCAAGCATGTATATAAATTTTTTAAAAATTGAAGACTTGTATATAAGTATATGCATCTACAGCTATTTGATACTTTACAATGTTGCCCAAAAGCATACACTGGATAAAAGACAACTTCATCAACAAATATATCAGGGAAAACTGTATGTTCTCATGTAGAAGAAAGAATATCTTCCATTCTGAACAATCATAAATTCAAAATGTATCAAAGATATCAGTGTGACACCAGAGATGCTGAAACTGCAGGAAGGAATCAGGCAGTACAAGATAATGGTATCAGAAGGGACTTCCTTAATTGGTTTCAGTTTAGTCAGGAATTCAAGCTAACAGTTGACAAGTGGAAGCCCATAAATCTGAAGAGTGTCTGTATAGTTAAGAAAACAGTCACTCAAATGAAAGGGAATCCCATATAGTGCATTTGTTTAGTATTAATATGCAGACTACATAAAGAACTGAAGAAATAAATTTAGAAGTCTGGAAAAATGATGAAAACAACAATTAAAATGAGGTATTTAACTCAACAGAAAGTCCCTAGTAAAAGAACATTTTTGTTTTGTTTACTTTTTTTGAACCTTGTCTATTCTGGACTCAATTTATACACCCACCTGTCCTCTAACTTACAGAGGTCGGCCTGTCTCTGCCTCCCCAAGTGCTGGGATTACATGAGCGTAACATCACATCCACTGCTATGAACAGTTTTTATGAGTTCAATATCCTTAGAAATTAGGGAAGGAAAAGGAAATTTGAGATGTTGCCTTATGCTGGCCTAATTGGCTAAGATAAAAGAAGTCTATGTTGTCTAAGTTGACTTAAGTCCCATTCAACAGGATGAATATCATGCCTGGAACTGAAAACCAGGCCATGTATGTAAATGTAGAGAGGTTATTTATCTGAGAAAACCTTATGAATGTTACTGTCTTAAGCCAGTATCACTCTTAACTACATTAAAATATCCATTTTTCTACACGTAAATACATATAGCTTTCATTCCTCAACAAAGAAGCCTCCTTTACAGCAGACAGAGATAGTCAGAAACGTCATCAACTGGCCAAATACAGAAAACCTCAAATCATGGGGCATCTAACCATAATGATGCAAAATAATGAAAAACAGATACCATGAATTTGAAAAGGAGAACATGTGGGTGGGGTTGGAGGACAGAATGAGATAGAAGAAATTATGTTCAATTTTAATGGAAAAAAATTTAAATGTAAAGAATGCCAATCTCAGACATTCCCCTTAACAAGCTAGATTTAAAGAATTCCTCATTAAGATACCCCTACAGATAGTTTAGTTATGTTAAGTACAAAAGAAAAACTGTTATAGCAGTGTTTTGAGTCTGAGGTTTTTATGTGGAAAAATCAGGAATACCCTAGAGATGTCACACATATTAGATACCCAGGTTGACATGAATGGAAATCACTTGTTGTAGTTTAGCTTTCCAGCTTTATTAACACAGAGCAGCTCATATGAACCCCTTATGTTCTACATTTCTGCTTCTTGGTGCTATTCTTTCTTCATTTCCTCAGAACCATATTCCCATTCTCTGCTCCCAACTATATCTTGATAGCATGGAAACATGCATTAGTTATATTCCTATTGCTATGATAACATACATAACAAAAAAAGAATATTAGGGGGTAAGTGTTTATCCTGGCTTATGGTTCTAGGGTAGTCTATAATGACTTGGAAGGCAGAGCAACAAGAGCATGTGGCATCTGATCACAATATATCTAGTCTGGAAGCAGAAAGAACTATACACTAGTGTTTAGCTTGATTTCTTTTTGGTTTATGTTTGACTGCCAGCCCAAGAATGTTGTTGCCACATTTAAGGTGAATCTTCCCTCTTCACCTAATCTCATTTAGAAAATACCTCATATAAATGCCCACAGATGTGTTCCACTGTAATTCTAAATCTAATCAAGTAGACAATTACTACCAAGTATAACCCATTACATTTTAGTGTTGAAGAAGAAGAGCACGGCAAGGTATCCTCAGACTCATCAATGATTGTCTTTGTCAGCAGCTTCATCATTTATGGCCTTACCCTTAGCAACAACTGGAATATACATCATTAGTTGTAAGTCACAGGACATCCTTCACCTTGTTCTTATAATTTGCTCATCCTATTTCCCAAAATTCTTAGTAGTGCTAAACTGACTGAGCCATTGAATTCCTATTATACTCTAATGAGAAAAATCCATCACTATTTGGAGATGCTGGATTATGTAAGCATCTTCAGTGCCATATGGAGAGAGAATTTTATTAAACATTGACTAGGTAGTAGTTATCATTTTATTTGTTCATTCTTAGTAAGAGGGTGTTTTCAAAATAATCCTATAATAAAGGTCATTCTTTTTCTCGTTGTGAACAATTATTCTCATCTATTACTCATAGTGCCATGATCACAAAAACCACTGTATTTGTCTTAGTTACTTTTCCATTACAGTGACCAAACACCATGAACAAAGTAAGTCATAAAAACATTTAATTGGGAGATCCAAGATGGCAGCGAGCAGTGTGGACTGCTGTGGCGCTGGCTTAGTTGAGCTCGCAGCTCCACACTAGGCACCACCTCAGTCAGCAGCAGCAGCTCCCCTTGCGGTGCACAATCTGGGCGGAAGCCACTTGGTTTCACCACAGGAGCTAACTCAGAGCAGCTGCAGTTCTCCTGCTATGGCGCAGGCTTGGTGACATGCTCAGTTCTATCCTAGGCACCACCTCAGCTCAGCGGCAGCTCCCCTGCGGTGACACAGTCTGGCGGAGCACTTGTTCCACCACTGGCGCTAACTCAGAGCAGCCGCAGGTCTCCTGCTGTGGCGCAGGCTGGACAGAGCTCTCGGTTCCACCAGCTCTAAGACTCTGGTTGGACACAGTGTGAAGTTTGAATCCAGAATTCCTGGCTGAGATTGGTGGTCAGTTCGGGCCCTGAGTCAATAACTGACCACAGCACGCACTTTGGGCCAAAAGGCCCTAGCGGAGCTTGGTGCATAGTCCCAGCCCAAAAATTCTAGCTGGACCCTGTGTGCATTTTGGCCAAAAATCCCTAGCGGAGCTTGGCAGAAGGTTCAGGCCTTGAGAATCTAGCTGAGTTCTGCCCGTGGTTCGGTCCCAGTGCTCCTGGCTGGACGTGGCAGGGAACACAGAAGGCTGTAGATACCTTGGCCTGACCCAACGCTCATTCAGAGATCCAGAACAATTGCAGGATCCACAGCAGAGGGGGGCTGAGGATCACTGGCTGTGAAAGACCAGAACAACAGGGCTAACCTCCTAACATCCACACCAGTGAAGCTTTGAGCTCGCAGCCTAGGGAAATCGTGAGAAAACAAGTGAATCTATCATCAGACACCCTCCATTCAACTCTGGAAGCTACCCAACAAAAACAAAGACGGCGAGATGTCTAAAGGACAACGAAAAAGCATTCGCAAAAAACCCCAAAACAACATGGCTTCTCCAGTTTCCAGCTATCCCAAAGAAAACAACCCAGAGAACTCAAATACAATGGAAATACAAGAAAATGACCTCAAATCCTTAGTAATGAGGATGATAATGGAGGAAACAAATAAAATTCGTAATCAAATGCAGGAAGACGCAGACAAACAGGTGAGAGACATAAAAGAAGCACATAGAGTGGAACTGGAAAAATTGCAGGAAAATGCAAACAACCAGATGAAAGAAATAAGTAAAACGGTTCAAGCTCTGAAGACCTATAAAGAGGCAATGGAAGAAACTCAGGAATATACAAAAAATCAGATGAAAGAAATCAAAAAATCAGTTCAAGATCTGAAAATAAAAATGGATTCAATGATAAACACACAGACAGAAGAAAAACGAGAATGTGAGACCTCAGAGAAGAAGGCGAGCAACACAGAGGTGAGCTTTTCTAAAGAATCCAAGAGATGGAAGAATGAATCTCAGGGCTAGAAGATACAATCACAGATATTGAAGCAACCATTAAAGAAAATGCCTAATCTGGAAAACTCCTTACACAAAACATCCAAGAAATTAAGGACACCATGAAAATAAGAAATTTGTGGATAATAGGCATTGAAGAAAGAGAAGACATCAGACTCCAGAGCCCAGAAACTATTCTCAACAAAATCATAGAAGAAAATTTCCCCAATCTAAATAAAGAGATGCCTGTAAACATACAAGAGGTCTACAGAACACCAAATAGAATTGACCAGAAAAGAAAAACTGCCCGCCACATAATAATCAAAACACAAATCATGCAGAACAAAGAAAAAATATTAAAATCTGCAAGGGAAAAGGGCCAAATAACATTTAATGGTAAACCTATCAGAATTACACCTGACTTCTCAGCAGAGACTATAAAAGCCAGAAGGGCCTGGACAGAGATCCTGCAAACCCTAAGAGAACACAGATGCCAGGCCAGACTACTTTACCCAGCAAAATTATCAATAACCATTGATGGAGAAAACAAAATATTCCATGACAAAAAAAAAATTCAAACAGTACCTATCCACAAACCCAGCTCTACAGAAGGTACTAGAAGGAAAACTCTATCACAAAGGGTCAAGCTACAACCAAAACTACCCAGGAAATAGATAACTATCCCATGGCAAAAACACAACTACACAAACGCTCGACTGGAAACAACATCAAAATTAAGACTCTTAACAGTCACTGGTCATTAATATCTCTCAACATCAATGGCCTCAATTCTCCAATAAAAAGACACAGACTAACTGAATGAGTACATAAACAAGATCCAACATTCTTCTGCATCCAAGAAACACATCTCACCCATAATGAAAGGCATTACCTCAGGGTAAAAGGTTGGAAAAAAATATTCCAAGCAAATGGTCACAAGACGCAAGCAGGTGTAGCCATTTTAGTATCGAACAAAATAGACTTTCAACCAAAATTAATCAAAAGGGATGAGGAAGGACACTTCATACTCATCAAAGGTAAAGTCAACCAAGATAACATCACAATTCTGAACATCTATGCTACCAATACAAGGGCACCCACATTTGTAAAAGATCTCCTAAAAAAGCTTAAACCACACATCGATCCCCACACAATAATAGTGGGAGACTTCAACACCCAACTCTCACTGAAGGATAAGTCATTGAAACAGAAACTAAGCCGAGAAATAACATCATTAACCAATGCCATGGGTCAAATGGATCTAACAGATATCTATAGAACCTTTCACCCAAACAAGAAAGAATACACCTTCTTCTCTGCACCCCATGGAACCTTCTCCAAAATTGATCACATCGTAGGTCACAAAGCAAGCCTCAACAGATACAAGAGGATTGAAATAATACCTTGTATCCTATCAGATCACCATGCTCTTAGGCTGCAATTCAACAACAACAGAAATAACAAAAAGCCTACACGTATGTGGAAACTAAACAACTCTCTGTTAAATGACACCTGGGTCAGGGAAGAAATAAAGAAAGAAATCAAGGAGTTTCTGAAATTCAATGAAAATGAAGAAACAACATACCCAAATTTGTGGGATACATTGAAAGCAGTGCTAAGAGGAAAATTCATAGCATTAAGTGCCTTTAAAAAGAAATTAGAAACATCGCACATAAGCATCTTAACAACACAGCTGGAAGCCCTAGAAAAAAAAGAAGCAGAAACACCCAAGAGGAGTAGATGCCTGGAAATAATCAAACTCAGGGCTGAAATTAACAAGTTAGAAACTAAGAAAACAGTCCAAAGAATCAACAAAACCAAAAGCTGGTTCTTTGAGAAAATCAACAATATAGACAGACCATTAGCCAAACTAACTAAAAGGCAGAGAGACAGTATTGAAATCAACAAAATCAGAAATGAAAAGGGAGACATAACAACAGACACTGAAGAAATTCAAAGACTCATAAGATCCTACTTTGAAGGCATATACGCCACAAAATTTGAAAATGTAAGGAAAATGGACGATTTTCTTGAACAATTTCACTTGCCAAATTTGAATTAAGAACAGATAAACAAGCTAAATAGTCCCATTTCCCCTACAAAAATAGAAGCAATCATCGATGGTCTCCCAACCAAAAAAAGCCCAGGGCCAGATGGTTTCAGTGCAGAATTCTACCAGACCTTTAAGGGCGAGCTAATACCGATACTCTTCAAGCTACTCCAAAAGATAGAAATGGATGGAAAATTGCCAAATTCATTCTATGAGGCCATAGTCTCATTGATACCTAAACCTCACAAAGACTCAACAAAGAAAGAGAATTTCAGACCAATTTCTCTTATGAACATAGATGCAAAAATACTAAATAAAATACTTGCAAAACGAATACAGGAGCACATCAAAGATATCATTCATCATGACCAAGTAGGTTTCATTCCAGGAATGCAGGGATGGTTTAATATACAGAAATCCATCAATGTAATCCACCATATAAACAAACTGAAAATAAAAAACCACATGATCATCTCCTTGGATGCAGAGAAAGCATTTGATAAAATTCAACACCCATTCATGTTTAAAGTTTTAGAGAGATCGGGGATACAAGGCACTTTCCTCAACATAATAAATGCTATATACAGCAAACCAATAGCCAAAATCAAAGTAAATGGTGAGATACTCATGGAAATTTCTCTAAAATCGGGAACAAGGCAAGGCTGCACACTCTCTCCATATCTCTTCAATATAGTACTCGAAGTTCTAGCCAGAGCAATAAGACAACAAAAGGAGATCAAGGGTATCCAAATGGGAAAGGAGGAAGTCAAATTATCCCTCTTTGCAGATGATAAGATAGTGTACATAAGTGACCCTCAAAACTCCACCAGAGAACTCCTAAAGCTGATAAACACCTTCAGCAAATTGGCTGGATACAAAATTAACTCAAAAAAGTCTGTAGCCTTCCTATACACAAATGACAAGCTTGCAGAGGAAGAAATTAGGAACACCACACCCTTCACATTAGCCACAAGCAATATAAAATATCTAGGAGTTACCCTAACTAAGCAAGTGAAGGACTTGTATGAAAAAAATTTCAAAACTCTGAAGAAAGATATTGAAGATGACCTGAGAAGATGGCATGATCTTCCTTGCTCATGGATCGGGAGAATTAACATAGTAAAAATGGCCATCCTACCAAAAGCAATCTATAGATTCAATGCAATCCCTATCAAAATACCTACACAATTTTTTAAAGACATTGAAAGTTCAATTCTGAACTTCATATGGAAAAACAAAAAACCCAGAATAGCTAAAACAATCTTGTACAATAAAAGGTGCTCCGGAGGAATCTCCATACCTGATCTCAAACTATACTATAAAGCAATAGTACTTAAAACAGCATGGTACTGGCACAGCAACAGGCTGGTTGATCAGTGGAATTGAATCGAAGACCCAGATATGAATCCACACACATATGGTCACTTGATTTTTGACAAAGAAGCCAAATCCATTCAATGGAAAAAGGATAGCATCTTCAACAAATGGTGCTAGTCTAACTGTAGGTCTATGTGTAAAAAAATGCAACTGGACCCATATTTGTCACCTTGCACAAAACTCAAATCCAAGTGGATTAAAGACCTCAACATAAAACCAGAGACACTAAGCCACTTAGAAGAAAAAGTGGGAAAGAGCCTAGAACATATTGGCACAGGAGACAACTTCCTGAACAGAACACCAACGGCCCAGGCCTTAATGTCAACCATTAATAAATGGGACCTCATGAGGCTGAGAAGCTTCTGTAAGGCAGGAGACACTGTCAAGAGAACAAAGTGACAGCCTACAGACTGGGAAAAAATCTTCACCAACCCTACATCTGACAAAGGTCTAATAGCCAAAATATATAAAGAACTCAAGAAATTAAACACCACCAAAACGAATAACCCAATTGAGAAATGGGGCTTGGAACTAAACAGAGAATTCTCAACAGAGGAGTATCAAATGGCTGAGAAACACTTAAAGAAATGCTCAACCTCCTTAGTCATCAGGGAAATGCAAATCAAAACAACTCTGAGATTCCATCTTACACCCATCAGAATGGCTAAGATCAAAAACTCAAGCGACACCACATGCTGGCGAGGATGTGGGGAGAGAGGAACACTCCTTCATTGCTGGTGGGAATGCAAACTAGTACAGCCACTTTGGAAATCTATCTGGTGCTATCTCAGAAAAATGGGAATAGGGCTTCCTCAACACCCAGCTATTCCACTCCTTGGAATATACCCAGAAGATGCTCCAGCACACAACAAGAAAATTTGCTCAACCATGTTCATAGCAGCCTTATTCATAATAGCCAGATCATGGAAACAGCCTAAGTGTCCCTCAGTAGAAGAGTGGATAAAGAAACTGTGGTACATATACACTATGGAATACTACTCAGCTATTAAAAACAAGGAATTACCGAAATTTGTGGATAAATGGATTGAGCAAGAAATGATCATAATGAGTGAGTTAACCCAGAAGCAGAAAGAATGAAATGGTATATACTCACTTATATCTGCATACTAGCCCAAGGGGCATGTCCCACAAAAGCCTTCACTTACCAGGAAACTGGGACAGAGGGGAAGGCATCCTATTGGGACTCTAAATGAGAGCCGCATGGGAGAACAGCAAAATAAAAGGATACAGAGGGTCCTAGAAATCTACAAGTAGAACAATATGATAGGCAGATTTGGGCCCAGGGGTCCCGCTCAAACTAAGGCACCAGCCAAGGACAATACAGAAGGTAAACTTTAAACCCCTTCCCAGATCTAGCCAATGGTCAGAATATTCTCCACAGGTGAGTGGAGAGTGTGATACGACTTTCTCATGTACTCTGGTGCCTCACATTTGACCATGTCCCCTGGAGGGGGAGACCTGGTGGCACTCAGAGGAAGGACAGGAGGTTACCAAGAAGAGACTTGATACCCTATGAGAATATACAGGGGGAGGTAATCCTCCTCAGGAACAGTCATAGGGGAGGGGAATAATGGGAAAATGGGGGGGGGAGGAATGGGAGGATAGAAGGGATGGGATAAACATTGAGATGTAACTAGAATAAATTAATAAAAAAAAAAGAAAAAAAAACTTTTAATTGGGGGCATGCTTAATGTTTCAGAGGGTGATTCAATGAACAACATGGCTGTGAACATGGACACAAACAAGCAGACATTATACTGGAGCTGAAGGAGAGATTTAATATCTGATTCATAAGCATGAACCAAAGAGCTAGAAAACTAACTAGGAGTTATGTGGCTTTTGAAACCTTCTCCAACTGGCTATATCCCTTAATCTTCCTAAGTAGTTCTACTAATGAAAGACCATTAATTTTCTACTTAGTATGCCTTAGCTTCTTGACTTTGTGGTTTGAATACCCCAGTCAGAGAAGGCCAGTGGACTATTTTCTTACATGCAAAAGAATAGTTTGACTGGAAAATAAACAGATAACAAAAGGAAAGAAAATAAGTTGGTAGTGGTTTCTCTGGACATGAAACAAAGAGGCAAGCAACTTCATACATTGAGACATACATAAGGAAACAGAACTATCCAAATAGAATCTTACTGAAATTCTGTTAGTACTGGATCCTTAGGAGAGGTTTCAACACATCTAGTTTTTCCTAGCTAAGAAATTTATATTTTATGAATTTCATCTTTTAGGTAATGATTTTATGTTCTATATACTACCAAAGCACATAAATTCATTGGGGTTTTGGAATTCCTTCAGGTATGAAAAGTCTTCCATAAATGTAAGATAATTATTAATCGAGGTAATTAATATTTAATTTAAAATGAATAATTAATCATGTCCTATTCCACATTTATGATGTTTCTAGAGCTCATCCTTCATGTCCAGTCAAAAGAATTTCACACATCTTATCTTTCGCTTGTAATATCAAAATCTACGCCATTTTTGTAAATAGAAATTTTCTCCATAACCAGTGCTAAAAACATGTCATATATGCAGTCAGTTTTGCTCTGAGCAAAAGAAGACATATTGGGAAAGGTCATAAGGTAAAGGAGTATCTCCTTCTTTTGCTCAGAGCAGTTAACTCTGCCTGATAATGAAGATAGCAGAAAGCAAGTTATGGGCAATAGTAGTTTCATTGTGTGTTTTATATATGTAAAGGTGTACATTTTCTTGTGTGTGTGTGTGTGTGTGTGTGTGTGTGTGTATGTGTGTGTGTGTGCATATGTGTGTGTGGAGAGCTTTTTCTTTGGATTCATCCATCTTGTTGTTTGAGATAGGGATTCTCCTAGAGCCTGAAACTCAGCTAGTTCCCTAGATGGTTGACTAACAAACTCCAGAGAAGTACTTGCTTTTCCCTCACTACTTATAGAGTTGGCAATACACGCCACCACTCCTGATTTTTATATTGATACTGAAGACATAACACAGATAAGCCATGTCACAGTATATGATATGGCACCATGTAACCATGGAATAATATTACTTTTATTATCAAATTTTGTCTACCGTGGAAAATACCAACAAGGTACTGTAGGCCCATGAGATCCAGGAGATTAGACAGGCTACCATTGCTCTCAGTCACAGAAGAAATTCTTCCACTGTACCTGCCACCATGTCACTAGCTTCTGGTCGGATAAAATAATATGACCATCTGTTTCATTGATTGAGCTTAGGCTACATGGCCCTTCCTGATGCTTGCAGTAAGATGGACATATTTCTGGAAATGCAGAAGGATTAAGCTTCAACCACAAGTAATATATAAAAACATCTTTAGCTTTACCACTTGTACTACCATGTTCTTGAGATTTGTACTACTCTGTCCTCTGATTGAGAATGTGGACTCCCAGCTTAGAGTTCGAGGAGTTCCTCTCTTTCTTATTTACTTTCACAATGGTAGATATTTAAATTTTTCCTGATGGTTTTTACTTGAAATATAGTTTAAACTCTGGCAATTTGAAACTTTGTAGCTTTATTTCATTTTTTTGTACCTTCATCAGTGTGTGTGTGTGTGTGTGTGTGTGTGTGTGTGTGTGTCTTGTGGTATTGTGTGTGTGTCGGTATGATTATTAGTGTGTTGATACTAACATCTAACGTGCCATAAAAACCTTGAGGACTTCACAATATAATTTACAGAAGCCGATACCAGTAATCACACTCAGGCCATCACACTAAGGGACAAGAGCCTTTAACACTGTTGTCATCTTGACAGTACTAAAACAAACAAACAAAAACACTAAATAGAATAGGTACTTTTGAAAGTTGATTTAATTTTCACCAGGTTACCGTGATTCAAATAAATGACTCTTGCATGCTTAATCCCAAATCAGACACCATTATCATCCTCTACAGGGTACTTCATTTTCTCTAGGCTCTTTCCTAACCAAAGTTCAGGGAATATTGTAGAGAGGCACATAAAGAATGTAAGAGGTGTAGGATGAGGAGTGATATGATGTTCTCTCTTCTGGACATGAAATGACATGGCTAGAAAATGTATGAACCCACAGTAATTGATGTCTGAACAAGACCTTGCTTCTTGACATCATAAAGCCTGAGCTTTCTGTACATGCTATTTAGAATTCAGAGTTTCTGGAAGGATAGGGAGTTATTCCTCAGGGATGTGGGCACCACTGCTGATTGTCTTTATTTCAGTAAAAAATTCACAACATATTCATTCAAGTGAATGTTAATCCCTAATTAAATACAGTAGAACATAACACTGTAAAGAAAAGAAAAGGTGCACTGGGTTCACTTACCAAATGTATAAAATACTTTTAGGAGATGAAAGTAGAAGGTCTATTTTGTTGAGAAGAAGATGTAACTCGGAGTGAATGGTAGGTAATGGGAGAAAATTGTTGGAATGAGTATGATCTAAGTCTGTTATATGCATGTATATGAACTAGTTAAAGAATAATGTAAAAGACTGTTTCAACAGAGACTATTGTAACAAAAAAATAAATTTCCGACATTAAAGGCTCAGCTAAGAATATTACAATCTAACCCATCATCAGAGCAATGCATTTGTTTTATAGCTTATCATTGACTTTAATCATTTATGCAGCATATATTTATGCTATGTAGTGACATACTACAATATAGGCCAATTTCAGGTTATCACTCTTTTTACCTTCTATTCCTCTTTCAGATTGTCACTTCACTAAAATTTCCAAATTTCTGTGTCTAACTTTGCTCTTCTGAGATAGAATGGGTGGAATTTATTCTAAGAGTTTCATTATCACCAGAGCCTCAGCCCTGGGACTTGTGCAGTCTGGATCCTTGAGCCACATCCAAACGTGACTAAAGTACAGTCTTATGTCACTTTGAGCAACTTTTACAGTTTTATTTTTAGTTTAAAAATTTGGTGTGGTGTATGTGTGTACTGTATGTATTTGTGTACAAGGATAAATGCAGATGCACATCCAGAAGACAGAAAAGAACTTCTGGTGTTTTCCTTTTGCAACTTGTGCCTGATTTCCTTAAGAGAGAGTCACTTACTAAACCCAGAACTGCTATTATTTTTTCATAGTTGTAAGGACTAAAATAATGTGTTTACCTTGATAAATATAAAATACGGTACGGAATAATTTAGTTATAACTTTAGACTCACCTGGATAGGATATGTAGTATTTTCTTCAAGGTTGCCAAATACAAATGAGATAAATATTTTGAATGAAACACACTATGTCATTAAAGTAATGAGAATAAATAAACCTTGATGATTGATAACTCACAGTATTAATTTTCTTAATTCTCCCATAAAATGAAACAGACTAATAGACTGAATTAGAAAACCAGGGCCTGTATTTCTGCTGTCTGAAGATAATCAAGCATAAACATAACCTCTGCATAAAAAGTGTAGAAAAAGTTTTCCAAGAAAATGGACCTAAGAAATATACAATTGTAACCATGTTAACAAAATAAAGAGTCTCCTTATTAAAATTAATCAGAAGATTTCAGGAAGGGCACCACATACTCATCAAAGGTCAAAAATCCACCACCGGGATATTGCAGCCTTAACATCATTTTTCCAAACATAAGAACACTCAATTTCACAGAAGAAAGACCACAACAGTTAAATCGTATATTAACACTCACAAAATGAGAGTGGGTGATATCATTCCTCTACTCTAATTAAACAAAAGGTTGTCAAAACAGAAATTAAACAGAGAAATACTGATGTTATATCAGATTGTAAATTAAATAGACCTGATGGATGTTTGCAGAACAAGTCAAGCAAACACAAAAGAATAAATCTTTTCAGCAGCTCGTGGAATTTTCTCCAGAATTTACTATATTTGGATGCAAAGCAAGTCTCAAAGGATTCAAGAAAATTTAAATAACATCTGGATCCTATCTGAAAAAAATAGATCAGAGCTGTATATCAAAAATGGAAATGACATAAAGCTTACAAACTCATAAAAACTTAATGTCAACTGAATAAAAAGTAAGTCAGGACAGATTTAGGAAATAAATTTTGAAAAAAATTTAATTCAATGAAAATGACAGTATACCTGAATGTTCTAGAACAAACAGAAGAGATAACACCTAAAAGTAAAAAACAACAAGAAATAATAAAACTACTGGCTTAAATCATTCAAATAAAAATGAAAAACTACAACAGAAATATAAATAATAAAAAACACAGTTATTTCTTTGTGAAGAATGAATGAGATATGCAAATCCTTAACCAAATTAATTGAAAGATACAAAGGTAAGCCAAAGTAATAAAATTCAAGAGGAAAAAAGGGGGCATTCTAATAGACACTGCAAATTACAGTACATCATGAGTAGATTATTCAAAAACCTGTGCTTTACCCAACTTGATAAAACAAAAGAAATAGATCATTTTGTAGACATATACCATCTACTAAAATTAAATCAAGATGAAATAAACAAATTAAACATACCCCAAATCCCCAGTTAAATAGAATCAGCCATTAAATTTGCCCAACCAAAAACAACCATGTCCAAGTGTATTAAGGACAGAAATTTATGCCATAAAACATAAACTGAAGATTTTCTTATTCATTTTAATTAATAAGTTTATTTTTACATATCATTTATATTATCATAAATATATATATAATAAACAACATACAACAAGAAGAATGCTGAAAAAATCAGAAATTATATAAATGTTATATTTCTTTGTATCTGAGACTGAACTGTGGCTGGAGCTTCTGGCCCAGGAAAAGTAATGGCTCTGACCCCAGAGCAACCCAGTAGTACCAAGAAAGTCCCAGGGGCTGGTGTCCAAGTGAGCATGAGCATGAAAGCAAAACCCAGAACCAAGAGTGTTTGCATCAACTGCTCCCCTGTCTTCCTCTCTGACCATCTGTGGGCCCCCAGGCCCAAGGGGAACAGAGAGTGTAAATAGGCCCACAAGTCCACGGAGAGACCCACCTCCAGCCTCAGCTTTAAATCTTCCCTCTGCCATGGTTGCATACCTGTACATGTGCCACACCTGCCCACCCTGTGGTTCTGTCTCCCTCTCTGGCCAATCTGTGGGCCCATTGTCCCAGGTGAAACAGAGAGCATGGATCAGAGTCCCAACATCAGAGACAGCAAGATGACTAGATGTCAGCACAAACCATAAACAATGAAAACAAAAAAAATTAGCATCTCCAGATCCCATCTATCTCAATGAAATAAACTCTGAAAACTCAAACACAATTGAAACACACACACAAAAAAAAATGTCCTCCAATCCATAGTAATGAAGAAGACAATGGAGGAAATGAATAAAATCCAAAAATTAATGGAGGAAGAAGCAGCCAAATAGATAGAGGACATTAAAGAGGGCAATAGAGAGGCACTGGAAAAACTCCAGAAAAAGACAAACAATCACATGATGGAAATCAATAAAAAAGTTCAAATTCTGAAGGCCCATAGAAAGTCACTGGAAGAAACAAAGAAAATACAAACAATCAGATGAAGGAAATCAATAAAATGGTTCAAAATTAGACGATGAAAGTAGAAACAATGATAAAAACACAGACAGAGGAAAGACAGGAACAAGAGAACTCTGAGAATCAGGCAAGTAATATAGACCTAAGCGTCTCTAACAGAATTCAAGAGATGGAGGATGTAGAAGACACTATGGTAGAACTTGAAACAACCATTACAAAATACTAAATCTGAAAAATTCCTGACACAAAACATCCAAGAAATAAAGAACACTATGAAAAAATGAAATCTGAGGATAATAGGAATTGAGGAAAGACAAGACACCCAGCTCCAAGGACCAGAAAATATCTTCAGCAATATCATAGAAAATTTTTTTTCTAATTTAAGAAAGGAGGTGCATAAAAGCATACAAGAGGTATACAAAACACCAAATAGAATTGACCAGAAAAGAAAATCCTCCTCCCCCCCCCACATAATAATCAAAACACAAAATATTTAAAGAGGCAAGGGAAAGGGGCCAATTAATATTTAATAGCAAAGAATTACACCCAACTTCTTAGCAGGGATCATAAAAGCCAGAAGGGCCTAAAAAGAGGTATTTCAAGACCTAAGAGACCACAGATGCCAGGTAAGACTACTTTATCCAGCAAAATTTTCAATAACCATTGATGGGGAAAGCAAGATATTACAAGATAAAAACAAATTCAAACAGTACCTAACTACTAATCCAGCATTACAGAAGTTAATTGAAGGAAAACTCCATCACAAAGTGACAAACTACAACCAAAACTACATGGGAAATAAATAACTATACCATCACAAAAACATAACCACATAAGCACTCGAATGCAACCAACATCAAAACCAAGGAATTTAACAGTCATTGGTCACTAATATCTCTCAAGATAAATGATCTCAATTATACAACAAAAGGACACAGACTAACTGAATGGATGCAAAAACAAGACCCAGCATTCTTTTGCATCCAAGAAACACATCTCAGCCACAAGGATAGACATTACCTCAGGTAAAAGGATGAGAAAAAGAATTCCAAACAAACGGACACAGTAAGCAAGTTGGTGTAGCCATTTTAATATCTGATAAAAGAGACTTTACACCAAAACTAATCAAAAGAGATGAGGAAGGGCACTTTATTCTTATCAAAGATAAAGTAAAAAGCATGACGTCACAATTCTGATCATCTATGCTCCCAGTACAAGAGCACTCAAATTTGTAAAAGACCTTTTAAAAAAGTTTAAACACACATCGATCCCCACACACTAATAGTGGGAGACTTCAACACCCAACTTTCACTGAAGGATAGGTCATTGAAACAGAAACTAAGCTGAGAAATAATGACATTGGCCAACGTCATGAATCAAATGGATCTAACAGATATCTACAGAAATTTTCACCCAAACATAAGAGACTATTACTTTTTCTAAGCACTCCAAAGAACCTTCTTGAAAATAGATCACATAGTCACAAAGCAAGTCTCAACAGATTCAAGAAGATTGAAATGATACCATGTATCCTATCAGGTCATCATGGTGTAAGGATGGACGTTAAAAACAGAAATAAGAAAAAGGCTACACACATATGGAAACTAAACAACTCTATACTTAATGACACCTGGGTCATGGAAGAAATAAAGAAAGAAATAGAAGACTTCCTGAAATTCAATAAAATGAGGGAACAACATACCCAAATTTGTGGGACACATTGAAGGCAGTGCTAAGAGGAAGGTTCATAGCACTAAGTGTCTTTATAAAGAAATTGGAAACATAATACATAAACAACTTAACAACACATCTGTAAGCACTAGAAAAAAAAGAAAAAGAAACACTAAAGAGGAGTAGATTTCTGGAAATAATCAAATTCATGACTGAAATCAATAAATTAGAAACAAAGAGAACAATGCAAAGAAGGAACAAAGCAGAAGCTGGATCTTTGAGAAAATCAGAAAGATAAACAAACTGTTAGCCAACCTAATGAAAAGGCAGAGAGACACTATCCAAATCAAGAAAATCAGAAATGAAAAAGGAGACATAAAAAACAGACATTGAAGAAAAACAAAGAATCATAAGATTCTATTTTAAAGGTGTATATTCCACAAAATTTGAAAATCTAAGGGAAATGGACAATTTTCTTGATCAATTCCACTTGCCAAAATTGAATCAAAATCAGGTAAACAAAGTAAATAGTCCTATTTCTTCTATAGAAATAGAAGCAATCATTGACACTCTCCCAATCAAAAAAAGCACAGGGACATATGTTTTAAGCACCGAACTCTACCTGACATTCAAAGAAGAGCTAATACTGATACTCTTCAGGCTATTCCAAAAGACAAAAGTGGATGGAACTTTACCAAATTAATTCTATGAGGCCACAGTCACAATGATACCTAAGCCCCACAAAGACCCAAGCCAAAAAAAAAAAAAAACCAGAATTTCAGAGCAATTTCTCTTATGAATATTGACAAAAAAATTACTCAATAAAATACTGGCAAAACGAATACAAGAATATATCAAAGGTACCTTTCAAAAAAACCAGGTAGACTTCATTCCTGGCATGCAGGGATGGTTTAATGTATAGAATTCCATCAATGTAATCTACCATATAAACAAACAAAAATTTAAAAACCACATGATCATCTCCTTAGATGCAGAAAAAGCATTTGATGATATCCAACACCTATTCATGTTTAAAGTTTTAGAGAGATTGGGAATACAAGGCACTGCTTCAATCACACACCACTGGAGCAACACACAACTAGCCACAGAGAGTTTGTAATTCAACATGGAAAGACTAAAGATTTTCACAGTTATCCAATCCCATGAGTGGGAGAGAGCTATCAGTTCTGGAAGGAGCAGTTCCATTAGCCAGAGTCAAGTCAATCCTCTGTCACCACCTAGTTTAATTTTGGGATTCTGAGCTCCCCACTGCCATGTGGCCTGGTGCAGACTTCCCAGCTAAAAGAGCAGTAACATTTAGTGCTGAGAAATGCTTTTCTTGCACTCCAGGCTGGATCAGAGATCTTGGGAAAGCGGTTTTATTTTATGCTGACTCCGGACCCAGTGGTTCATCTTTTTCCACCCAGATACTGAGGATGCTTGGACTTTCTAAAAGAGGAGCTTGCACCTTCATCTCAAAAGCATCCAGCTTGTATTCTTCTTATGATATCATTTTGTTCTGTGAGATGATGTCATACTTTTGACCTCCTAGAACTGCCATCAATGTGCCATATATCTTTATGAAACTTCTAATTTAAAGTATTTTTATAGTGACAGTAAGTAGACTAAGAAAACAAAGCTTTATGATTGAAATAAAGCAAAATAACAAAATATAAATATTTAAATGAAATTATTTGTTCTTATCTGACTATTAGTGAAAGAATCACCAAATTTTTATGTTCCCTGTAGTTTACATATACTTATGTGTAATACATAAATCCAAAAATAAGACTACAGGCATTTCCAATAAAATGGTTATTTTTATCTCCAAATCTATTCTTGGAGACTTTGACCAAGGTCCACTGTGGATAACTAAAGAAAAGAATTGTAGAGGGAATTGCAAGGAATTCTTAACCAGGAATACTAAAGCTCCCCACCCCACTACAGCGGGAGAACTCTACAGTTTGGAATGTCCAAATTACAGAAAACCTACATACCTCTGCACATGGGAGAAGCGCAGACGGTCTCGGACCAGAGCAATAGTGGCTACAGGTGAGGTTTGCAGCTGGGAACCCTCCAGCAGAAGCAATTGATGTGGTGACTGGTGGGAATTGCTGCAGGAGAGGGGACTCTGTGCAGCATTTGGGCCGTGAGACCCTAGCTGGGCACAGCACGCAGTTTGGGCCATGTGACCCCAGCTTAACTCGGTGCACAGCTTATGCCCTGAGACCCAAACTGGACTCAGTGCGCAGTTTGGCACCTGAGACCATAGCTGATCTAGGTGCATGGTTTGGGCCCAGAGCCCATAGCTTAACTTGGTGGGAAGTTTGGGCTCTCAGACCCTAGCTGTGGTTGGTGCACAGTCCTGTCCCTGATACTCTGGCTGGATTCGGTGCACAATACAGGCCCTGAGACTCTAGCAGAACTTGGTGAGCTCAATGTGTGGTTTGGGCTGGTGACCCTGGATGGACTCAGCACTAACTGGACTAAGTGTTTGGATTAGACCCCAAGACACATTTGGGTCCAGAGATGCAAACTGGACTCAGTGTGTATGTAGTTTGAGAACTGTGACACTAACATGGACTCTGTGAGTGGTCTGGGTCCCAAAACGCTACCGGGAACCACAGACCAGTGGAACATCAAAGCTCTGGAAATAAAGAAATCTCGGGGAGACAGCAAGTAGAGCATCCATCAGACCATCTTCGCCCAACCTGCTTCAGTCCCTGGAGAGCTCTGGTGCCACAATGGGACCCAGACGGCTGTAGAAACTTTGTCCGGACCCAGCACACTTTCTGAGACCCAGGACAGTTACAGGACCCACAGTACAGGGGAGCTGGGGATCACTGATTGTGTGAGACCCAAACTACAAGACTTCACTCCTGCCATCCAAACTAGTGAAGCATCAGAGCTTCTGACCTAAGGAAATAGTGAGAAAATGGGTGAATCTATCCTCAGACTCACTTCACCTAACTCTGGAAGCTACCTGCGAAAAACAAAGATGACAAGATGCCTAAAGGACAGCATAAAATCATATGGAAAAAAAAAAACCCAAAACATTATGGCACCTTCAGATCCCAGCTATCCCAAAGAAAACAACCCAGAGAACTCAAATGCAATGGAAATAAAAGAAAATAACCTCAAGTCATTAATAATGAGGATGATAATAGAGGACACAAATAAAATTCATAATCAAATGCAGGAAGACCCAGCCAAACAGATGGAAGATATAAAAGAAGCCTATAGAGAGGCACTGGAAAAAATTCATGAAAATACAAACAACCAGATGAAGGATATCAATAAAACTGTTCAAGGTAAGAAGGCCTATAAACAGGCAACGGAGAAAATTCAGGAATATACAAACAATCAGATGAAAAAGTCAATAAAACAGATCAAGATCTAAAGATGAAAATGGACTCAATGACAAACACACAGACAGTGGAAAATGGGGAACTTGAGAGCTCAGAGAGGAAGGCAAGCAACACAGAGGTGAGCCTGTGTAACAGAAGCCAATAGATGGAGGAATAAATCTCAGGTCTAGAAGATATATTCTTAGATCTTGAAGCAATCATTAAAGAAAATGCTAAATCTGGGAAAAATCCAGACACAAAACATCCAAGAAATCAAGGACACCATAAAAAAAAGAAATCAGAGGATGATAGGCATTTAAGAAAGAGAAGATGCCAGAGGCCATAGTCACATTGATACCTAAACCTCACAAAGACCCAACAAACAAAGAGAATTTCAGTCCAATTTATCTTATGAACATTGACACAAAAATACTCAATAAAATCCTCACAAAATGAAAAGAAGAACATATCAAAGATATCATCCACAACAAAAAGGTAGGCTTTATTCCAGGCATTAAGGGATGGTTTAATATATGAAAATCTATCAATGTTATCCACCATATAAACAAACTGAAGATAGAAAACTACATGATCATCTCCTTAGATGCAGAGAAAGCATTTGATAAAATCCAACACCCATTCATCTTTAAAGTTTTGGAGAGATGAGGAATAAAAGGCACATAATTCAACATAATAAAGGCTATATACAGCAAGCCAATAGCCAAAATCAAAGAAAATGGAAAAATACTGAAGGAATTTCCTCTAAAATCAGGAAAAAGTCAAGGCTACCCACTCTCTCCATATCTCTTCATTATAGTACTGGAAATTCTAGTGAGAGCAACAAGAAAACAAGAGGAGATCAAGGGGATCAAAAAGGGAAAGGAAGAAGTCAAATTATCCCTATTTTCAGATGATATGATAGTGTAAGTAAGTTACCCCCAAAATTCTACCAAGAACTACTACAGCTGATAAACACCTTCAGCAAATTGGCTGGATACAAAATAAACTCAAAAAAGTCAGTAGCCTTCCTTTATATAAGTGACAAAAATGCAGAGAAATAAATTAAGAAAACCACACCATTCATGTAAGCCACAAGGTATATGAAATATTTAGGAGTTATTCTACCCAAGCAAGTAAAGTACTTGTTTGAAAAAAATTTCAAAACTCAGAAGAAAGAGATTGAAGATGATATGAGAACATGGAATGATCTTCATTGCTTGTTGATCAGGAGAATTAACATAGTAAAAATGACCATCTTACCAAAGGCAATTTACAGATTCAAACAATCCCTATCAAAATACATACAAAATTTTTTAAAAACAATTCTGCACTTCATATGAAAAAAAAAAACAGAATAGCTAAAACAATCTTGTACAATAAAAGATCCTTTGGAGGAATCTCCATACCTGCTCTCAAGCTGTTCTATAAAGCAACAGTCATTAAAACAGCATGGTACTTGCACAGCAATAAGCTGGTTGATCAAGGAAATCGAATCAAAGACCCAGATATTAATACACACACATATGGACACTTGATTTTTGACAAAGAAGACAAATTTATTCAATCAAAAAAAGATAGCATCTTCAACAATTTGTGCTGGTCCACCTGGATGTCTACAAATAAAAAAATGCTAATGGACACATATTGGTCACCAGGCACAAAACTCAAATCCAAGTGGATCAAAGACCTCAACATGAAGACTGATACACTAAATCGCTAGAAAAAGTGGGGAAGAGCCTGGAACACATTGGCACAGGAGACAACTTCCTGAACACAACAACACCAGCCCAGACCTTAAGGTCAACAATTAATAAATGGTACCTCATGAAGCTGAGAAACTTCTGTAACATAGGAGACACTGTCAATAGTACAAATTAACAACCTACAGACTAGGAAAAGATCTTCACCAATCTTACATCTGACAAATGTCTAATATCCATAATATATAAAGAATTTAAGAAATTAAACATCACCAAACCAAATAACCCAATTAAGAAATGAGGCTCAGAACTAAACAGAGAATTCCCAACAGAGGTACATCAAATGGCTAAGAAACACTTAAAGAAATGCTCAACCTCCTTACTCATCAGGGAAATGCAAATCAAAACAACTCTAAGATTCCCTCTTACACCCATCAGAATGGCTAAGATCAAAAATTCAAGTGATACCACATGCTGGCGAGGATGTGGAAAGAGAGCAACACTCCTTCATTGCTGGTGGGATGCAAAGTAATACACCTACATTGGAAATCTATCTGGCACTATCTCAGAAAACTGAGAGTAAGGCTTCATCAAGAGCCAGCTATTACACTCCTTAGAATATAAATAGAAGTTGCTCCAACAGAAAAAAAGAACATTTGTTCAACCATGTTCATAGCAACCTTATTCATAATATCCAGAACATGGAAACAGCTCTAAGTGTCCCTCAGTTGAAGAATGTATAAAGAAACGGTTGTACATTTACACTATGGAACACTACTCAGCTATTAAAAAACTGAATTCCCAAAATTTGCGGAGAAATGGATTGAACTAGAAAAGATCATAATGCATGAATTAACCCAGAAGCAGAAAGAGCATAGCAGAAAGTAAATGGTATATACTCACTTACATCTGGACACTAGCCCAAGGGCTAGGCCCCATGAAAGCTGTCACCCACCAGCAAAGTAGAACAGAGGTGACAACATCCTATTTGGACTCTACATGATAGAAGCATGGGAGAATGGGGAAATAGAAGGATCCAGAGAGTCCTAGAAATCTACAAGAACATTTTGATGGGTGGAACTGGGCCCAGGGATCCTGCTCAAACCATGGCACCAGCCAAAGACAATACATGCAGTAAACTTCGAACCTCTACCCAGATCTAGTCAGTGGACAGGACAGTCTCCACAGTTGAGTGGAGAGTGGGGTCTGATTTTCCCACTAACTCTGGTGCCCCATATTTGACCACACCACCTGGATGGGGAGACCTGGTGGCACTCAGAGTATGTATAGCAGGCTACCAAGAAGAGACTTGATACCCTATGAGCATATAAAGGGGGAGGAGGTCTCCCTCAGTCAAAATCATAGGCGAGGGGAGTAGGAGGAAAGCAGGAAGGAGGGAGGAATGGGGGGACACAAGATATGGGATAATAACTGAGATGTAATATGAATAAATTAAAAAAAAATATGTTAAATATATAACAGACTTTTCTGCTCAAAATGTCATACTGTATGTTTATACTCCAGAGATACTCCTCTATGTAATTTAATGCACAAATTGTTTCTTCACAATACTTAATGCATTGTAAATTGTATACACACTGTTGACACTGTATACTGTTGAAGTAGTAAAGGTCATAAATCTTATACATTTTCTGAAAAGGTAAATTTTTCTTTCAAATATTTTATCCATATTTAATTGAACCCATGCATGTAAAAATTGCAGATTTAGAGGGATTGGGTTATACTAACTGACCTATTATTAGATATGTTTCTGAGTTTATTGGTTCTCCTGTAAGTACCATAATAAAGAGTCTGGTCACTCACCTCACTGAGTAAAGAAAATACTCAATGCTATGTCCCATTCAGCTGATATGTATCTCTCAGAATATCTAAACTGTGTGTAAACATCTTGAAATAGGTTGTGTAATCTCTACATAATCTTTTTCTTTACTAAAGAAAACAATTCTGACAAAACTTTTAAGGTTCCAGTGTCTTTGCAATGAGAAAGAAAATAGAACAATACATTACGGAAGCTTAAATCTATACCTATATTGTTATCTCTCATGATAAACTCTTAAGAATAAAAGGATCCAGAGGGTCCTAGAAATCTACAAGTAGAACAATATGATAGGCAGATTTGGGCACAGGGGTCCCGCTCAAACTAAGGCACCAGCCAAGGACAATACAGGAGGTAAACTTTAAGCCCCTTCCCAGATCTAGCCAATGGTCAGAATATTCTCCACAGTTGACTGGAGAGTGTGATACGACTTTCTCACGTACTCTGGTGCCTCACATTTGACCATGTCCCCTGGACGGGGAGACCTGGTGGCACTCAGAGGAAGGACAGCAAGTAGCCAAGAAGAGACTTGATACCCTATGAGAATATATAGGGGGACGTAATCCCCCTCAGGAACAGTCATAGGGGAGGGGAATAATTGGAAAATGGGGGGGGGGGGAGGAATGGGAGGATACAAGGGATGGGATAAACATTGAGATGTAACAAGAATAAATTAATAATAAAAAAGAATAAGTTCCCTTCTCTCTCTCTCTCTCTCTCTCTCTCTCTCTCTCTCTCTCTCTCTCTCTCTCTCCCCTCCCTCCCTCCCTCCCTCCCTCCCTCCCTCCCTCCCTCCCTCTCTCTCTCTCTCTCTCTCTCTCTCTCTCTCTCTCTCTCTCTCTCTCTCTCTCTCTCTCCCTCTTTGAGAAGATGTGTTGTATCTGAGCTCATTCACCTGACAAGAGGATTACACACCTGGCCATAGCAATACATAGCAACCCTGGAAACACTATATTGTCAAGGTTTGTTTGGCCAAATACTATTCAATGAATCCATCCCCTTTAAAACTGGAAAGATATTCCCTCGGAAATTTTTTATTAGTAGTTCTTCTTCTTCTTCTTCTTCTTCTACTTCTTCTTCTTCTTCTTCTTCTTCTTCTTCTTCTTCTTCTTCTTCTTCTTCTTCTTCTTCTTCTTCTTCTTCTTCTTCTCCTCCTTCTTCAACTTCTTCTTTTTCTGTTTTGTTGTTATTCTCATCGTCTTTTTTCATTTTATTTTCTTTCATTTTATTTTATAAATCATAACTAATTACTGGAAATCTGATTCTTTTCCATTGTATGGTGATTTTTTTCAAGTGTGCAGTTTAATGCATGACTTCTTTCACTCTTTATTTTTTTCTAATTTTTTATTAATTTGTTCTTGTTACATCTCAATAGTTATCCCCTCCCTTGTATCCTCCCATTCTTCCTTCTCTCCCCTTTTCCCCTCCCCTATGACTGTTCCTGAGGGGGATTTCCTCCCTCTGTATATTCTCATAGGATATCAAGTCTCTTCATGGTAACCTGCTATCTTTCCTCTGAGTGCCATCAGGTCTCCCCCTTCAGGGGACATGGTCAAATATGAGGCACCAGAGTTCGTGTGAAAGTCATACCCCATTCTCCACTCAACTGTGGAGAATATCCTGTCAATTGGCTAGATATGTGTAGGAGTTTAAAGTTTACCGCCTGTATTGTCCTTGGCATTTGCCTTAGTTTGAGTGGGAACCCTGGGCCTAAATCTGCCTTTCATAGTGTTCTACTTGTGGGTTTCAAGGACCCTCTGGATCTTTCTACTTTGCTATTCTCCAATGCTTCTTTCATCTAGTGTATCAACAGGATGTCCTCCCCTCTGTCCCAGTTTCCTGGTAAGTGAAGGCTTTCGTGGGACATGCCTTTTGGGCTAGTATGCAGATATAAGTGAGTATATACCATTTGAGTCTTTCTTCTTCTGGGGTAACTCACTCATTATGATCATTTCTAGCTCAATCTATTTGTCCACAAATTTCTGGAATTCCTTGTTTTTAATAGCTGAGTAGTATTCCATAGTGTATATATACCTCAGTTTCTTTATCCATTCCTCTACTGAGGGACACTTAGGCTGTTTCCATGTTCTGGCTATTATGAATAAGGCTGCTATGAACATGGTTGAGCAAATTTTCTTGTTGTGTGCTGGAGCATCTTCTGAGTATATTCCAAGGAGTGGAATAGCTGGGTCTTGAGGAAGCCCTATTTCCAGGTTCTGAGATAGCACCAGATAGATTTCCAAAGTGGCTGTACTAGTTTGCATTCCCACCAGCAATGAAGGAGTGTTCCTCTCTCCCCACATTCTCATCAACATGTGGTATCACTTGAATTTTTGATCTTAGCCATTCTGATGGGAGTAAGATGGATCTCAGAGTTGTTTTAATTTATATTTTCCTGATGACTAAGGAGGTTGAGCATTTCTTTAAGTCTTTCTCAGCAAATTGATATTCCTCTGTTGAGAATTCTCTCTTTAGTTTCAAGCCTCATTTCTCAATTGTGTTATTTGGCTTGGTGGTGTTTAATTTCTTGAGTTCTTTATATATTTGGATATTAGACCTTTGTCAGACGTAGGGTTGGTGAAGATCTTTTCCCAGACTGTAGCTTTGTTCTCTTGACAGTGTCTCCTGCCTTACAGAAGCTTCTCTTTCTCATGAGGTTCCATTTATTAATTGTTGACATTAAGGCCTGGGCTGTTGGTGTTCTGTTCAGGAAGTTGTCTCCTGTGCCAATATGTTCCAGGCTTTTCCCCACTTTTTCTTCTAAGTGACTTAGTGTCTCTGGTTTTATTTTGAAGTCTTTAATCCACTTGGATTTGAGTTTTGTTCAAGGTGACAAATATGGGTACAGTTGCATTTTTTTTTACATAGACATCCAGGTAGACCAGCACCGTTTGTTAAAGATGCTATCCTTTTTCCATTGAATGGATTTGGCTTCTTTGATAAAAAATCAAGTGACCATATGTGTGTGGATTCATATCTAGGTCTTCGATTCGATTCCACTGATCAACCAGCCTGTTGCTGTGTCGGTACCATGCTGTTTTAATTACTATTGCTTTATAGTACAGTTTGAGATCAGGTATGGAGATTCCTCCAGAGCACCTTTTATTGTACAGGATTGTTTTAGCTATTCTAGGTTTTTGTTTTTCCATATGAAGTTCAGAATTTAACTATCACTGTCTTTAAAAAATTGTGTAGTTATTTTGATAGGGATTGCATTGAATCTGTAAATTGTTTTTGGTAGGATGACCATTTTTACTATGTTAATTCTCCCGATCCATGAGCAAGAAGATCTTCTCATGTGATCTTCAATCTCTTTCTTCAGAGTTTTGAAATTTTTTTCAAACAAGTCCTTCACTTGCTTAGTTAGAGTAACTCCTAAATATTTTATATTGCTTGTGGCTAAAGTGAAGGGTGTGGTTTTTCTAATTTCTTCCTCTGCAAGCTTGACATTTGTGGATAAAAAGGCTACAGACTTTATTAAGTTAATTTTGTATCCAGCCAATTTGCTGAAGGTGTTTATCAGCTTTAGGAGTTCTCTGGTGGAATTTTGAGGGTCATTTATATACACTATCATATCATCTGCAATTAGGGATAATTTGACTTCCTCCTTTCACATTTGGATATGCTTGATCTCCTTTTCTTGTCTTATTGCTCTGGCTAGAAATTCAAGAACTATATTGAAGAGATATGGAGAGAGTGGGCAGCCTTGCCTTGTTCAAGATTTTAGAAGAATTTCCTTGAGTATCTCACATTTACTTTGATTTTGGCTATTGGCTTGCTGTACATAGCTTTTATTATGTTGAGGAAAGTGCCTTGTATCTCCGATCTCTCTTAAACTTTATACATGAATGGGTTTTTGGATTTTAACAAATGCTTTTTCTGCATCTAAAGAGATGATAATGTGTTTTTTTTCTCTTCTGTTTGTTTATATGGTGCATTACATTGATGGATTTTGGTATATTAAACCATCCCTGCATGCCTGTAATGAAGCCTACCTGGTCATGATGTATGATATCTTTGATGTGTTCCTGTATTCGTTTGCAAGTATTTTATTCATTATGTTTGCTTCGATGTTCATAAGAGATATTGGTCTGAAATTCTCTTTCTTTGTTGAGTCTTTGTGAGGTTTAGGCATCAATGTGACTATGGCCTCATAGAATGAATTTGGTAATGTCCCATCCATTTCTATCTTTTCAAATAGCTTGAAGAGTATCGGTATTAGTTCGCTCGTGAAGGTCTGGTAGAATTCTGCACTGAAACCATCTGGCTCTGGGCTTTTTTTGGTTGGGAGACTAGCAATGATTGCTTTTACTGCTGTAGGGGAAATGGGACTATTTAGCTTGTTTATCTGTTCTTCATTCAACTTTGGCAAGTGAAATTGATCAAGAAAATCATCCATTTCCCTCAGATTTTCAAATTTTGTGGCATATATGCCTTCAAAGTAGGATCTTATGATGCTTTGAATTTCTTCAGTGTCTGTTGTTATGTCTCCCTTTTCATTTCTGATTTTGTTGATTTCAATACTGTCTCTCTGCCTTTTAGTTAGTTTGGCTAACGTTCTGTCTATCCTGTTGATTTTCTCAAAGAACAAGCTCTTGGTTTTGTTGATTCTTTGTACTGTTTTCTTAGTTTCTGATTTGTTAATTTCAGCCCTGAGCTTCATTATTTCCAGACGTCTACTCCTTTTGGGTGTTTCTGCTTTTTTTTTCCTAGGGCTTCCAGTTGTGTCTTTAAGATGCTTCTGTGCAATGTTTCCAATTTCTTTTTAAAGGCACTTAGTGCTATGAATTTTCCTCTTAGCACTGCTTTCAATGTTTCCCACAAATTTGGTTATGTTGTTCCTTCATTTTCATTGAATTTCAAAAACTCCTTGATTTCTTTCTTTATTTCTCCCTGACCCAGGTGTCATTTAGCAGAGAGTTTTTTAGTTTCCATGTACATGTAAGCTTTTTGTTATTTCTGTTGTTGCTGAGTTGCAGCCTAAGACCATCGTGATCTGATAGGAAAGAAGGTATTATTTCAATCCTCTTGTATCTGATGAGGCCTGCTATGTGCCTACGGTGTGATCAATTTTGGAGAAGGTCCCATGGGGATCAGAGAAGAAGGTATATTCTTTCTTGTTTGGGTGAAAGGTTCTGTAGATATCTGTTAGATCCATTTGACCCATGGCATTGGTTAATGATGTTTTTTCTCGGCTTAGTTTCTGTTTCAATGACTTATCCATCAGTGAGAGTGGGGTGCAGAAGTCTCCCACTATTATTGTATAGGGATCGATGTGTGGTTTAAGCTTTTTTAGCAGATCTTTTACAAATGTGGGTGCCCTTGCATTGGGAGCGTAGATGCTCAGAATTGTGATGTTATCTTGGTTTACTTTATCTTTGATGAGTATGAAGTGTCGTTCCTCATCCCTTTTGATTAATTTTGGTTGAAAGTCTATTTTGTTTGATATTAAAATGGCTATGCCTGCTTGCTTCTTGTGACCATTTGCTTGATATATTTTTTTCCAACGTTTCACCCTAAGGGAATGCCTATCATTATTGGTGAGATGTGTTTCTTGAATGCAGAAGAATGTTGGGTCTTGGTTATGCACCCATTCAGTTAGTCTTTGTTTTTTTTATTGGAGAATTGAGACCATTGATGTTGAGAGATATTAATGAACTGTGACTGTTAAGAGTCTTAATTTTGATGTTGTTTCCAGTCGAGCGTTTGTGTAGTTGTGTTTTTGCCATGGGATAGTTACCTATTTCCTAAGTGGTTTTGGTTGTAGCTTGACCCTTTGGGATGGAGTTTTCCTTCTAGTACCTTCTGTAAAGCTGGATTTGTGGATAGGTACTGTTTGAATTTGTTTTTGTCATGGAATATTTTGTTTTCTCCATCAATGGTTATTGATAATTTTGCTGGGTAAAGTAGTCTGGCCTGGCATCTGTGGTCTCTTAGGGTTTGCAGGATCTCTGTCCAGGCCCTTCTGGCTTTTATGGTCTCTGCTGAGGAGTCGGGTGTAATTCTGATAAGTTTGTCATTAAATGTTATTTGGTCCTTGTCCCTTGCAGATTTTAATATTTTTTCTTTATTCTGTATGTTTTGTGTTTTGATTATTATGTGACGGGCAGTTTTTCTTTTCTGATCAATTCTATTTCTTGTTCTATAGGCCTCTTCTATGTTTATAGGCATCTCTTTCTTTAGATTGGGGGAATTTTCTTCTATGATTTTGTTGAGAATAGTTTCTGGGCCTTGGAGTTTGATATCTTCTCATTCTTCAATGCCTATTATCCTCAGATTTCTTCTTTTCCTGGTGTCCTTGATTTCTTGGATAATTTTTGTCAGGAGTTTTATAGATTTCGCATTTTCCTTAATGGTTGCTTCAAGATCTGTGATTGTATCTTCTAGACCTGAGATTCGTTCTTCCATCTCTTGGATTCTGTTAGAAAAGCTCACCTCTGTGTTGTTTGCCTTCTTCTTTGAGGTCTCACGTTCTCGTTTTTCTTCTGTCTGTGTGTTTATCATTGAATCCATTTTCATCTTCGGATCTGAAATTGAATTTTTGATTTCTTTCATCTGATGTGTATATATTCCTGAGTTTCGTCCATTGCCTTTCTATAGGTCTTCAGAGCTTGAACCGTTTTCTTGATTTCTTTCATCTGGTTATTTGCATTTCCCTAAAATTTTCCAGTCCCACTCTATGTGCTTCTTTTATGTTTCTCACCTGTTTGGCTGTGTCTTTCTGCATTTGATTACAAATTTTATTTGTATCCTCCATTATCATCCTGTTTACTAACGATTTGAGGTCATTTTCTTGTATTTCCATTGTTTTTTAATTCTCTGGGTCATTTTCTTTTCTATAGCTGGAAACTGGAGATTTCATGTTGTTTTGGAGTTTTTTCATATGCTTTTACGCTGTCCTTTAGACATCTTGCCATTTTTTTTTTTTTTTTTTTTTGGGTAGCTTCCAGAGTTGGGTGGAGGGAGTCTGATGATAGATTCACTTGTTTTCTCATGATTTCCCTAGGCTTGAAGCTCGGATGCTTCACTGGTGTGGATGGCAGGAGGCTAGCTCTGTCGTTTTGGACTCTCACAGTCAGTGATCCTCAGCTCCCCTGTGCTTTGGGTCCTGCAATCGTTCTGGGTCTCTGAATGAGTGTTGGGTCAGGCCAAGGTGTCCACAGCCTTCTGGGTCTCCTGCCAAGTCCATCCAGGGACAATGGGCCCAAACCACACGCTGAGCTCAGCTAGATTCTCAGGGCCCGGTCCATCTGCTGAGCTCAGATAGGGACTTTGGGCCCAATCCGTGCACTGAGCTTCCCTAGGGACTCTGGGCCCACAATGCATGCAGAGTCCAGCCAGAAATTTTGGTCCTGGACTGTGCACCAAGCTCAGCAAGGGGCTTTTGGTCCAAAGTGCGTACTGTGGTCAGTTATAGCCTGAGGTCCCGAAATATCTGCCAAGCTCAGCCAGGAATTCTGGATTCAAACTGTGCACTGTGTCCACCCAGAGTCTTAGAGCTGGGACTGTGCCAAAAGCTCAGCTACAGTCTCTGGGCCCAATCTGTCTCCCAAGCAGAGTTAGGACTCTGGCCCCAAACTGCTTGCAGAGCTCCACCCGAGTCTCCAGGGCAAAATTGTGCACCGAGCTTAGCCAGGGACTCTGGACCCACACTGCACACTGAATTTAGCCCGGGACTCCGGGCTTAAACTGCATGGAGAGTCCAGCCAGAGTCTTAGGGCCACCGAGCCTGTATGCAAAGCTTAGCTAGAGTCTCTGAACCCAATCTGCCCGGCAAGTCCAGCTATGGCCTCTGGGCCTAATCTGCCTGCTGACCTCAGCCTGCATCTGCGCCCCAGAACTGCACACTGAGCTGAGCTAATGTCTTGGGCAGAACTGCTTGCTGAGCTGAGCTAGCATCTTGGGTGAAACTGAGCACTCCACCCAGCCTACTTCACAGTAGGAGAACTGCGGCTGAGCTGAGCTAGCACCACAGGTAGAACTGAGCGCTCTGCCCAGCCTGCATCACAGCAGGAGAACTGCAGCTGAGCTGATCTAGTGCCTTGGGCAGACCTGTTTGCTGAGATGAGCTAACATATCCACAGCACTGTGCACTGAGCTGAACCCAGGACTCTGGGGCTGAACTGTGCGCCGAGTCCAGTTTGGGTCTCAAGGCACCACACGACCCAAATCCTGCCCAGAGTCCCCTCTCCCACACCAACTCCCACTGGTCACCACATCAATCGTCTCCACCGGAAGGCTCTGAACTGCAGACCTCAGCCACCACCTCTGCTGAGGCTGGTGCCACTGGTGCCACTGCTGCTGCTGCTGCCTCTGCTGCTACTCCTCTGATCCGAGAAAATCCACAATCCTCACATGTGCAGGGGCATGCAGGTCCTCTGCACCCTGGTCCCTCTGAACAGTGGAGCACTCCCGCTGCCGTGGTGTGGGGACCTCGGTGTTCCTGGCTCAGAAATCTGTGTAATTCCCTGAATCGTTCACTGGAGCTACCAAACACTGTCCACACTTCTTGCCACCATCTTGGATCGCTCTTTACTCTTTATTCTTACATTCACAGCTGTTCTGGTGACTACAGCCCTGCTCAGTATTTCTGGCATGCCCTTAAATCCTCAAATTTTTCATGCAGCCCTCTTTGACATAAGACAGAAGGGGTTTGAGAAGATCATACCTTTTTCTAAACCATGCAGATTATAGAAAAAATTACCTATGGATACTGCTGATCAAAACTATAGTACTGTAGATTCATCTTACCTATAAAATGACAATGAAATGCCTTTTTAATGTTGACATTGTTTGGAAGCCTGTGTGAATCTGCAAATTGTCTCTACTTATTGAGGATTGTCACACAATAAGTGCATTATAAATTTACAAATTTATACATATTTAATTTGAATAGTGAATTATGGTGTTCTAGAGAAATAAATTATTGAATGAATATATATACCTATCTATATGATTTATTAGAATAGATTTCAGTCTCTTGGAATATTGTAGTAGAATATAAATATATTCTAATCGACTGTATATGTGGGATTTATTAGAATAGTTTTCATCTGCGGTCCACCTACTCTAATAATGGCTATCTACTAATGGAAGTTCCCAAAATCCAGTAGTTAAGTCCATGAGTCTATATACCTTAGCTGGTCTTCAGTATATACCAGAATCCTGATGAAGTAATTTTTAATGTCAGTGAAAAAATGGACTTTCCAAAGAGACGGAAAGAAGGCAAAGAAGTCAACAATCCTTCATCCATGTTCTTTATATTTGCTTCCATCAGGTAGACCCAGAGTATCAAAGGCCCAGGGTAGAAATGAGTTTTCCCACTTAAAATAATTTAATTAAGAAAATTGACTCACAGATGTGCCAAGCCATTTCGGTTTTTTTTTATTAATACCACATATAGTCAATTTAACAACCAAGAATAGCCATCACGAGTAATAAATTAAAGAGGATTAATATCATATGTGATCTACACATATCTTGTTACAGGGTTCTAAGTTTTATATTTGTTGAAAAATCCTAAAAATGATAAAAATGGAATAATTTTAAAATGTTAATATTAATTTTATTTTTCTAATTTATATAAACTTGTAACTAGTTAAAAATAAGATGGCCAACATCACTTTTTTGAAACATGGCAAAAACAAATAAAAATTTAAAAATGAGATATTCAAAAATTTTTATTTTAAAAGAAAAAAAACAAGAAATTAGTAATAATTGAAGATAGGGCAGAAATATAAATAACAACAAATTGTTTCAATTAAACGAAGAAATGTCCATTGCTAAAAATGAAAATAGACATAAAATTTTATTGTGTGTGGCATATGTGGGTGTGTACATCTGTGTGTATACATCCCAGTGGCACATATGTGTGGATAGAAGTAAGGGCATGTTGTCAGTGTCTTTCTCAATCATTCATTATCTTGTTTTCTGTATAGGGATCTCTTGAGTACCCTGGAGCTCATTGATTCATCTGGACTGTATGATGCGTTAGCCCAAGGACTTTGCCTGTCTCGGCCTCCCCAGCACAGATATTATAAGAATGTGGCATCATAACTGCATTTTGTATCTAAAGATTGTACTCAAGAAGGCATCATAACTATGTTTTTTACTTGGGTTCTAAAGATTGAACTTAGGATCTCCAGTCTGAATAGCAAGTATTTATATGACTAAGTTATCATCTCTCTATCTATCATCTAACTATATATCATCTATTTATCTTCCTACCTATCTATCATTTATCTACCTATAACCAATAGTTACTGATGCTATCACAGATAAATTTTATATAAAGCACAATAGAGTACATAATCATAAAATACTTTAAACATTTTACAATATAGTTATCATTAGTCTTATGCTATGTAATATTTATACTATATTCTATATATTGAGGTACTGTCCAGTTTGAAAACGGTTTTTATGCTGTTATCTTGAACTTATCACTTTCCTATATCCAAGATGTGTAGGTTTGGAATTTTCATAGTGTCCTGTAAGCTTATGTTATATTTGTAGTTTTCTATTTCATTGCCTAACCCAAATTTACTCCCATGTCTTCCAGCATTGATATTCTATCTTTGATTTAATCAATTTTATTTGTGAAGATCTTTACTTAGTTTTTGACAAGGTGATCTATTTCTTCAATTATACAATTATAATGTGCTTTTTTCCAATATTTCTATTACTTCATTGTGTTCAACTTTAACATACTGTATTGACCTCTGTCTATTTAGCATTTATGTTGTTGTGATAAAACATAATACCAAAAGAAATTTGATGAGGAAAAGGTATATTTCACATTTACAAATCTCAAGTCACTCTCCACTGTTATAGAAATTTAAGGTATGATCATAGTTCTAGAACCTAGAGGCAGGAACTAATGCAGAAGCCATGAAGAAGCACTGCTCCCTGCCTTACTCCTCATGGCTTGCTCAACATACTTTCTTTTAGCAATGGGGAAAACAATCTCCAGAGTGCCATGACTATGAGTGAGCAGGCTCCTCTGCAACCTATCATTAATCGAGAAAATATATCATATGTTTGCACAGAGGTTACAATGTTGTGTGCATTTCTTAATTGGCATTCCTCTTCTTAAAGTAATTCCAGTGTCTGGCAAGTTGACATAGAATAAGCCTAAGCAACTTCTTTATGTCTTCATGTCTCCACTGGTTTGTTTTATCTTTCTATTTTTTCTGAAGTGTATTTGAGTTCTTTGCTTTTTGTGGATCATTCTAATAATCATTCTTCTGCGTTATTTGTGTTAGATATCACCTATTTTATTTTCATGAGTCTACTGCTAGAAATTAGGAATTTTTGAAGTAACCATGTTATCTTTCCTTTTCATGTTCTAATAATTCTACCTTAGGAAATAAATAGATCATAGGTTTGAGTTATTTTTAGCTGTATGGATTGTTTCTGTGTAAATGTTTGCACTGTTGACATAAAACTAATTTGAATCATGTAGAAGTGAACTTATCCTCATTTGACTGTAATTATAGGATGGTAGGTAATCCCTTTGCTTATGTTTTCAGAGCACTTTTAACATTACTCTGAGAGTGCAATAGTATCTTCTTTGGAAGCATCCATATGAGAAATGTAGATTCACTATGGAAATATAGTAATACTATATGCAGAAGAGCAACCTACCAGTAATTTTGAAGGATAAATGAACAAAGAAAACAGCATGTATACTAAAATGTCAGTTACTGTGTGTATCAGTCAAAGCGGAGTATGGTGAGCATGCATACCTACTAAGATTTGAATATTAGAGAGAAAATAAAAGGAGATACAAATAGAAAGAGAAAGATTAAAAATGTAGGGAGATTATAGGTAGGTTCATGTTAAAGTAAAAAATAAATGAGATGGATTTCTAAAATACAAGCCTGCAATTTTAAACAAGATGAAGCAGTGAGAACAAAAATTCTGAAAGATATAGAGTGTGGGAAACACCATAGAGAAATGAGCAGCAGCATAACATCTTTGGAAGCCAGTATGGTCAGAGCACATAGCTAATGGAGGAAGGAAGAAAGACCAATGTAAAACACAAGGCAAATAAAGAAATAAGGAATACACTATTGGAACAATTTGGACTTTATTAAGAGGACTCTACACAGTCATTTAAGGAAAGATTTAGAGCCAGAAAGAGAGTCCTAATCACATCAGTTCAGATTTCCCTCTCTAATGGCAATATGCAAGCTAGATGTAATATTAAAAAGATTGGAGGCAAACTGTTAAAGAGCTGTTGCCATATTAAGTAGGAAGATAAGTATTCTGTTATATTTCCAGACTTAGGGACAGGAGGATAGGGTATAAAAGAGCTTCCAACACAAATTATATTACCCCCTTTTCCACACCTTAGAGAAACATAGAAAATATCTGAATCATTCATAGGAAATCCATGTCAGATTAATCAATTGAATAAACATGGATGTGCTCTTGAGGTCTTACATATTTTCTTTGATCCTGGTTATTTACTTCTATGAACTTGTTCAAGATCAGTAGCAATATCACACAAGGATTATAGAAGCCATGAAACCATTTATTTTAATTGAAAAAGCATATGGTATAGAATAAAGAACAATATTGAGGCCAGAAAGTAAAAAATAGCTTCACTCTGGGAGAAAAGGGGAAACACAAAGAGGGATTAGTACCTCATAACTACCCTAAGAGCCAAGAAGGTAGAGCCTTCTATAGATGCATTACTTCAAAACTACTCCAAGTACATTTCCCATTCCAGAAACTGAAATCTTGGACTTCTTTGTAAGAATAAAGGATGGGAGTTTTCTGTGGTTGGTTAGAAAAGTAAAGTAGTCCCAGATTATTATTTATTTGCTTCAGTTAGTTTCAGAGAACATTTTAGTGGCACAAAAAGTCAGCATTGTGGTCTGTAGTTTAGTACCTCAGTATGGAATTCTACTCTCCTGTTACCTTCCCTGTCATAGAGAATAAAGTCAAGGTTTAATATATGCACAGATATCAATTTAGTGTAGATATGCATTTTAAAGATAGATTCTATAATTTAATTGTCAAGTAAGTCTCATTATTCACAGAATATTTATATTTACTAATGAATTTTTTTCCAGACATATTAAGATATTTCTCTAAATCTCATTTTTTTTAAACTAGGCATTTCTTGGCAACATTCTTATATAGGTGATTATTTTTACCTGTATTAGCTAAGGAGTTTTCACAACGGACTATATCCAAAATAAATTTAACTGCCTCTCTACAATCCAATAGCTTTTTGTCTCACCTGTCCAGCATTACAAAAGTGTGATGCAGGTTAATTTAATCATCAGGTACTTTGACAAATTATAGCTAATATGAGGTGAACCACATTGCAACCCGATTATGATTTCTTCATCTCAAAATTTTTCCTGAAATAAAATATTTTCCTAATGCTGTTCCTTTTAATTTTAATTATTTTCCAAAAGACTTTCTAATAATTCTAGCCAGATGGTGACACATTAGAAGCTATATCAAACTTGTCTTCTGGTTAACTCATTTCTGAAGCTTGAGGCTGGTTTAAAACTATAATGAATCTCTAGTTGTAAAACAAATCTGTCACTTCATTTTTTTCCTTTGTAATTTTGCAGGCAGCTTTCCATGTGTCTTTCCAATCAGTGAATTCATATTCTCTTTCTCATTAATCTATTCTCAGTTTTTTATGAGACACATTATTTTTTAGCCCTGGTATAAAAGGCAGAGAAAGACAGGTATATTGTTTCAGATACTCAATCACAAAGATCCTTTGTTATAAATTGTTATTTCATTGCTAATTCACCTTGAATGAGTTTCTAGATAACAACAGTCTTTTTAAAACATATATCTGGAAAATTTCCCATATGTTGGTATAAAAGACTACTTATTTTTAAATAAAAATTAACTTAATGTCAATGTTTGTAAAACAAGCGAAAATCTGTTGCAGTTAAGGAGTTACTGATTTTTTTACTTATACATTTATATTATTATACACATATATAATAGATTACCTATAGCAATAAGAAACATGACACAATCATGAACTATATAAATGTTACATTCTTAGTGTTTTGCCTATTTGTATTTGATGTCCTTGAAAAAGAAAACTTACCCATCTTGGTGTGTCTAAATTTCTGAATTTAAATCCATCTCAATCAAGTATTGTAGTTACCAACTTAGAACACCAATCTAGATCTAAAAACATCATAAGCCCTAAACAATTAAGCTTCATTGTAAAACTAAGCTATGTGGTCTTCACCTCCCTCAGAGACTTGAAAAGTAATAAAATATATTAACAGTATGCTGGGAGTGCAGGTTAATAGCTTTCCAAATGAAAAGATGGCAGAGACAGTTTTCTACCTGAATAGTCACCCAAAACTCTCTATAACATTGGAGCATCTTCTTCAGTCTTCGGGCCCAGTATATCTGACAGATAAATTTGTGAGGCAGGAACTATTAAGGACTTGCTTAACCTGCCTTGGTAGAGTTTGGCTGTTGACTCTGCCTGCATCTAATCTTGCTGGTATAGACTTATGTATATGGATTCAAAATAAGTTCTAGATACAGTGGTATAGAATTTAAATGTAAGATTATTCTTCACATTCACACACACACACACTATATATATACTCTAATATGAGTTGTTTTACCCATATAACTCAACTCAATTATGATACAAGGTTTACTTCCAATGCTTTGAAAGTGTTATAGCAAGCTGTTTAGGAAAAATAAGTTATACAAACCAAATGTTAGTAGATTAAATCATGGTCATGTTAATTGCTAGTAGACTTTCATCACAAGAATATACATCTTAGGTGCAGTAGATAGATATGTCTCTAAAGAAAGACTGGTCCTCAAAAACCCCAGAGACATTCAGAAGATTCATTGACAATGAGACAGGTTAACTCCTGAGAACACTCAGCCTACCTCAAAGAGGATGATGAGCATCAAAGAATCTCCATATGGAGATGACTTCCAGTGTGGCAAACTAGACACTGGGCAAATGATCCTCATTTCTACAACAGACAGAATTCTGCCTATAAAAGACTTCTTAAGCTATCCTAACAACACCACTTTTAGATTCACTTTGAATGAAGTGCATATAACTTTAGTCCCAAAACTCTGGAGGTAGAGGTAGGTAAATCTCTGTGTGTTCCAGGTCAACAAGAGGAAACAACCAGTCTTCTAAAAAAGTTTTGAATTATTAGATTTTATTGTTGATTGGTTTGTTGGCTTTTTTTTTTTTTTTTTTTTTTTGCATTTTTTTTTTTTTTTTTTTTTTTTTTTTTTACTTTTTTTTTATAAATTTATTCTTGTTACATCTCAATGTTTATCCCATCCCTTCTATCCTCCCATTCCTCCCCCCCCATTTTCCCATTATTCCCCTCCCCTATGACTGTTCCTGAGGGGGATTACCTCCCCCTATATATTCTCATAGGGTATCAAGTCTCTTCTTGGCTACCTGCTGTCCTTCCTCTGAGTGCCACCAGGTCTCCCCCTCCAAAGGACATGGTCAAATTTGAGGCACCATAGTACATGAGAAAGTCATATCGCACTCTCCACTCAACTGTAGAGAATATTCTGACCATTGGCTAGATCTGGGAAGGGGTTTAAAGTTTACCTCCTGTATTGTCCTTGGCTGGTGCCTTAGTTAGAGCGGGACCCCTGGGCCCAAATCTGCCTATCATATTGTTCTACTTGTAGATTTCTAGGACTCTCTGTATCCTTTTATTTTGCTATTCTCCCATGCGTCTCTCATTTAGAGTCCCTCCTTAGTCATCAGGGAAATGCAAATCAAAACAACTCTGAGATTCCATCTTACACCCATCAGAATGGCTAAGATCAAAAACTCAAGCGACACCACATGCTGGCGAGGATGTGGGGAGAGAGGAACACTCTTTCATTGCTGGTGGGAATGCAAACTAGTACAGCCACTTTGGAAATCTATCTGGTGCTATCTCAGAAAAATGGAAATAGGGCTTCCTCAAGACCCAGCTATTCCACTCCTTGGAATATACCCAGAAGATGCTCCAGCACACAGCAAGAAACTTTGCTCAACCATGTTCATAGCAGCCTTATTCATAATAGCCAGAACATGGAATCAGCCTAAGTGTCCCTCAGTAGAAGAGTGGATAAAGAAACTGTGGTACATATACACTATGGAATACTACTCAGCTATTAAAAGCAAGGAATTCCCGAAATTTGTGGATAAATGGATTGAGCTAGAAATGATCATAATGAGTGAGTTAACCCAGAAGCAGAAATAATCAAATGATATATACTCACTTATATCTGCATACTAGCCCAAGGGGCATGTCCCACGAAAGCCTTCACTTACCAGGAAACTGGGACAGAGGGGAAGGCATCGTATTGGTTTGTTGGCTTTTGATATAGTGTCTCAAATTACCAATCCTTTTACACCAATCTTGAGTGCTAGATCATAGGCAGAAGTCACTCATGCACAGTTGCTTGAATTTCATCATCCTGAAACTCAGTACTGATCTATGTGCTGAGAATAAATTACTGTGAGTGCTCAGCTCCCAAAGGGACATTGCCATCAATACCTTTGCCAATATTGATGAAGTTATTACAATAGAAAAGGGAAAAATAAAAAGGAGCAAATAGGGAGGAGTGATGTGAAATGCTCTTAGCCATTGTATTTATGAACCCATAGCTCTGTGGGTATCTAAATGAGACCTGTACAGGAACAAGGTGGCTGAAATCCTGGAAAGAATAGGAAAGGAGATCATGAGGCCCCATAAACTATTTGCAGTTGATAAAAGTTAGAGGAGGGAGCATCATTCTTTTTGAGTATGGCCAAAGGTAGGTTGACTATGCTTCAGTGCATATCCCTACACTCACCCACATATGTGTAACACTATTTTAATTTATATGTTTTGAGATTTGGGTATGTGAGCAGGAGAGCTGACCTTGCCCCAAGCCTGAGCAGTGCTAAAGAACTACCCTCCCACAATTCCTGTGGTGATGGAAAGAAGCTTAAGAAATTGTTCTAAGTACTGCCATTTTGTTTTCAGACTCCAGTTTAAGCTTATGATAAGACTACAATCAAGTTCCCAGGCTCTAGTGGAGCTAGGAACTTCCCAATAACAGAGAAGTTTCAGTTATTCATCTTTTGTATTCCAGAACATGAAGATTGTTCCTAACCACAGATTCTATCATTCATTTTTTTGTTCCCAAAACATAGTGATTGTTCCTAACCACAAAAGAACAATTGGATCTGGTTGAATAGACTGGAAAACTACATTGTTTAGGATATATCAACCACATAAGAAAAGCCTCTTCCCTAAATCCTGATTGATTGAAAAATGTACCTATAAGTTGATACAGATGTTTGTGGTTTTCAAGCTTAAAATCTCTGCAATACTCTGGCTCTCTGTTTTCATATGTGTGAGTGTTGGGGGGGGCAGTTCAACTCCTTAGTATGTTCTGCAGCCCTGATCCATTAGTAGCAGCTTAACTAAAATAAATATTTGTTATATGCATTGACCTGGTATTTGAGTTGTGTTGAATTTAAGTGGACCCCATAATAATTTTTATCCAGAAAAGCAAATCCTGCCTTTTGCCTTCTGCCACAAGCAGAAGAACTAGCATGGTAAAAAACACAACTACTACATAGAGGCCCAGATCCAGGGCTTTGTGTTGAACTATCCCAATACCTATCGAATCTATGGACTGCTGAAGTATGTGAAGAGGCTGGTCTTGCATAACCTAAGTTGTAAGATTCACACAATACAGGGTAAAGACAGTTTACCTGAAAGGAACCTCAGCAAGGTTACTGTATTAACTGTGTAGCAGAAGCCCAAGGTCTAAGAACCCACAAATGACTCATTGTAATGAAAATTTGTAAGTAATGCTGTTTTACAAAAGTATACTATATTAAACATTGTGACACACCAAAGCTTTTATGGCAATATTTCTTTTTAATTACTGTTTTTATTTTCTCACTCTTTTTTATGATCATTTTTATTTTTGTCTTTTTTTGGGGGGGAGTGCATATATGGAAGAATGGGAAGATATGCGGAATTTCAATGATGATATGAAATCTTAAAATATTGATAAAAGTTAAAAACAAAAGAAGAGGACATGAAATTGGGGTGGAATGAGGACTTTGTGAAACCAGAGCAACTTTTAAAGAATAAATAGGTGTAGATATGGTTATATTTTACTGTATAAATGTATGAAATTAAAATTTTTAAGTGAATATGACATTTATGTGGGCAGCAAGAAAATTTGCTAACACACACCTATTGTTTGATAGGGAAAAAGTCACATCAAAGACCAATGTCACAACCCTATGGGAGTTGCAAAGATTTCCTCAGCTGAGACTCAGTGGGATCTGGAAGCCTTTCTTGTGGGTGTCTGTGCTACTGCTAACAATGTGTGCAGAAAATATCGAGTAGAAATTTTCCCTTCAAATGTTTATGCCCTGAAGATTTCTCTCCTACAAAGATTGCTTCTACTGAGCTTTGCTCACTAAACTTCTATACTATGCTGTATATAACAGCCTTACCTTGTTGTTCCTTTGCATGTAATAATCCTGCCTCTTTGTTCTGCTGTGTGTAATAATACCAATTCTCTGTTCAACTGTAAAAATAAACATAGTGAGCTTCCAGGGAGTTTCTTCATCAATCCCAGCTTCTCCATGTCCATGTGTCCCTGTCTGTCCTTCCTTCATTTCCTCATTACTCATTTAGTTAATGCCTGGAGCTGTGAGTCTATATGTTTTGTGTTTCAGATGATAAACATCTCTTCCCACAGTGCTTACTGTGTCCTGGGCTTAGTTCTATACAAAGAGCTAGGCTTCACCTTTACCCTGGAATCTCAGGCTCTGCATGTGAGGAGTTTCTTTTTGATTTTTCTAATTTATCTATCTGTGGTTCCTTTAGCAATCATTGTGAATCATGTTTTAGAAACTTTTTAGAAATTCTTAATTGGCCCTGTTTATTGTCATTATATTATTAACAATCCCATCTGTTTTGGGGGCTTATGAAAAAATTCTTCTATGAAAAAATTCAATCTAATAGTTTTCTAGTCACTCCTTTCATCCTTCTATTGAATTCTTTGTATACACACTGCTTAAAGACTCTTTTGTTCTATGAATATTAATGTTTTTCTAATTTTCCACTTTCTTTAAATGTACATAATTTTTAAGATTTTCTAAAGTCATTCATTGATAGTAATTCATTTGAAGAGTTTTCCTTCTTGACAAAGTTCTTTTAATTTGTTAATTTGCTAGTTAAAACTATGTTCAATCTCTCATGATACAGGTGTCTCAGATGAAGCCCTCAGTCTGTCTTGTAATTACTATATGTAGAAAACAGAAGCCTTTTTATGAATTGAATATGTATATCCTGCGTTTGCCTGATAAGGGGGAGATTGAGCTGGTTAGTCAAGTTGGCCAGAGTTCTCTGAGAAATGGTTCTTAGAAGTTAGGAGATAGCATAGATTGTAAAGTGTTTGCTGAATGAGCATGAAGATCTTGAGGTAGTTCTCAAAACCAATGTGAAAATTTGGAAATAATAGTGTATGCTAGTAATTTCATCACTGTGGAGAGAAATACTTGGAATTCTAGACATCACTCATGAACCAACCTAGGAGAACATTAACATTCTATGCCAATTGAAAGAACCTGTTTCAAAATACCAGATGCATCAGACTCTAAGTGATGACTCTTGATGTTTACCTGTGGTCTCCACATATAGGCATCTGTGCATAAGAAATATGTCCAACCTGCAGCTGAAAAAGTTAAGAATGACAGTCAAAATTTAAAAAAACTGAATTAATGAGTATACTTCCATCACTCAAGAATTATGTACCTTGAAGATATTCAGTGTATCTCATCCTACCATTTAAGTACACATGTGTACCGATGCCTGCACAGACACACATACAAAGTGTACAAATCTAAGAGGAATAGGTGGCTTGAAAGCACCAAACAAAGGGCTGAGATCAGTAAATTAGGAAGAAAGGGGATAATCCAAAGAATCAAGTACACCAAGAGCTGGTATTTTGAGAAAATCAACAAGATAGAAAAACTGTTAGCCAAACTAACTAAAAGGCAGAGGAAGAGTACTCAAATTAACGATGCCAGAAATAAAAAGGGAGAAATAAAAACAGACACGGAGGGTGCAGGTCCTGGGGTTCAAAAGTGAGGTCTTCAATGAATTCTGAGGATGATTGTGTTCCAGAGCTACACAGAAATCTTCACCCCAAGAGCAGCCTGTTTGGGAGGAAATGCTTTGCACAATGTATTAGAAATACCCAAACCAAGGTCATCCAAGATGGCATCAATCACATACTGTGTCTGATCTGCAGCACAGCAATGACTATACAGCCAACAAAGGAACGTACTAAGAGTTCCAAAATGCACTGCTACTGTTTCCCAGGAAGAAGTAAATCCTGTCATATGGATCGTCCATTCCCTCACACAGCAAGGCCATTGGACCCATGCTCTTTTGAGCCCCCAGGGATCCTGTGCCACTGCTGCTGTAGCACCACTGCTTTTCTGGTTGTGGCCTGCTGCAGTGTAGGATAAAGCTATTGCATTTGAGGAATGGGTTGCTGTTCAAGTTGAGCCTGAGCAAGGATTGCATTGTCCACACCACAGGCCGCATGGACCTCCTCTCATGGGCAGGAGCCATCCTCAATGCTGAGAACCGGATCATGCAAAGGTGCATACTAGGAGCAGCCCCAAGGCAGGGGACTATGGTGGATGGAGCACAGGATGGAACCAGAGACTTTGGAGATGCAAATCAACAGAGCCACAAGTTTCCTGAGAAAAGAAGCTGAGCTGGGCCAACATCAATGCTTTCTGTGAGCAACTCAAGGAAGAATTTGGGGGAGCCTCCACTTACCACCTGCTTGATGGCACACAATTTCCAGGTACTCAACAACAATCTGGTGAATTGAACTGGAACAGGAGAGCTTGCCCTGAGAACACTGTAGCATGTGAGCTGGCCTTGCACTGATGACATGGAACCAATTAGCTTGTCCTGCCCTGAGGACAAAGGGGCAGGCCCTGCCTTGAAAACAAAGGAGCAGGCCCTGCCCTAAGAACAAGGTAACGGGCCCTGATCAAGAGCTCTTAGTTGACCTCACACCAACACCTACTCCATGTATGACCAGCTAGAACATATGAAGGGGTCAGACCTGCAGATTCAAAGATTAAGCATCTAAATGAAATGGACAATTTTTTGATAGCTACTAATTACCAAAATTGAATCAAGATCCATAAATAAATTAAATAGACAAATATTTATCATGGAAGTAGAAATATTCATCAAAAGTCTTCCAAATAAACAATCTGAACTGATGGATTCAGTGAAGACTTCTGGCAGAACTTCAAATAAGAGTTAATACAAATTTTCTTCAAGCTATTCCCCAAAATAGAAAAAGAAAGAATACAAACAAACTCATTCTATGTGGCCACAGTGACCTTGATAGCCAAACCATACAAAGACTCAACAAAGAAAGAGAATTTCAAACCAATTTCCCCTATTAACATTGATACAATGATACTCAATAAAATACTTGCAAGGTGAATTGAAGATCACGTCAAAAAGATCAGTCACCATGATGAAGTGCTTCATCCCACACATGCAAGTGTGCTTCAACATATAGAAATCCATCAGTGCAAACCACCATATAAACAAACTGCAAGAAAAAAAACTCCAAAATCTTCTCCTGAAAAAGCATTTGACAAAATCCAACACCGATCCATGTTTAAAGTATTGGAGAGATCAGAGATGCAAGGCATGTACCTAACCATTGTAAAGGCAACATACAGCAACTTTTAGCCAACATCAAACAAAATGAAAAGAAACTTAAAACAATTTCACTGAAATCATGAACATGACAAGACTATTCACTATCTGTGTATCTCTTCAATATAATACTTGGAGTCCTAGATAGAGCAAAAAGACAACTAAAGGAGATCAAAGGATAGAAATTAGAAAGGAAGAAGTAAATGTATCACTCTTTGCAGATGATATGATCATATACCTGATTATCCCTATGAAGTCTACCAGCTCCTACAGCTGATAGTACCTTCAGTAAAATGGATGGATACAAGATTAATTTAAAAAATTCATAGACCTCCTTTATAAAAAAATGTCAAACAGGATAAGAAAGAAATTAGGTAAACAACATCCTTCACAGTAGCCACAAACAACAACAACAACAAGAAAGAAACCATAAAGTTTCTTGTTGTAACTCTAACAAAACAAGTGAAAGACCTGTATGAAAAAAATTTCATGTCTCTGAAGAAAGAAACTGAAGAAGATATCAGAAGATGGAAAGATCTCCCATGCTCATGGATTGGTAGTATTAACGCAGTAAAAATGGCCTTCTTACCAAAAGCAATCTACAGATTCAATACAATTCCCATCAAAATGCCAACACAATTCTTTATAGACCTTGGAAGAAAAATTCTCAACTTCATTTGGAAAAAAAAACAACACAAATAGCTAAGGCGATTCTACAAAATAGAAGAGTTTCTGAAGCCAGGTATGGTATTGCATACTTTAATTCCAGCACTTGGGAAGCAGAGGCTGGCAGATTGCTGTGACTTTGAGGCTAGGGTGGTCTACCAAGTGAGTCCAGGATGGCCAAGGCTACACAGAGAAACCTTTTCTCAAAAACAAAAACAAACTAACAAAACAAAAATGCAAAACAAAGAGCTTTTGTACGTATCACCATTCCTTGTCTCAAGCTGTACTAGAGAGCAACAGTAATAAAAATGATAAGGTACTGGTATAGGAACAGACAAGTGGATCAATGGAACCAAATGGAAGACCTGGAAAGAAACCCACAAACCTATGGACATTTGATTTTCTACAAAGAAGTCAAAAAAAAAAAAAAAAAAAAAAAAAAAAAAAAACGTAAAAAGAGATACATGTTCAACAAATTATGCTGGTTTAACTGGATGTCTACTTGTAGAAAATTGTGAATAGAAAGTTATTTATTGCCCTGAACATAAGTAAAGTACAATTGAATTAAAGATGTCAAAATAAAACCAGACACACTAAATCTCTTAGAAGAAAAAGTGGAGAAGGGCCTTGAACTCATTGGCATACGAGACAACTTTCTTAACAGAACACAAACAGGTCAGGCTCTAATGTCACCAATTAATAAATAGGACCTCATGAAACTGAAAATCTTCTCTAAGACTGAAGATATGGTCAACAGAACAAAAATGGCAGCCTATTGACTGGAAGGAGTTCTTCAACAAGCCTACATCTGACAAAGGGCTAATATCCAAAATATATAAAGAACTCAAGAAATTTAACACCAGCAAACCTAATAATTCAATTAAAAACTGGGTACAGAACTAAACTTAGAATTTTCAATAGAGGACTATCGAATGGCTCAGAAGCATTTAAGAAAATGTTCATTGTCCTTAGTAATTATGGAAATGCAAATCATATCCTAAGCAAGAAAGTGTGGAAGGCTAAGAAGGCACACTGACTTAGCTCGAAGAATAAGAAATGTACTCATAAATATTAGGGGAACATGTGAAAATTTAGTTCTTAATTCTTTAGATTTTGGATTAGTTGAGAAATATTTTTCTTCCCAAATATATATATATTGTGTGTGTGCTAAACATTTGATAGCAATACTTTGGTCTCCAGATTGTTCAGTTTACGGTGATGTAGTCTTTGCTAGTAAAAATAGAACTGCCTTGTTGTATGCTCCTGTGTAACAACCTGCTCTACCCAGCATCGTAAAGCACTAGCAAAAACATATTTTCTCACCAAGGTTCAGGTTGATTCTACCCAGATAGGCCGTTCTGAAAGTTCACACTTCATGTCAGTAAGGAAGGACCAGGGCAGGTGTGATCATAGGGCTTCTTCTCTGCACATCTGTCTATTTGGAAGATTCAAACTGTTAAAGATAGAAAGAGTACACAGTTCTAGTATCTCAGTCTGGATCCATGTGGAGTGTGAAACATATTTTAAATCTATAACAGCAAATCTCAGCCACATGTCAAAATAAATCACATTTGTGCTTAAGCTTCTTATTTTAAAAATACCCAAGAAAGATCAAATTCAGAATTTCCAACAGGTAATGTTCAAGAAAGACAAATAGTTTCACGGAAAATCTCTTTCAAAGAATGTTCTTAGCAAAGAGAACATGTCTATTTCAAAATAATGGCTATGATGAGCTTTATTTTCCTCCTCAATTATTATCCTGCTAGAAGTTATTTCCAATAACATCAAAGAGACATGAAAAAGCTCATTGACCCAGAGTGCATGGGAAGGCTTCTAGAGCCAAGGGCCCTTGAAAAATGTTTCAGTGATATATATATATATAGTGAGGCTTGTGCCTGAAATTTTCCATTGTACAAATTTCTGGTACAAAAAACATCATATACAAATATAAGAGAGCTTACCTGGTGCCATTATCCTCAGTTCCTTGCTGCAGCACTCAGTCTTCATAAATCTAGCAATTCTTAAAGCATTTGCTGTCTAGATAATGACAATTGTACAAGTATATCTATAGTTTTTAGTATGGTTAATATATGCCATTTAACTAATGGAAATAAATGTCTCACTGCCATCATAAAGCTGAGACAACATTGGCCTCACAGTCATGGCAGTAAAATAAGAAAATGAAGGTAGGTCTTGTATAAACAGTAACATTGCCATTAACATTGCTGCATAGGAGACTGGGGGTAATCAAAATCTAACCCAGGATTCCTTCAGTACATCCTCTCATCTTTCAACTGCATGGAATCATAGGAACAGCTAACTTTTGTAGCAGGTAAAAGATACCTGGATGTAGGACATCATGATGACGTTCCTGTGTTGTAACCTTGCTGAAGAGCCAATCTCAGTGATAGAGCTGTGTCTTATTCATTTTCTTCTTCCTCTGTAAGTAGCCCTTTCTGAAACTAACCCTGTCTATGCCCTTTTAAGCATCCCTCTTCTATACTTTGTAAGTAAATACTTGTCCACACTCCTGTGAGTAACTCAATAACATTCATTCCTTTATGGAATTGGAATTTGTTTGAATGTTTTTTCTCTCTGTCCTTGGTTTCTTATCTGGAAAAAATAATCAATAGGTCAGTTCATGCCAGGAAAATAATATAACAGTCAAAAGTTTCTAAATGCACCACTTATAATATATTTTATTATCTTTAGACTTACAATGTGAAAATTTTCTACTTAGTTGGCAGAAAGAATAATTGAAAGTAATGTACAGTATCAGAAATTTAAATGTTTATAAAATAATTTATTCACTCTATCAACCTAAGGGCCACATCCAGTGCCAACATATGTCCAATGGATTATATGTGATGGCTAGCAAAAATTCTGAGTACCATTATGTTACCATGTTACTAGAATCTCTCTATATTTTCTCTGGTTTTCTAGACCTTGTGATCACTCTGGATAAAAATCAGATGAGAAATGAAGACAGCTATGTAGAGAACATCTGGAGCTTATTATTAGGTAAAGAGGGGCACACTCAGTGACAAGACAATGAACAGAAAGACCATTGTATCTACTTTCATGTTTAAACAGGCTATCTATGGCATTCCATTTGTGTGTCTTCTTGCTTGTTTGCTTCTAAAGTTAGGGAACAGAAATATTCTTGAATTGCATTTATGTTCAGGTGACTAGAAGTTTTTCAGTGTCTATTAATACAGAGGAGAATTCTATATCTTTGTTGTACTTTGTTAGCTGCGGGAGTTGGCTATTACTGTCAACTTCTCATAATCTCATAATGTTAAAGTACCTGGAAAGAAAGGGTCAATGAGTAGTTGTCCTTATTAGCTTTATCTGTGGCCACGTAATACACAGCATTGTCTTGACTATGCTAATTGATGAGGGAAGGTCCAGTCCACAGTAAGCCACACCATTCCTTGCCTTTGTGTCCTGGACTATGAATGAATTTGGAAAATGAGCTGAGTTATGAACATCTACACATTCACCTCCTTCTACTCTTGAGTATAGATGTTATGTGGATAGCTGTTTTAAGTTCTTGTTACTCTGACTTACCGCATATGATGGAATGTACAATCACTTGAGTTTTTTATCTTAGATATAATATGGAATCTCAAAGTGATGGCCCCATACATTAATAGAATATGTTGGTTAGTGCACTAATCACAATAACAAAGATAAACATTGAAACACTGGAGACTGTACCCACAGGTAACTAGGAATATTGTTGATAAGGAAGCAGCCTCCAACAATACATATCACTTTCTATGTTTTCAGTCATAGGGACTGTGATATTAGATTTAAATGTTAATGTGACATAACTTAGAATAACACTTGAAGAATATTTCAGCTATTCCACTCTTTGGAATATCCTCAGAAGATGCTCCAGCACACAACAAGAAGATTTGCTCAACCATGTTCATAGCAGCCTTATTCATAATAGCCAGAACATGGAAACAGCCTAAGTGTCCCTCAGTAGGAGAATGGATAAAGAAACTGTGGTACATTTGCACTATGAAATACTATTTAACTATTAAAAACAAGGAATTTACGAAATTTGTGGACAAATGGATTGAACTAGAAATGATCATAATGAATGAGTTAACCCAGTATTCACTTACCAGGAAAGTGGGACAGAGGGGAGGACATCCTATTGAGAATCTAGATGAGAGAAAAATGGGAGAATGGGGAAATAGAAGGTTCCTGATGGTCCTAAAATCCTACCAGAAAACCATTACAATAGGTAGTTCTGCGCCCAGGGGTCCTACTCAAACTATGGCACCAGGGAAGGACAATACATGGAGTAAAATTCAAACCCCTACCCAGAACTAACCAGTGGACAGGACATTCTCCCCAGTTTTTGGAGAGTGGGTTCTGACTTTCACATGAATTCTGGTGCCCCACATTTGACCATGTCCCCTGGGTGGGGATGACTGGTGGCTCTCAGCGGAAGTATAGCAGGCTAACAAGAAGAGACTTGATACCCTATGAGCATATACAGGGGGTGGAAGTCCCCCTCAGTCACAGTCATAAGGAAGTAGAGTAGGGGGAAAGCGGGAGGGAGGGAGGAATGACGTCTCTCCCTTGTATGCCATACAAGGAATGGCATAACAATTTAGATATAATATGAATAAATTAATAAAATATAAATAAATAAATACATAAATAAATAAATAAAAAATTCTGCCCATGTACTCTGCTATACTAGCCATGGCAAAGAGAGCTGTCACACTTTTGGTATCATCACAGGCTGATAGAGCTCTTGAATCTGTAGTGCCTTCTGAAACCAAAAATCTCATTCTAAAAATGCATAACAGTTAAATTCAGTGGAAATCTCTTTTTCAATCTCTGTAAGTGAAACATGGAACCCGACATATTTCCCAGGTCATGGTCCTCACTCTGAATGCTCTAAGTTGTCCCTGAGCAAGAAATAGGATCTTGAGACCTTGATCTGCATGGCAATTTGTTTTCTTCTGGAAACAAGCAGTGCCTGCACTGACCTTCTGGACATGGGAACCAGGCCACCCACGGACTGTTTGAATCTGCTCTTCTGTTGAAAATTTTCCAAGCTCAAACTAAGGCACCAGCCAAGGACAATATAGGAGGTAAACTTTAAACCCCTTCCCAGATCTAGCCAATGGTCAGAATATTCCCCACAGTTGAATGGAGAGTGTGATATGACATTCTCACGTGCTATGGTGCCTCACATTTGACCATGTCCCCTGGAGGGGGAGACCTGGTGGCACTCAGAGGAAGGACAGCAGGTAACCAAGAAGAGACTTGATACCCTATGAGAATATATAGGGGGAGGTAATCCCTCTCAGGAACAGTCATAGGGGAGGGGAATAATGGGAAAATGGGGGGGGGGAGGAATGGGAGGATACAAGGAATGGGATAAACATTGAGATGTAACAAGAATAAATTAATAAAAAGAAAAAAAGAAAAAAATATAGATAAAATAATTAAAATGGCATATGGAGTATAAGATATTATTATGGCATTTTCAACCAAAGTGTATATTATTCATCTCTCTTCATTGTCTACACTTACCCTTTTGTTGTTCATCATATCATTTAGGAATTGTCCATTACACACACACACACATTAGACTTGGACCTCCATTTTGTTAAACACTTTAGAAAGCAAGATGGGGACAGCAGAGTGGGCTCAGTGATTATGATCACTTGATACTCTTACAGAAGAACTAGGTTTTACTCCAGGCATTAAGATGATGCCTCACAGTAACAGTAACTAGAGTACCAGTTGATAAAATGGCCTTTTCTAGCCTCCATGACTTCCTCTGGATACATGGTGCATATAAATTCACACAGACCAACACAACAAATAAAATAAGTAAATGAATAAAACGTAATAAAATCAATTATGAGATGGTCCAGAAAGAGACTTAGCTTTTATGAGTATTTACCATCAAGACTGACACACTGAGTTTCATCCCACAACCTACATTCTTGAAAGAGAGAACCACGCCTACAAAGTCTATCCTTAAGGATATTGTTGTGGTATGAGTGACCACACACATAAAATAATGAAAACACTAAGTACATTCAAAATGCTAATTGTGAGAGACACACACAACACCATAAAGTAGCATGGTTGACACACATGCACTCTATAAGAGTAGCACTCCTATGGTGCCACTTTTTTAAAAAGTGGCTCTTTTTAGAAAACTACTTTAACATTCACTTTATTTTACTTTCTACTTATTACCTTATAGTTCAAAGCTATTATTACAGAGATCATCTGTTAAAATAGAATTTACTGTTATCTAAGTTTTATTTTTTGCCATTTGTTTGTAAATTTTATGGAATTGTTAAAACTGAATATCATTTTGTCCTATGAAGGAGAGAGCTGATAAAATAAGGACTCACTGTAGTGATGAAATAAATTGCAGAACTTTTGTAATGCAGACAGGAAGGCTCCGCAGTGAACATCAGCCATGCTGATCTATGTATGTCCAAAGCTCAGTAGGGTATCTTGGCCTCCATCTCTATGGCTCTTTCAACCTCAGCTTATTCTAGGCATGAGATCCCATGGCTGTGTCATGAAATTCCTATGCTTCTCCCTACGGAAATTCTTGAAGCATAGCACCTTTATGAATGCTGACAAGATACAAAAGGTTATTTTATCTTATTCTTGCAAATTGTTGTCAGAGTACTTGGGTAAACATTGTCTTCTCTCTGAACACATAAAATATGACAAAACACATTTCTGTAGACATTTATATAAATCATTTTCCCAGGTATATAGATTGAATGCAGGATTCATGCATGCTAAGAAAGCAGTTAGCCTCAAACACCTCATCAGCCCAGCCACATTTCATGTTGGTGAAGGCTTACAAATATGTATGGAAATTAGGGGAATAGGTCATTTTTGTAACATTTAAAATATAATTAAAATACAGAAAATAAAGCAAATCATGTTGTTCATGCCAGCCAGATTTAATAATTAGTAATGTTTTGTCATTTTTGATAGAGATCTTAATTGGTATGAATAATATTGTTGGTGTATTATAGTCTCTGAAGAAACAGAACTAGTAGAATGAACATGTATTAAAGAACATTTATTATGTTAACCTAACTGATAGTTCCTGGTAGTCCAACTATGGTTGTCCCACAGGAGAGAGGCAGAAGACTATAGTTGCTCAGTCCATAGGGCTAGATGTCTTTACATTCTGAAGATGTAAAAGATTCCTGAAGAGCTGCTTATCTTCAGTCCATGTTAGAAGCCCAAAGGTGCTGATTCTAATATCAGTGAAGGAATAAGCACCAGTAGAAAGAAGTTAGATGAATTTGCCAAGTTGGCTAAAAGGCAAGTAGCCAAAAAAAAAGAAGCCCAAAATTTCTTTTTTGGGTGCTTTTACTTGGACCATCACGAAATGGATCGATTCACATTGGCTGAACTTTTCCACAACAACTAAGACAGTTAAAACAATCCTCACAGACACACCCACAGTTCAAATTGATCTAGACAACCCCTCAATGAAATATTATTTTTAAAAAATATATATTGTATTAATTTATTAATACTACATCTCAATAGTTATCTCATCCCTTGTATCCTCCCATTCCTCCTTCCCTCCCATTTTCTTCTTACTCCTATCCCCTGTGACTGAGGGAGACCTCTTCCCCCTGTATATACACATAGGGTATCAAGTCTCTTCTTGGTAGCCTGCTATCCTTCCTCTGAGTGCCACCAAGCCTCTCCATCCAGGGGATGTGGTCAAAAAGGGTCATGAGAGTTCATATGAAAGACAGACCTCACTCTCCACTCACCGGTGTAGAATGTCCTGTCCATTAGGTAGGTCTGGATAGGTGTTCGAAGTTTACTCCATGTATTGTCCTTGGCTGATGGTGTAGTTTGGGTAGGACCCCTGGGCCTAGATCTGCCTATCATAATGTTCTTCTTGTAGGTTTCTAGGACCCTATAGATCCTTCTATTTCCACATTCTTCCATGCTTCTCTCACCTAGAGTCCAAATAGGATGCCCTCCCCTCTGTCCCACTTTCCTGATAAGTGAAGACATTCATGGGACATGTCCCTTGGGCTAGTGTCCAGATATAAATGAGTATATACCATTTGATTCTTTCTGCTTCTGGGTAACTCACTCATTATGATCATTTCTAGTTCAATCTATTTGTCCACAAATTTTGTGAATTCCTTATTTTTTTTTTTTTTTTTTATAGCTAAGTAGTACTCCATAATGTAAATGTACTACAGTTTCTTTATCCATTCTTCTACTGAGGGACACTTAGGCTGTTTCCATGTTATGGCTATTATGAATAAGGCTGCTATGAATGTGGTTGAGCATATGTCCTTTTTATGTGCTGGAGCATCTTCTGTGTATATTCCAAGGAATGGAATAGGTGGGTTCTGAGAAAGCCCTGTTCCCATTTTTCTGAGATAGCACCACATAAATTTCCAAAGTGGCTGTACTAGTTGCATTCCCACCAGAATGAAGGAGTGTTCCTCTTTCTTCACATCCTTACCAGCATGTGGTGTAGCTTGAATTTTTGGTCTTAGCCATTCTCATAGGTGTAAGATGGAATCTTGAAATTTTTTTTGGATTTGCATTTCCCTGATGACTAAAGACATTGATCATTTCTTTAAATGTTTCTCTGCCATTCTATATTCCTCTGTTGAGAATTCTGTTTAGTTCTGAGCCCCATTTCTCAATTGGGTTATTTGGTTTCGTGGTGTTTACTTTCTTGAATTCTTCAGGTTGGTGAAGATCTTTCCCAGTATGTAGGCTGTCTCTTGGTTCTGTTGACAGTGTCTCCTGCCTTACAGAAGCTTCTCAGCCTCATGAGTTCCCACTTATTAATTGTTGATCTTAAGGCCTGGGTTTTTGGTGTTCTGCTCAGGAAGTTGTCTCTTGCCCAATAAATTCCAGGCTCATCCCTACTTTTTGTTTTAACAGATTTAGTGTCTCTGGCTATATCATGAAGCCTTTAATCCACTTGGACTGAGTTTTGTGCATGGTGATAAATATGAATCTACTCACATTTTCTATATGTAGACATCCAGTTAGACCAGCACCATTTGCTGAAAATTCTATCCTTTTTCCATTGAAAAATTTGGCTTCTTTGTCAACACTCTATATGTGTTCAGGTGCATTTATGGGTCTTCAATTCAATTCCATTGTTAAACCAGCTGATTGCTAGGGAGCAGAATTTTTAAAGCAGCCAGAAGGTAGATCTGGTGAGATGCAGACCCAGGAGAGTGCTTCATTGGCAGTCAGCACAAAGGCAGTGACAATTGAGCAGACTGTAGTGCAGCCAAGGCATAACTGATACTGCTGCCTGACCTCTCTGTGTCCAGTGGCTATTTTCTCCCCTCTTCTTTCTGAAATAATTGGATTCTCAGACAGTCATGATAGGGGAAGTGTGAGCACCTGAGAGTGTGCATGCCAGTCAGACTTTTTTTTTAACTTGGGCAGTGGCAAGTGGTTTGGAAATGAATGTGTGTGATTCGCTAGTTCTAGGGTAGCCAGAATACTTAGTCTACATACAGTAGTAATGTACCTCATTTACAGGCAATAACATAGGGTCCTGTCACAATAAGAAGAAAACATTATTAAATTATCTTATAGGTGAGGTACAATTACGGTTCATTTACTAGGGTCTAGGATTTTCTCAGCATATATTGAGTTTCTTCCAGGAATTCCTTTTGGTTGTTAACTTATTTCCTTTTCAGGAAAGGGTATAACCTGCCTGTAATATTTCCTGAGGTCTATGTGATGTTTCTTACAAGATCCTTACCACTTCAGGTGGAGTTGGGATCCCTTTCAGAAAAGAGAGTCCATGATCATAGACAAAGACATCAGACTTCAACCTTATCCAGCAGAGTCCAACATCAAATCTTAACAGAGACTTCTAAAATTCAATGTATACTATGTTAGTAATTCCACATTTTACACATGTATTGTTACACTGTGTACCAAATACATGTACAGTTAAATAATTATTAATGACAATAACCACCAAAACAGAAAAGCTATTTGCTCTTGGCTTAAAATGCATTAAGCTGTGACCTCACACTGCACAGACAGGATCAAAGACCCAGAGACCAAGGAAACACTAAGATAAGTAAATAGTGGAGAGATGGGAGAGAAAGAGAAGCAGAATTGGGTGTGCACAATGAAGAAAGGAGGAACTGGAGGTTCAAGAGTAGGCTGAGCTGACACCTGAAGTGATGGTGGAGTCCTGGACCATGCTGCAGCTGAGGACCATTTCTGGGTCCATGGCCCTGAAACAGGAGAGCCCATGTTACTATCAAAGGCCATCATACTTTCTCTCATCTCATCTGCCACTTGGAGCCATTTTGATCATTGAAAGGTGCACAGAGCTGTCTCTACCCTTATTGGCAGCAGCACAAGAGAAAGGGAGGCCTTCCTGTTGCTGCAAAAGTGCCGTATAGCTGGCCCTTGTGGTTCAGGTTTAGGAAAGCTAGCTGGTAGGAGGGCAAACTACCCAGGCCTATATCCAAGACTTAAAGATGTTACAATATCTACCCATTCTATGACCCACTGGAATACATGAATAGGCCCATTATCCAAAATTAAAACTGAAGGATCTCCATAACAAGAACAACAACAGGATATCTAATAGCAGCCCTGGTGAAGATGGAGTAGTGACCATGGTATGGCCTTGAACCACACAAATTCCTTGTTCCAATGAGCATGTGCAAGTAAAGTTGTTTGAACAAAAGGGTAAACTGTGACACAGCATGGCTTCCACAGTGAAATTTCTTTCTATTTTAAATGTTATTTTATTTATTTTATTTATTTTTTTATTTTTTTTTTAGCTTTTGTTTGAGGGTCTGAAGGTGTGGAGGTCAAACAGACAGGGACATGATCGGGATTGTGGTTTATGATGGAAAATTCACAAAAAAATATCAATAAAATTTCTTAAATTAGCTGTTTGAAAAGGAAAATGTTTCTTTCTATCTCATTTCACCATGGTCTTGTCACTAAAACATGCTACATTAATAGCTTCATAATAAACTTAAATTTGAATTCTATACCAATGTATCAAAATTTGGACCCAATATACAAAATTCTATACTAATGAATTAAAAATGACCTTATTTGTGAGTAACAATTAAGACTTTAAGTTATGGAGTAGATTCAATAATTTACTATATATTTCTATATCCCCCTTTTTTCTTTTCACCACCTATCTTCATATCTATGAAAGAAAGAAAAAGGAACAGAGAGAAATCCCTGAGTTCAACCTTGTTTTCTCTATATATAAGACAAATAATAACTTATAAACAACTTTTAATGAACATAAGCATCTGTAGACCAAGAGAGCAAACAAAACCTATCCAATCCCCCTAAAGGAAATGGGGCATCATTCTCTTAAGTTTTTTTAAGCTGATTTACGGTGAAAAATACATTTGTGTGGACCCAAATAAAATTGGGAAAAATAGTTATACAGGCTAGGAATAGAATTTGTGGTCCAGTTTTTAAATGTTGAGAAATTCTAGGCTTAATAGAAGTCCTCTATGGGACAGTCTGAAATGCTGGACCAATTGGGATCAGAACCTTTCTTTGAAGCTGTCTTGGGAGTTGTCCTGTTCTGATGAGGAACAGCAACGGAAGCACTTGATGCTGAAACATAAAGGATGCAGGATGTCAGTGTCTGGCATGCTGAGAGGAATGGATGCTATCAGGACTGATTCAACTTCAATGTCTGGTTCTTTTGTTCCAAAAAATATATAACTTCTCACAAGCATTATACAGTTTTAAAATTTAAATGTATGAGGTGTGCAGAGCGCACAGAACAACTAGGGCAATTAAGAGCAATTAAGTTATCTGCTCTTTGTATGAGCAGAAGAGAAACAACTGTAAATCTTTGTTCTTGCCATACAAGAATGGCACCTAATCCTAAGTAACAAGAATTCTATAATCAAAAGGAATCATTGTCTATGAATAAACATTCATATCTTAGCCAGTCTTGGAGCTATTCCCACATAGTGGGATTAGCAATATCAGTTACCTGCTTGTTCTGCAGTTTTAATTATTTCCATCCCAATTGCAACCTCCTCCCTTCATCACCTCCTTGTCCCACCTTCACTCCTTCATCTTCTCTCCCTTCTTTGCCTAGTCCTCACAAAGGGGAGCCCTCCTCCCCTAATACCTGACTTGACCCTGTCATGTCTCACCTGTACTACCTGTATCCTCTTCCTCTGTGACCTGGCAAGACTGCTCAGACAGAGGGAATTGATCAACATTGGGGGCCCAGAGTCCATATTAGAAGCAGTCCCTACTCCCCATATTCTGGGACCCACAAGGAAGTTATGCTGCCTATCTAATGCATCTGAGCAGAGTGTCTAGGTCATAGGCATGGATTGTCTTTGGTTGGTGCATCTGTCTCTGGAGCAAGCCCTGCCTTCTCCATGATTTTTTAAATGTATATTTTATTTATTTATAATTTATTCACTTTACCTCCCAGTTGTTATCTCTTCCCTTTTATCTTCCCATTACCACCCTTTCTACCTATTCTGACTATTCTCTTCACCTAGACCTCTGCCAACAGCCTATTAAGTCTTATCAGCATACCCTTCATCCCTTTCACTGTATGCCCTCTAGGCTGTCTTGCCAAGGGATAGTGACTAAAATCATGGGCACCAAAGTACATGTGAGAGGTTGAGCAGAAGTCCCCTATATTCCACCGAAGTGGAGATTATGCAGTTTACCAGCTATATCTGAACAGGTGATCTTGGTTCTCTGCATGCATTGTCTTTGATTGGTGCATTAGTTTCTACATGATCCCCTGTGCCCAGATGTGCATGTCTTGATGGTCTACCTGTCGAGTTCCTACTCTCTTCCAGACCTTCCATCCTCCCACTTTCCCTACAACTCTCAGCACTCTTCCCAAAGTCTGGCTTCAAGTCCCAGTATCTGTCCAGATACCGCATTGGGTGGTGTCTCTCAAAGGACATCTATCTTGGGCTAATATCCACTTAGAAGTGAATATATACCATACATGTCTTTCTGAGTCTGAGTTACCTCATTTAGGATCATCACTTCTAGATCCATTCATTTGCCTGCACATACCAAGATTTACTTGTTTGTAATAGCTGAATACTATTCTATTGTGTAAATGTACCACAGTTTTTTTTTTTTTAATCTATTCTTTGGCTGAGGACTATCTAGGTTGTTTCTTGATTCTGACTATTACAAAAAAAAGCTACTATGAACATAGTTAAGCAAATGCTCTTGTTGTATGGTGAAGTATCTATTGGTTATATGCCCAGGAGTGTTAGAGCTGCTTCTTGAGGTAGGACTATTCCCAATTTTCTGAGAAAACTCCACATTGATTTCCAAAGTGATCGTACCAGTTTGCACTTCCACCAACAATGGAGGAATGTTCCTCTTTCTCCACATCCTCTCCAGTATGTACTGTCACTTGAATGTTTGATCTTCACCATTCTGATAGGTGTAAGATGGAACCTCGGAATCATTTTGATTTGCATTTCTCTGAGGACAATGGACGTTGATTATTTGTTTAAGTGTTTCTCAGCCATTCAATATTTCTCTATTGAGATTTCTCTATTTAGCACTGAACACTATTTTTAATTATATTATTAATTTGGTGGTGTTTAATTTCCAGTGTTCTTTATATATTTTAGATATAAGCCCTTTTTCAGATGTAGGGCTGGTAAAGATCCTTTTCCCATTTGTAGGTTATTGCTTTGTTCTGTTGACAATGTCCTTCCCCTTACAGAAACTTCTCAGCCTCATGAGGTCCTATTTATTAATTGTTTATTATAGAGCATGAGCTGTTGGTGTTCTGTTCAGAAAGTTGTCTCCTGTGCCAATGTGTTCTAGGCTCTTCCCCACTTTTTCTTCTAAAAGATTTAATATGTCTAGTTTTATGCTGAGGTCCTTAATCCACTTGTAATTTATGTTTTTTCAAGGTGATAAATATGGATCTACTTGAATTTTTTACAAGTGGACATCCAGTCACACCAGCACCATTTGTTGAAGATGCTGTCTTTTTTCCACTGTAAGGTTTTGGCTTCTTTTTAAAAAATCAAATGACTATAGGTATGTGTATTTATATCTGGGTCTTAAATTCCATTCACCAACTGAACTAATTTTATAGACTGGACCAGCCTGAAACTCAAAGATCCACCTGCTTATGCCTCCCCAGTAAAGGGATTAAAGATGTATGCTACCATCCTCAATACCCATATTTATCCCTTGATGCACTTATAAGGAAATCTCAGTAAATGATTTATACCTCTATGCTTTTATAGTTATTTTTATTATGTTTTCCTCCCCCATACTCATATGTGTGTGCATATTCTTACATGTGTGCAGGTGTGCAGGTAATTGTGAATATGGAGACCTGAGGAGGGTGTCAGAAATCATCTATTTAATACTTCAAATTTGAGGCAGAGTCTCAGTTAAACCCAGAGCTCTCTGACATGGCTTCTGTAATTATCCAGCTTGCTCTAGATGTTTCCTTTCTTAATCTTCTATGTCTGGAATTATAGCCTGGCTCACATGTCTCAACAATTGCCCCAGCTTTATTATTGATACTTCTGGGTGCAAGTAAAATGAAGGATAATTTTTCTAACCTAGAATCCCAGTGGGATGTCCTCACATCTATCCCAATCTCCTGGTAAGTGAAGACTTTCATGGGGCATGCCTTTTGGTGGCACTCAAAGAAAGGATAAGCTAGCTACCAAGATGAGACTTGATAGCTTATGACCTTATAGAAGGAGAGGAGGTCCCCCTTGGTCATAGACCTAGAGGAAGGAAATAGAGTGAAAGAGTGATGGAGGGAGGAATGAGAGGATACAAGTGATGGGAAAACAATTGAGTTGTAACCTGAAGAAATTAATTAAATAAAAATAAAAAATTTTAAAAATTAAGGATAAGTCTGATGATATTTCACAGACAGATTTGTTTTGTTTTTCCATTGGATTTTTAATGGATCACTACACTGTAAATATAGTTTATAACAGAACTATGAAGATTTCTTCTATTTCATCACCAATTTTAGAATGACTCCTTATTCATCCACTCTCCATCCTTCAAGGTCTTCCCTTTACTGCTGTTCTGAAAATTTATGAAAACATGATGTGATGTGAATGACTTCCCCTCCTTTCCCTGCCCTTTCACTTTGAACATCTACCTTACTTAGGGTGCTGCCTGCAAAAATTCTAACATTTCAGCAACAATTGTTCCTTTCAGACATCAGTGTTTGTTTATTAAGAATATGATTTGGAATCCTTAGAATGTCTTTTTGTCTGTCTCTCCTATCATCTCATTCTTCCTTTGAGTATACCACCTAATGTTTTCTTTCTACTTTCGAGCTTAGAATTGATGCTCAAATAGATTTTACTTCATTAACTTAATGTTTTTTTAAAACTTTCCTTCTTTCTTAATCATTTCTGTCTTTGTTTTTCTACCAAATATAATTCAATACAATTAAGACCCAGAAAATCTAACATTGTTTCTCAGTCACTTTCGTAAACAGTTTAGGAAAATTCACACACACACCCACACACACGCGCGCGTGTGCACCCACACGCGCGTGCGCGAATGCTTGCATGCACGTACTTTCATAATGGCTACTTTTTTAAAACTATAGTTATTCAAATAAATATGTGTGATTGTAGTGTGGATAAGATTTCTCCTGAGGGATTTACCTCGTTCGTGGATCGGGAGAATCAACATAGTAAAAATGGCCATCTTACCAAAAGCAATTACAGATTCAATGCAATCCCTTTCAAAATACCTACAAAATACTTTGAAGATATTGAAAGATCAATTCTCAAATTCATATGGAGAAATAAAAAACCCAGAATAGCAAAAACAATCCTATACAACAAAAGATCCTCTGGAGGAATCTCCATACCTGACCTCAAGCTGTACTACAGAGCAACAGTAATTAAAACAGCATGGTACTGGCAAAGCAATAGACTGGTGGATCAATGGAATCGAATCGAAGACCCAGAGATGAATCCACACACCTATGGACACTTGATTTTTGACAAAGAAGCCAAATCTATTCAATGGAAAAAGGATAGCATCTTCAACAAATGGTGCTGGTTTAACTGGAGGTCTACATGTAGAAAAATGCAATTAGACCCTTATTTGTCACCATGCACAAAACTAAAGTCTAAGTGGATTAAAGACCTCAACTTAAAACCAGAGACATTAATTCAGTTAGAGGAAAAAGTGGGGAAGAGCCTGGGACACATAGGCACAGGAAACAACTTCCTGAACAGTATACTAACAGCCCAGGCCTTAATGTCGACAATTAATAAATGGGACCTCATGAGGCTGAGAAGCTTCTGTAAGGCAGAAGACACTGTCAAGAGAACAAAGTGACAGCCTACAGACTGGGAAAAGATCTTCACCAACCCTTCATCTGACAAAGGTTTAATATCCAAAATATATAAAGAACTCAAGAAATTAAACACCACAAAACCAAACAACCCAGTTGCGAAATGGGACTTGGAACTTAACAGAGAATTTTCAACAGAGGAATATCAAATGGCCGAGAAACACTTAAAGAAATGCTCATCCTCGTTAGTCATCAGAGAAATGCAAATCAAAACAACTCTGAGATTCCATCTTACACCCATCAGAATGGCTAAGATCAAAAACTCAAGTGACACCACATGTTGGCGAGGATGTGGAGAGAGAAGAACACTCCTTCATTGCTGGTGGGAATGCAAACTAGTACAACCACTTTGGAAAGCTATCTGGCGCTTTCTCAGAAAAATGGGAATAGGGCTTCCTCAAGACCCAGCTATCCCACTCCTTGGAATATACCCAGAAAAATGCCCTACCACACAACAGGGACATATGCTCAACCAGGTTCATAGTTGCTCTATACATAATAGCCAGAAAATGAAAACAGCCTAAGTGTCCCTCAGGAGAAGAATGGACTAAGAAACTGTGGTTATATTTACACGATGGAATACTACTCAGCGATTAAAAATGAGGAATTCCCAAAATTTGTGGACAAATGGATTGATCTAGAAATTATCATAATGAGTGAGTTCACCCAGAAGGAAAAAGAGACAAACAGTATATACTCACTTATATCAAAACACTAGTCCAAGGGATACGTACCATGAAAATCTTTACTTACCAAGAAAGTGGGTCAGAGGAGAGGATATCCGATTGAGACTTTAGGCAAGAGTAACATGGAAGAAAGAGGAAATAGTAGGACTCACAGGGTCCTGGAAACCTACAAGAAGAACTTTATGACAGGCATATCTGGATTCTGGGGTCCTCCTCAAACTAAGGCACCAGCCAAGTAGAATATAGGCAGTAAGCTTCGAACCCCTACCAAGACCTAGCCGACAAACATGACACTCTCCAGCGTTGAGTGGAGAGTGAGATCTGACTCTCACATGAACTCTGGTGCCCCTTTTCTGACCATGTCCCCCAGATGGGGAGACCTGGTGGCACTCAGAGGAAGGATAGCTAGTTACCAAGAAGAGACTTGATATTCTGAGAGCATATATAGGGGGAGGAGGTCTCCCTCGGTCACGGACATAAGGGAGGGGAGAAGGGGAGAAATGGGAGGGAGGGAAGAATGGGAGGAAACAGGGGAAGGGCTAACAATCGAGATGTAATATGAATAAATTAATTTAAAAAAAGATGGAAAAAAAAGATTTCTCCTGAGTGAAAGTGGACATGGGTCTGGTGACATGGAAGGTGACTCAAACTGTCCACTCTTTTCCCAAACCTTTTTCAATGGCCACTCCCTAAGAACTCTGCATGCTTCCTCTTGAATGGAAGGTACTTAACATATTGTCAAATGCATCATTTGAGAATCAGTGTTCTCTCTATTGTAGTTATTTTGCAAGATAAAGTGCATTTCTTACCCAAAATTCATATATTGAACACACATCTTTTTTCTTTTATTTTGCATATACTTTTATATATTACACATAAAATAACCTACATACAAGTGCAAGAACCGTGAAACAGGAATTATATAAATATTACATTCATAATGATTTGGCTATTTGTATTTGGCAAACTTGAAGAAAATGCCTTTCCTATTTCGGTGAGTCTAAAATTCTGAATGTAAATCAATATCTATTATATCTCATCATTAACAACTTAAAACATCTATCTAGACCTAAAAACATCTGAACCCATGAACAACCTTAATTTTAAGACTAAACTATGTTATATTCAACTACATCAGAGACTTGAGAAAGAATAAAATTTAATTACCTGAGTGAATCGGAAGTAGAGGTTAGTAGCTTGCAAAATGAAAAAATAACATGGACAATTTACTTTCTGAACAGTCACCAAAATTCTCTACGACTTTGGAGCCTCATCTTCAGCCTTCCAGCCCAATATTTCTGATAGATATATTTGTGAGGCAGGAACTAACTAGGACTTGTTTGCCCTGCCTTGGCAGAGTTTGGCCTTCGACTCTGCCTGCATCCAAGCTTGCCCATTTTTAGGTAGAATTCTGTCTGTGGTAGAAATGAGGACATACTGCTCAATGTCTTCTTTGTCACATTTGCAGGCATCTCCATAAGGACATTTTTTGATGCTCGTCATCTTCTTTGAGGTAGGCTGGGTGTTTCCAGGAGTTAACTTGTCTTGTTGTCAAAGAATCTTAAAAATAATAAAAACATCTTTAAATGCCATACTCAGTAGGTCTCTGAGGCTTTTGAAGTGCTTATCTATTTTACGTTATATATCTATAGAATCATATCTACCTGTTACGCCTAGGATATATATTCTTGTGATAAAAATAGACTAGTAATTGATATGACCTTGATTTGATAAACTAAAAAATAGCTTGTATTAGTTATTTATCCTAAACAGCAGGCAATAGCACTTTTAAGGTATTAGAAGTAAACATTGTAGATAATTGAGTTGTATGGATACAATATGTCATATAAGACAAGAAATATATATAATGCATGTGAAGAATAATCTTAAATTTGAATGCTATTCCAATGTATATTCAGTTACTCTTACCCAATAGAACACGACAGCTTCCAGGAGAGCGTCAAAGAAAGTTTCTGATCCCAATTGGTCTAGCATTTCAGACTATCCCACAAAGTCCCACACATTAATCCATGACTTTCTTTTTTTTTTTTTTTTATTAATTTATTCTTGTTACATCTCAGTGTTTATCCCATCCCTTGTATCCTCCGATTCCTCCCCCCCCCCATTTTCCCATTATTCCCCTCCCCTATGACTGTTCCTGAGGGGGATTACCTCCACCTATATATTCTCAAAGGGTATCAAGTCTCTTCTTGGCTACCTGCTGTCTTTCCTCTGAGTGCCACCAGGTCTCCCCCTCCAGGGGACATGGTCAAATGTGAGGCACCATAGTACTTGAGAAAGTCATATCCCACTCTCCACTCAGCTGTGGAGAATATTCTGACCATTGGCTAGATCTGGGAAAGGGTTTAAAGTTTACCTCCTGTATTATCCTTGGCTGGTGCCTTAGTTTGAGCGGGACCCCTGGGCCCAAATCTGCCTATCATATTGTTCTACTTGTAGATTTCTAGGACCCTCTGTATCCTTTTATTTTGCTATTCTCCCATGCGTTTCTCATTTAGAGACCCAATAGGATGCCTTCCCCTCTGTCCCAGTTTCCTGGTAAGTGAAGGCTTTCGTGGGACATGCCCCTTGGGCTAGTATGCAGATATAAGTGAGTATATACCATTTGATTCTTTCTGCTTCTGGGTTAACTCACTCATTATGATCATTTCTAGCTCAATCCATTTATCCACAAATTTTGGGAATTCCTTGTTTTTAATAGCTGAGTAGTATTCCATAGTGTATATGTACCAAGGTTTCTTTATCCATTCTTCTACTGAGGGACACTTAGGCTGTTTCCATGTTCTGGCTATTATGAATAAGGCTGCTATGAACATGGTTGAGCAAATTTTCTTGTTGTGTGCTGGAGCATCTTCTAGGTATATTCCAAGGAGTGGAATAGCTGGGTGTTGAGGAAGCCCTATTCCCATTTTTCTGAGATAGCACCAGATAGATTTCCAAAGTGGCTGTACTAGTTTGCATTCCCACCAGCAATGAAAGAGTGTTCCTCTCTCCCCACATCCTCGCCAGCATGTGGTGTCGCTTGAGTTTTTGATCTTAGCCATTCTGATGGGTGTAAGATGGAATCTCAGAGTTGTTTTGATTTGCATTTCCCTGATGACTAAGGAGGTTGAGCATTTCTTTAAGTGTTTCTCAGCCATTTGATACTTCTCTGTTGAGAATTCTCTGTTTAGTTCCAAGCCCCATTTCTCAATTGGGTTATTCGGTTTGGTGGTGTTTAATTTCTTGAGTTCTTTATATATTTTGGATATTAGACCTTTGTCAGATGTAGGGTTGGTGAAGATTTTTTCCCAGTCTGTAGGCTGTCGCTTTGTTCTCTTGACAGTGTCTCCTGCCTTACGGAAGCTTCTCAGCCTCATGAGGTCCCATTTATTAATGGTTGACATTAAGGCCTGGGCCGTTGGTGTTCTGTTCAGGAAGTTGTCTCCTGTGCCAATATGTTCCAGGCTCTTTCCCAGTTTTTCATCTAAGTGGCTTAGTGTCTCTGGTTTTATGTTGAGGTCTTTAATCCACTTGGATTTGAGTTTTGTGCAAGGTGACAAATATGGGTCCAGTTGCATTTTTTTACACATAGACCTCCAGTTAGACCAGCACCATTTGTTGAAGGTGCTATCCTTTTTCCATTGAATGGATTTGGCTTCTTTGTCAAAAATCAAGTGACCATATGTGTGTGGATTCATATCTGGGTCTTCGATTCAATTCCACTGATCAACCAGCCTGTTGCTGTGCCAGTACCATGCTGTTTTAATTACTATTGCTTTATAGTACAGTTTGAGATCAGGTATGGAGATTCCTCCGGAGCACCTTTTATTGTACAAGATTGTTTTAGCTATTCTGGGTTTTTTGTTTTTCCATATGAAGTTCAGAATTGAACTTTCAATGTCTTTAAAAAATTGTGTAGGTATTTTGATAGGGATTGCATTGAATCTATAGATTGCTTTTGGTAGGATGGCCATTTTTACTATGTTAATTCTCCCGATCCATGAGCAAGGAAGATCACGCCATCTTCTCAGGTCATCTTCAATATCTTTCTTCAGAGTTTTGAAATTTTTTTCATACAAGTCCTTCACTTGCTTAGTTAGGGTAACTCCTAGATATTTTATATTGCTTGTGGCTAATGTGAAGGGTGTGGTGTTCCTAATTTCTTCCTCTGCAAGCTTGTCATTTGTGTATAGGAAGGCTACAGACATTTTTGAGTTAATTTTGTATCCAGCCAATTTGCTGAAGGTGTTTTTCAGCTTTAGGAGTTCTCTGGTGGAATTTTGAGGGTCACTTATGTACACTATCATATCATCTGCAAAGAGGGATAATTTGACTTCCTCCTTTCCCATTTGGATACCCTTGATGTCCTTTTGTTGTCTTATTGCTCTGGCTAGAACTTCGAGTACTATATTGAAGAGATATGGAGAGAGTGTGCAGCCTTGCCTTGTTCCCGATTTGAGAGGAATTTCCTTGAGTATCTCACCATTTACTTTGATTTTGGCTATTGGCTTGCTGTATATAGCCTTTATTATGTTGAGGAAAGTGCCTTGTATCCCCGATCTCTCTAAAACTTTAAACATGAATGGGTGTTGAATTTTATCAAATGCTTTCTCTGCATCCAAGGAGATGATCATGTGGTTTTTTATTTTCAGTTTGTTTATATGGTGGATTATATTGATGGATTTCTGTATATTAAACCATCCCTGCATGCCTGGAATGAAGCCTACTTGGTCATGATGAATGATATCTTTGATGTATTCCTGTATTCGTTTCTCAATATTTAGAAACTGGTCCATACATTCTATCTCCTGTTTGTTTAAACATTTCTCCCAATTTTATTTGGACCCCTACAAATATATTATTTTCCACAAATCAGCTGAAGAAAACTAAAGAGAACAATGCCCCATTTCTTCTAAGGGGGTTGGATAGGTTTTATTTGCTCTCTTGGCCTACAGATGCTTATGTTCATCGAAAGTTGGTTATAAGCTATTATTGGTATTATACAGAGAGAAAAGAAGGTTGGACTCACGGATGTCTCCCTTTTTCTTTTTTTTTCTTTCATAAGTATTGAGATAGGTGCTCACAAGTTTATTTTTTATTCATTGGTATTAAATTTTTTATATTGATGCAAAATAAGTTGAATTTTGATACATTAGTATAGAATTTAAATTAAACATCATTATTTACACACATTATATATATTTCTATTCTAATATGAGGTATTGTACACCTACAACTAAAGTAGAATACAAATTTTACCTCAAACATTTTAATAGTGTTATTGCAGGATCTTTAGAAAACAAATTATACAAGTTAATTTTTAGTTGATCAAATCATGGTCATATAGATTACTAGACTATTTTTTATCACAAGAATATACATCTTAGGTGTAGCAGCTAGATATGATTCTATAGATATATAAGGTAAAATAGTTAGATTAAGATCATCAGAAACCTCATAGTCCTACAGAATATGTAGTTTAAAAATATTTTTATTGTTTTAAAGATTCTTTGGCAATAAGACAGGTTAACTTCTGGAAACACTCAGCCTACCTCAAAGAAGATGATAAGCATCAGAAAACATCCTTATGGAGATGGCTTCAAATATGACAAACAAGTCACTGGGCAAAATGTCCTTGTTTCTGCCACAGACAGAATTCTGACTAGAAGTAGAAAGTCTTGGATGCAGGTAGAATCAATGGCCAAACTCTCTGCCAAGAATGGGTAAGCAGCCCTCAATAGATCTTACCTCACAAATATGGCTGTCATATATACTAGGCCAGAAGACTGAAGATGATGCTCCAAAGTTAGAGATATGTTCAGGCAGCAAATTGTGTTTGTCATTTTTTTTTCACTTTAGAAGCCACTAATCTATACTTCCTCTTTATTCAGATAGTTACATTTATTCCTCCTCAAGTCTTTGACATTGTTGAAGAACAGATAGTTTGGTTTACAATTAAGGTAATTTGTTTAGGGGTTAAGATATTTTTAGGTCTAGATAGATGTTTTATGTTGATAGAGATGGAATATGATTGACATTGATTTACATTCAGAAGTTTAAACTCACCAAGATAGGAGAGATGTTTTCTTCAATATTGTCAAATACAAATACCCAAAACACTATGAATGTAACATTTATATAATTCCAGATTGTTTCCTGGTTCTTCTTGCTGCAGGTAGCTTATTTCATATATGGGATAATATAAATGTGTGTGTGTATATGTATGTATGAATATACATATGAAATGAGTTCTAAAATAGCTGGGTCTACATAGTGAGAGCTTTTTAGGTAAAAACCTATAAATACTACAAAATGTTGAATAAATACTGCTAAAATTTTAGTATTTAGATTGCCCAAAATGAAGCATTTGTTTTCAGTTGTGTACCTACTAGGGATTACAAAGGCTCCATTGGATAGCTCCACAGCCATGGGCATTCTACCTTCCCCATGCTTCAGCAAAACACTTGCACACAAAATGAAACAACAAGCATGGATTTTAGAAGATTTCAAAGAAATAAGGAGTAGTAAGAAGGAGATATGAGAGACCAAGAAGAACAGAATAATTGCACTATATTCAAATATGAAGTTATTAAATAAAAATACCAATTAAAGGGTTTAAAACATCTAAGAGAAAAAGTATCACATTAAGAAAATTCTATGTTTCACTCAATAATATTGAAGTATGTGAAATGATGTAAGAACTATGAGAAAAATCAGCATATAAACTCTCTCTCTCTCTCTCTCTCTCTCTCTCTCTCTCTCTCTCTCTCTCTCTCTCTCTCTCTCTGTGTGTCTCCTTATCACTCTATGATACCTTCTTCCAAAATGACACCAGGAAGCAGGTGCTCCAGATAAAGATAAAAGTGCAGTGGAAAGCAAAATGAACACCTGACTGACTGAGGGAAGCCCTAGGAGTATCACTCAGCCACAGGCATGAGAGCAAGACCCTTGACTTGTATATGAAGATCAAAAGCTTCCAGAGGCAAAGGTGAAATGAAACAGCATAGCTGATGCATGTCAGCAGCCAAAGGAAGGCTCACACCCCAGACAGTTTAATGGAAAATTGCAGCAAACACAGAGATCATCAAACAACTGAAAATATCAGACAGAGTTTTACCATAGAATACATTCAATCATAACATAATGATTTGCTGGGTTAGCTGATACTTTTGTATTTACAGTGACTTAAACAGTGTATGCTGGTGTTGAAAGTATCCACAAATTAATTCTTCTTAGTGGTATTGTAGGCTACAAAAGCCTTATTATTTTCCTGTATTTACCTAAATTAACAATCGTAAGTCAGAAATGCAAATGTGTTATTTAAAAAATTAGAGGAAGATTAAAGAAGAAACTATTAAAGTAGCTTAAGAACATTTTTTAAAGGTAATTAAAGTTATGGAGGGATTTGGGTGGGGCTGAGATGTGTTTCTTTCCCTGAAAGTCTTACCAATTGTTTTATTTTTTAAAGTAGGTGCAAGTATTTGTCAATGACATACATTTTCTATGTTATTTCCCAAATAAAACTGTAACTGTGAGATTCTACCATGACCCAGGTTTAGAAGATGAGCTAGTGAAATGAATCAGTGTGTAATGTGTTCACTGCACAAACTTGAGGTCCTATAGTTCATGTAAAAGCCAAGTATAGGAGTCAGAGCTTGATGCCAGCCCTAGCAGAGTGGAGAAACAAGAATCTTGTGGGTCTTTCTAGCCAGTCTGTTTCCATAAATTCAGGGATCATGTTCAGTGTCAATTAATATGTGGAAAGAAAGAGAGGAAGACACCTAATGTTGACCTCTGGCCTCCATATATTCATGCATGGTCATATAACAAGTACACAGACGCACACACATACACACAAACACACACACAAATACACACACATGTGCGCACACACATACAGAGAGAGAGAGAGAGAGAGAGAGAGAGAGAGAGAGAGAGAGAGAGAGAGAATACGAATATCCTGGTTATTTCCTGACATTCATCAGAAAACCTAGATTTTCTTTTCATAGTGAGTCATTATTTTATATTCATAAATCTCCATTTCTATAGAACATGAATTTTAATTATACATATACTTTCTTTTATGTGTTACAGTTTTTTTATTAATTCATTCATACTACATCTCAGTTGTTATCCCATTCTTTGTATCTTCCCATTCCTTCCTCCCTCCCGCTTTTACCCTATTCTCCTCCCATATGACTGTGACTGAGGGGAACTTCTCTCCCTCTATATGATCATAGGGTATCATGTCTCTTCTTGGTAGTCTGCTATCTTTTCTCTGAGTGCCATGGGCCTCCCCATCAAGGGAACATGGTCAAATATAGGGCACCAGAGTTCATGAGAAAGTCAGACCCATTCTCCATGTAACTGTGGAGAATGTCCTGTTGATTGGCTAGATCTGAGTAGGGGTTTGATGCTCACTGCACATCCTGTCCATGGTTGGTGCTATAGTTTGAGCAGAACCCCTGGGACCAGATCCACCCATCATAGTGTCCTTCTTGTAAGCAGAGAATCTAAAATTTAATTGAACAAAACATCTTATAAAATTGTATTTTATTATTATCATTATTATTCAGTTGAGTCTCTCCTTCTACCTTTAGATTGATTCCAGAAACAACGTTCAGGTATTTTGGTTTGTGTGGCTAGAACAATCTTGCTGAGCCACCCCACCATTTCTTGCACCGCCTTTCTTGTTCATGCTTTGTTTTGTCCAGTGTTGGGAACTGAACCAACCTATTACTGCCATATAGACAAGCCCTGTAACATGAAGCTGAACTTCTAGCCCCAAAGTTGAAGATTTTGTTAATTGAGAGATTTTCTTTTTCTGGAACAGAATGCAGTAACTGACTGCTAAAGCATGCTGCATTACAGAGCCAAAGCAGCCATGAGCTGCTATGTGAAAGGTATAGCATCTTCATATTTTATCACAAACAGTAATAAATACATAATTATGTAAATTTATTAGGCAAACTCTCTTTCATAGGGAGCTCTCTGTGTGTCAGGTTAGGGAATCGTCCCATAATTCCAAGCTCATTATTTCCTTGGGGCTTGGTTGAAGAAGGCATGGGGGAATAATATCAACTCAGTATGTCTGTCTTGTTCGTTAATATAAACAATAGTACTCTTTCCTTTTCAGGTTGAAAAGTAACAGTGACGGAGACGATCCAAGATGGCGGCGAGCAGCGTGGACCACGTTTGGAGTCTCCAGTGAACAATTCAGGGAATTGCACAGATTTCTGAGCCAGGAACACCGAGGTCCGAACATCACGGCAGCGGGAGTGCTCCACGGTTCGGAGGGACCAGGGTGCGGAGGACCTGCATGCCCCTGCACACAGGAGGAGCGTGGTTTTTCTCTGATCGGAGCGGCAGCGGCAGAGGCAGCAGCACCAGTGGCACCAGCAGCATCGGCTGAGGTTTGCAGCTCATAGCCTTCCGGTGGAGGCGATTGGTGTGGTGGCTGGTGGGAATTGCTGCGGGAGAGGGGACTCGGGGCAGGATTTGGGTCGCGTGGAGCCTTTGGACCCAGACTGGACTCGGCGGACATTTCGGCCCCAGAGTCCCGGGTACTGGCCCAGCCCAGCAAGCAATTCTGCCTGAGGCACTAACTCAACGTGGCCACAGCTCCCCTGCTGTGGCGCAGGCTCAGTTGAGCTCGCAGCTCCACACTAGGCACTACCTCAGCTCAGCGGCAGCTCCCCTGTGGTGACACAGGCTGGGCGGAGCACTTGGTTTCACCACAGGCGCTAACTCAGAGCAGCTGCAGTTCTCCTGCTGTGGCGCAGGCTTGGTGACGTGCTCAGTTCCATCCTAGGCACCACCTCAGCTCAGCGGCAGCTCCCCTGCGGTGACACAGCCCAGGCAGAGCACTTGTTCCACCACTGGCGCTAACTATGAGCAGCTGCAGTTCTCCTGCTGTGGTGCAGGCTTGGTGACGTGCTCAGTTCCATCCTAGGCACCACCTCAGCTCAGCGGCAGCTCCCTTGCGGTGACACAGTGCGGGCGGAGCACTTGTTCCACCACTGGCGCTAACTCAGAGCAGCCGCAGTTCTCCTGCTGTGGTGCAGGTTTGGTGACGTGCTCAGTTCCATCCTAGGCACCACCTCAGCTCAGCGGCAGCTCCCCTGCGGTGACACAGCCCGGGCGGAGCACTTGTTCCACCACTGGCGCTAACTCAGAGCAGCCACAGTTCTCCTGCTGTGGCACAGGCTGGACAGAGCTCTCGGTTCCACCAGCTCTAAGACTCTGGTTGGACACAGTGTGCAGTTTGAATCCAGAATTCCTGGCTGAGATTGGTGGTCAGTTTGGGCCCTGAGTCAATAACTGACCACAGCACGCACTTTGGGCCAAAAGGCCCTAGTGGAACTTGGTGCGTAGTCACAGCCCAAAAATTCTGGCGGGACCCTGTGTGCATTTTGGGCCCAAAATCCCTAGCTGAGCTTGGCAGACGGTTCAGGCCCTGAGAATCTAGCTGAGTTCTGCCCGTGGTTCGGTCCCAGTACTCCTGGCTGGACTTGGCAGGGAACACAGAAGGCTGTGGATACCTTGGCCTGACCAACGCTCATTCAGAGACCCAGAACAATTGCAGGATCCACAGCAGAGGGGGACTGAGGATCACTGGCTGTGAGAGACTAGAACAACAGGGCTAACCTCCTAACATCCACACCAGTGAAGCTTTGAGCTCGCAGCCTAGGGAAATCGTGAGAAAACAAGTGAATCTATCGTCAGACACCCTCCATTCAACTCTGGAAGCTACCCAACAAAAACAAAGATGGCAAGATGTCTAAAGGACAACGAAAAAGCATACGCAAAAAACCCCAAAACAACATGGCGTCTCCAGGTTCCAGCTATGCCAAAGAAAACAACCCAGAGAACTCAAATAAAACCGAAATACAAGAAAATGACCTCAAATCCTTAGTAATGAGGATGATAATGGAGGAAACAAATAAAATTCGTAATCAAATGCAGGAAGACGCAGACAAACAGGTGAGAGACATAAAAGAAGCACATAGAGTGGAACTGGAAAAATTGCAGGAAAATGCAAACACCAGATGAAAGAAATAACTAAACGGTTCAAGCTCTGAAGACCTATAAAGAGGCAATGGAAGAAACTCAGGAATATACAAAAAATCAGATGAAAGAAATCAAAAAATCAGTTCAAGATCTGAAAATGAAAATGGATTCAATGATAAACACACAGACAGAAGAAAAACGAGAACGTGAGACCTCAGAGAAGAAGGCGAGCAACACAGAGGTGAGCTTTTCTAACAGAATCCAAGAGATGGAAGAACGAATCTCAGGGCTAGAAGATACAATCACAGATATTGAATCAACCATTAAAGAAAATGCCAAATCTGGAAAACTCCTGACACAAAACATCCAAGAAATTAAGGACACCATGAAAAAGAAGAAATTTGCGGATAATAGGCATTGAAGAAAGAGAAGACATCAGACTCCAGGGCCCAGAAACAATTCTCAACAAATCATAGAAGAAAATTTCCCCAATCTAAAGAAAGAGATGCCTATAAACATACAAGAGGCCTACAGAACACCAAATAGAATTGACCAGAAAAGAAAAACTGCCCGCCACATAATAATCAAAACACAAAAATGCAGAACAAAGAAAAAATATTAAAAGCAGCAAGGGAAAAGAGCCAAATAACATTTAATGGTAAACCTATCAGAATTACACCCTGACTTCTCAGCAGAGACCATAAAAGCAGAAGGTCCTGGACAGAGATCCTGCAAACCCTAAGAGAACACAGATGTCAGGCCAGACTACTTTACCCAGCAAAATTATCAATAACCATTGATGGAGAAAACAAAATATTCCATGACAAAAACAAATTCAAACAGTACCTATCCACAAACCCAGCTTTACAGAAGGTACTAGAAGGAAAACTCCATCCCAAAGGGTCAAGCTACAACCAAAACTACCCAGGAAATAGATAACTATCCCATGGCAAAAAACACAACTACACAAACGCTCGACTGGAAAACAACATCAAATTAAGACTCTTAACAGTCACTGGTCATTAATATCTCTCAACATCAATGGCCTCAATTCTCCAATAAAAAGACACAGACTAACTGAATGGGTACATAAACAAGATCCACATTCTTCTGCATCCAAGAAACACATCTCACCCATAATGAAAGGCATTACCTCAGGGTAAAAGGTTGGAAAAAAATATTCCAAGCAAATGGTCACAAGAAGCAAGCAGGTGTAGCCATTTTAGTATCGAACAAAATAGACTTTCAACCAAAATTAATCAAAAGGGATGAGGAAGGACACTTCATACTCATCAAAGGTAAAGTCAACCAAGATGACATCACAATTCTGAACATCTATGCTCCCAATACAAGGGCACCCACATATGTAAAAGATCTCCTAAAAAAGCTTAAACCACACATCGATCCCACACAATAATAGTGGAGACTTCAACACCCAACTCTCACTGAAGGATAAGTCATTGAAACAGAAACTAAGCCGAGAAATAACATCATTAACCAATGCCATGGGTCAAATGGATCTAACAGATATCTATAGAACCTTTCACCCAAACAAGAAAGAATACACCTTCTTCTCTGCACCCCATGGAACCTTCTCCAAAATTGATCACATCGTAGGTCACAAAGCAAGCCTCACAGATACAAGAGGATTGAAATAATACCTTGTATCCTATCAGATCACCATGCTCTTAGGCTGCAATTCAACAACAACAGAAATAACAAAAAGCCTACACGTTTGTGGAAACTAAACAACTATCTGCTAAATGACACCTGGGTCAGGGAAGAAATAAAGAAAGAAATCAAGGAGTTTCTGAAATTCAATGAAAATGAAGAAACAACATACCCAAATTTGTGGGATACATTGAAAGCAGTGCTAAGAGGAAAATTCATAGCACTAAGTGCCTTTAAAAAGAAATTGGAAACATCGCACATAAGCATCTTAACGACCACTGGAAGCCCTAGAAAAAAAAGAAAGCAGAAACACCCAGAGGAGTAGACGCCTGGAAATAATCAAACTCAGGGCTGAAATTAACAAATTAGAAACTAAGAAAACAGTCCAAAGAATCAACAAAACCAAAAGCTGGTTCTTTGAGAAAATCAACAAGATAGACAGACCATTAGCCAAACTAACTAAAAGGCAGAGAGACAGTATTGAAATCAACAAAATCAGAAATGAAAAGGGAGACATAACAACAGACACTGAAGAAATTCAAAGACTCATAAGATCCTACTTTGAAGGCATATACGCCACAAATTTGAAAATCTAAGGAAATGGACGATTTTCTTGAACAATTTCACTTGCCAAAGTTGAATGAAGAACAGATAAACAAGCTAAATAGTCCCATTTCCCCTACAGAAATAGAAGCAATCATCGATGGTCTCCCAACCAAAAAAAAGCCCAGGGCCAGATGGTTTCAGTGCAGAATTCTACCAGACCTTTAAGGGCCAGCTAATACCGATACTCTTCAAGCTACTCCAAAAGATAGAAATGGATCGAACATTACCAAATTCATTCTATGAGGCCATAGTCTCATTGATACCCAAACCTCACAAAGACTCAACAAAGAAAGAGAATTTCAGACCAATTTCTCTTATGAACATAGATGCAAAAATACTAAATAAATACTTGCAAACGAATACAGGAACACATCAAGATATCATTCATCATGACCAAGTAGGCTTCATTCCAGCATGCAGGGATGGTTTAATATACGGAAATCCATCAATGTAATCCACCATATAAACAAACGGAAAATAAAAAACCACATGATCATCTCCTTGGATGCAGAGAAAGCATTTGATAAAATTCAACACCCATTCATGTTTAAAGTTTTAGAGAGATCTGGGATACAAGGCACTTTCCTCAACATAATAAAGGCTATATACAGCAGCCAATAGCCAAAATCAAAGTAAATGGTGAGATTACTCAAGGAAATTCCTCTCAAATCGGGAACAAGGCAAGGCTGCCCACTCTCTCCATATCTCTTCAATATAGTACTCGAAGTTCTAGCCAGAGCAATAAGACAACAAAAGGACATCAAGGGTATCCAAATGGGAAAGGAGGAAGTCAAATTATCCCTCTTTGCAGATGATATGATAGTGTACATAAGTGACCCTCAAAACTCCACCATAGTACTCCTAAAGCTGATAAACACCTTCAGCAAATTGGCTGGATACAAAATTAACTCAAAAAAGTCTGTAGCCTTCCTATACACAAATGACAAGCTTGCAGAGGAAGAAATTAGGAAAACCACACCCTTCACATTAGCCACAAGCAATATAAAATATCTAGGAGTTACCCTAACTAAGCAAGTGAAGGACTTGTATGAAAAAAATTTCAAAACTCTGAAGAAAGAGATTGAAGATGACCTGAGAAGATGGCGTGATCTTCCTTGCTCATGGATCGGGAGAATTAACATAGTAAAAATGGCCATCCTACCAAAAGCAATCTACAGATTCAATGCAATCCCTATCAAAATAACTACACAATTTTTTAAAGACATTGAAAGTTCAATTCTGAACTTCATATGGAAAAACAAAAAAACCAGAATAGCTAAAACAATCTTATACAATAAAAGGTGCTCCGGAGGAATCTCCATACCTGATCTCAAACTATACTATAAAGCAATAGTTCTTAAAACAGCATGGTACTGGCACAGCAACAGGCTGGTTGATCAGTGGAATCGAATCGAAGACCCAGATATGAATCCACACACATATGGTCACTTGATTTTTGACAAAGAAGCCAAATCCATTCAATGGAAAAAAGATAGCATCTTCAACAAATGGTGCTGGTCTAACTGGAGGTCTATGTGTAAAAAAATGAAACTGGACCCATATTTGTCACCTTGCACAAAACTCAAATGCAAGTGGATTAAAGACCTCAACATAAAACCAGAGACACTAAGCCACTTAGAAGAAAAAGTGGGAAAGAGCCTAGAACATATTGGCACAGGAGACAACTTCCTGAACAGAACACCAATGGCCCAGGCCTTAATGTCAACCATTAATAAATGGGACCTCATGAGGCTGAGAAGCTTCTGTAAGGCAGGAGACACTGTCAAGAGAACAAAGCGACAACCTACAGACTGGGAAAAAATCTTCACCAACCCTACATCTGACAAAGGTCTAATATCCAAAATATATAAAGAACTCAAGAAATTAAACACCACCAAACCGAATAACCCAATTGAGAAATGGGGCTTGGAACTAAACAGAGAATTCTCAACAGAGGAGTATCAAATGGCTGAGAAACACTTAAAGAAATGCTCAACCTCCTTAGTCATCAGGGAAATGCAAATCAAAACAACTCTGAGATTCCATCTTACACCCATCAGAATGGCTAAGATCAAAAATTCAAGGGACACCACATGCTGGCGAGGATGTGGGGAGAGAGGAACACTCCTTCATTGCTAGTGGGAATGCAAACTAGTACAGCCACTTTGGAAATCTATCTGGTGCTATCTCAGAAAAATGGGAATAGGGCTTCCTCAAGACCCAGCTATTCCACTCCTTGGAATATACCCAGAAGATGCTCCAGCACACAACAAGAAAATTTGCTCAACCATGTTCATAGCAGCCTTATTCATAATAGCCAGAACATGGAAACAGCCTAAGTGTCCCTCAGTAGAAGAGTGGATAAAGAAACGTTGGTACATATACACTATGGAATACTACTCAGCTATTAAAAACAAGGAATTCCCGAAATTTATGGATAAATGGATTGAGCTAGAAATGATCATAATGAGTGAGTTAACCCAGAAGCAGAAAGAATCAAATGGTATATACTCACTTATATCTGCATACTAGCCCAAGGGGCATGTCTCACAAAAGCCTTCACTTACCAGGAAACTGGGACAGAGGTGAAGGCATCCTATTGGGACTCTAAATGAGAGACGCATGGGAGAACAGCAAAATAAAAGGATCCAGAGGGTCCTAGAAATCTACAAGTAGAACAATATTATAGGCAGATTTGGGCCCAGGGGTCCCGCTCAAACTAAGGCACCAGCCAAGGACAATACAGGAGGTAAACTTTAAACCCCTTCCCAGATCTAGCCAATGGTCAGAATATTCTCCACAGCTGAGTGGAGAGTGTGATACGACTTTCTCACATACTATGGTGCCTCACATTTGACCATGTCCCCTGGAGGGGGAGACCTGGTAGCACTCAGAGGAAGGACAGCAAGTAGCCAAGAAGAGACTTGATACCCTATGAGAATATATAGGGGGACGTAATCCCCCTCAGGAACAGTCATAGGGAGGGGAATAATGGGAAAATGGGGGGGGAGGAATGGGAGGATACAAGGGATGGGATAAACATTGAGATGTAACAAGAATAAATTAATAAAAAAAAAGGTGAAAAAAAAAAAAGAAAAGTAACAGTGACAACAAAGGGAAGAAAAAAAGTAATAGAAAGAACCAAATGTACAGAAATCCAGTGACATACCAGGTAATGAGTTTCTGTGACTGTGGTCTTCTTGTTGCATCATTTTAAAAGATTGTGATACCTTAACTACTGGATTACTGGAAACAATCCATAGAAAATAGGCAAGTTATAGATATAGGTATGGGTTTCTCTTTCCGTCTCTCTCTCTCTCTCTCTCTCTCTCTCTCTCTCTCTCTCTCTCTCTCTCTCTCTCTCTCTCTCTCTCTCTCTCTCTCTCTCTGTACAAGTATCATTAACTTATGTTCTAATTGAATTAGATTGACTCAATGAGTTCTTGATCCAGAGAAGTGAATTTAATCATTTCATGAACTCTTGGTCTTTCTTATGAAAATTTTATCCTCTGAGGAGCTTGAGGCCCCTGTAGCATTCATTTAGTGTGAGAGCCAGTCTCTATAAAACTGTATCTTCACAAAGCCTTCTTCACTATAGATTTTTTTGGGTTTTTTTTCTTTTCTTTCTTTTTCCCCCCAAAGACACAAAGGGCATAAAAGAATATTCTGCTGAGATCACAGCATTATGATTCCCAGAGCCCTTGATCTGTCAAAGCTACATGGCCTGTCTCTTTGCTCTCTCAACACAAGATGCTTCTTCCTTGGAACATAAATGTGTCTTTTACTCAAGGCTGATATATCAAAGCAAACAATATTGTAATTATTGTGGAAGAAATAACAAGATTCAAAGACTGATATCTTAAATGATTGGAAACAGAATTGGAGTACACTGATCATGCCCCCAACACTTACTCCTGTCTGTGCTCCCCATTATCATATATTTCCTTTCCAATGTCACTGAACTTGTTAGTCCTCTAGTGACAAGTGTCTACTTCACATCAGTAGCAAAAAATATTCCCTATAGGAACAAATGAAAAAATCAGACAAATAGAACTGTCTTGATTCCTCATCCCATTCTGATCATTGGGTGGCTGTCAAATGCCTTTATAACTATTGACTTCTATCAGGAACAGCATAAAATCATGAAACTTTCTGTCACATTCCTGCCCCAAATCTAAAGGCTTTTCTGTCACATAAAATTTTGATTAAATATATTTCTTACTTTTCTATCTACCAACTCCATCTCTTTATGAGTGTCACTAACAAGCTCTGTCAAATATTAGGGAGAAATTACCCTCTCTATCCTGGTGTAGGTTAAAATCAAGGACAGGACATTAGAGTCAAATAATCAGGTGTGTGATTTTTCTTCTTCCGATTCTAACAAAGAGAAATAACTTGAGACATTTTACAGCCTTTGGGAGACTGACTCCCCTCAACAGCAAAGTGAGAATGCTGGGACTTATTTTGAATCTGGCTTCAGATATTAAAAGATAGTGAATAAATGGAAGTGAGCACAGTATAAACTCAAAAGAGGTTCTGACTGTTGCTGTACTAGCTAGAGGGAAAGACTAACTCACTTCAATTGATGATAGAACTTGACCCTGATAACAATAAATTTCCTTTCTTGATGTTGTTGTTTTTAGAAGTTGATTACATTTGTGTTTAGTGGCTGCTTCAAAATGTCTGCAAGCAACTGCAGAGATGAATATGCAATGGAGAGTGCTTGCTGCACTTAAAGAGAAATATAATTCACATCCCAGCATTTATGTTATCTGACTTACAATTAATTGCCTGTAATTTCAACTCTAGCCTATCCTGTATTCTTTTCTGCACTGACATGTACCAACTAGCATATGCAGATACACACTAGTCTTATTGTATTGTGTTATGCCATGCTCATTGATATCTCTGGAAGGCTTACAGTTTTCTGAAGGAAAATAGATTTGCAGAAGAGAAGAGGTAATAGGGAGATACTGGGAAGTATGTAGAATGTTATTGAAAGGTAGTATATGATAGAAGAATAAATGAATAGATAATGAATGACTGAATGGATAATGAACAAATGGATGGATGGATGGATAGATGAGTGAATGAATTAAAAACAGAAATTATTTAATAATAGCATAATTTTTTAAATCCTGATGTTTCTTTAGGTCTTTGTCTCTATCTGTCTCTCTGTCTCAATCTCTGTCTCACTTTCCATGTTTCTCTCTTTCTCTACCTCTGTATCTCTCTCTGTCTGGGTTGTTGTATACATATACATGTGAATACATTTGTGCCTGGGTGTGAAAGTCAAAGATCAAATCTAGCCTTCTTTGGGGTACTCTCCAATTGTTTTTTTGAGATGGAGTTTCATTAGCCTGGATCTCACTATGTTTTCACTTAGCCAATGAACAACATGGATCTTCCTGTCCCTGACACTCTACCACCAAAACTTTAAGTGCACACAACAGACCCATTTTTTGTGAACACATTTAGGACATTAGATTATTTTGGACATTTGATTTAGTCATTCATACTTGTTTACTGGGTGAGCTATCTCCCCTTTTGGGTAGGCCTTTATTTTCCATAAAATGAAGTTATAAACTCATGCTAGGAAGGAAAAGAAATGCAGGACAGAATCTACTTGCTCCCATCAATTTAGAGGTGAGATTCTTAGGCCTAGAATGACACTGGACTTGGCTAGATACATCGAGGCACTTCAGGAGAGAAATGTTTTTATATTTAATATGAAAAATAATAAGATAACAGGCAATGGATATTAGATTATGTGAGGCTTATTAAATGAGCAGAGGAGAGAAGGAAATTGAAGAAGGGTGCCCCATAGAGAGAGAGACAGAAACAGAGACAGATGAAGAGAGGGAAGGAAATGGAGGTAAAGGGAGTAGGGGAGTAAGAGAGAGAGAGAGGAGGGAGGGAGAAATGGTAAGAGAGGGAGTGGCAAGGTAGGCCTGTCCTTTTATATACTGTACAAGGTCATGGCCCCATGGCAAGGAGGCAATGCCATCACAGAAAGGCAGACTGAAGCAATTCTCTGTAAAAATGTCCCCATCATATTCTTGAAGGAATACTGATGAAATCTAGTACACAATTAGAAATTGTTTTTCTTTTCTGACCCTGCTATTTGTTTTTTAAAACATATAACTTATTTTATGCCTCTTCATTCTCATTCTCTATAAAGGAACTATTTCCTTTGACTTGGTCAACAGATATTATGAATAATCATTATTGAAGAACCCATGTCTTCCTAAAAAGTCCTTTGTCAGTGTGGCCATGTTGGAAGACTAGAGAGACCCTAGAGCAGTTGCTCTCAACCTTCCTAGTTTTGTGACCATTTAATATAGTTCCTCATGTTGTGGTGATCCCCAACAATAAAATTATTTTTGGTTCTACATTGTAACTGTCAATTTGATACTGTTATGAATTATAATGTAAATATCTGATATATGTTCCACATGAATGGGTTCTTTGACACCTCCAAACCTGCAATAGGACACAACTAACAGAGAAACACTTCTATAGATTTTACCTATAACAACTCTCATTTCCTGCTAGGGAAAACTGTTTTGCAGAGAATTGAATTGCTTTGTCATGTCAGGAATGAATCTTCACAGAAGAAAATGTTAATTCATTGAAATTAGGGCAAAAAATTCCTATCCTGATGGTGCATGAATAGACCAAACGAAGTACACCTTATATCTGTACTGTGTTCTTCGCACTTTGTATTCATCAATGTCAAATTTTTTTGGATATATTTTGTTCCTAAAATATTATTTACTAATATGCCCATTTTTATTTTAGTTTTATTAATTTATTCAGATTAAAACTCAATTGTTATCCCACCTCTTGTATCCTCTCATTCCTCCCTCCCTCTTGCTTTCACACTGTTCCCTTCCTCTAGGTCTAAGAATGAGGGGGACTTTCTTCCCCACTATATGATCATAGGCTATCAAGTCTTATCTTGGTAGCCTGCTTATTCTTTCTTTGAGTGGCCTCAGGTCTCCCCACTAAGAGGAGGTGGTCAAATATGGGGCACCAGAGTTCATGTCAAAGTCAGTGCCCACTCTCCACATAACTGTGGAGGATGCCTGTCCATTGGGTAGATCAGTGTACGGGTTCGATGCTTACTACTTGTATTTTCCTTGGTTAGTGCAATACATTGAGTAGATCCCCCTGGGCACCAATCCAAATTATTTTCTTTGAAAACAGAAAAACATTTCAATTCTTCATGAAACAACATGATACGCATGGCATTAAAATTTGTTTGAATATAGATTTTTGGTATTATTTGTTTGATTGTTGTTTGTTCTTAATATATGAAGACCATTTTATTAGAGTTTAAGAAAGAAATTATAGAAAAACAAGTTGTAAATCCAAGACATTCTAGGAATAGAAAGAAGGAAAGAAGGAATGAGATATTCATGTCTTTGAATGAGTGTTGAAGAATGCTGTCCTGTTCTGTGATGAAGGTTAGAAAACTGCTTCATAGAGAAAGAGGGACTTCAGAGAAAGAATGAGAACATCCATAAGGTTGGGGCTAGCATGCTTCAAATTTAGGCTTGTATCACAAAAATTAGATAGGAAGGAGGGAATGGAAAAGTTATTCCTCTAAAGCTAGTACTCAGAAAAGAGGGCAAGCTTAGAAAAATATTTAAGCCTCTTTCTAGAACAATATTTATGAGGTACTGGATTAACAACCAGGAAGGTAACCTCAACTATACAGAGATTTCAGTCACTGCACAGGTGTTCACATATTTCTGAGGCCACTGGACACCCTTCCCGTATAGGTACTTACCCAAAAATGAAGCATTCCTTCCTGGAGAGAATAGAGAAGCTGGTAAGAATCATAAAGCTTAGAAAGCTTAAGAGGGAAAAAGGCTACAAAACCTTACATGGTGAGTTACAAGGCTCTTCTGAAGGTCATGAAACCAGGAAGAAGTGACATTAAAGGGACTATTCTGGAAGAATTACCTGCAACTTAGGCAAAAAGCTCAAAAGCTGTAATGTCACAAGGTGAGGTGTCTCCTGTGTAGTTTTTTGTGATGTAGCTGCCTCTGGGTTGCCTGAACTCCTATATGTAACCTCAAAAAATACATCAGGTATACTTGGATGGGATCACTGCATTGCTCTATCACCTCTGTGGGATCATTAGACATCTATCATTTTCCCCAGGAAAGTCACACAATACCAAAATACACATAAATCCTGTGTGAGGTTGTTATCAAAACTTATATTTGAAGGCTGGGGTGCCCTTTTGTGAATGAAGTATGATATAAGGGAAATGGGTGTCCCTTGTTGGAGTTCTTGCTCCTATTAATAAAATAATTTACGAATAGGTTGAAACTGAAGTTGGAAGGCAATTTTAGAAGTTATTTAAAGCAAAATACTCCAGGGAAGATAAGCTATAAGTCTTGGAATCTGTCCAGAGGAAGTGAAGACAGAGTTAACACTGTCACAACATTTATTTAAGCCTGCATGGAGGTTAGTCACATGGCAGCCAATATCTGCATAAAAAATAATGCTTTGGAAGAAGGATAAGTAAGCTCATAGTGCCAGAAAAAGTATGCCTTAGTTTTGGCCAGCACCCAAAGGAAAGGTAAAGAAAAAGGAAAACCAAACAAAAAAGTTTATATCTTTCAGAAATAGAAACATGACAGACCCATCTGAATCTCATGATGGCTCATAAAGACTTGGCTGTGGGCAGAAATTCTGCATAGGAAAAACATATCTCAGTGAAAGCATTATTCCATCGATGTCTTTTGCATGGTTCATGGTGATTCTGCCCTCCTGGGTAATCCCTTGCAATTGCAAGGTCACCCATATTTGTGAAAGACACATTGATGAAGCTTAAACTACATATCAACCCCCACACATTAATAGTGGGAGACATCAACACCCCCTCAATAAAGTTACAGCTCAATGAAACAGAACCTTATCCAGGAAATTATGACACAAACAGATGTCATGAATCAAATGAACCTAAAAGATATTTCCAGAATCTTTCACCCAAATATAAAAGATTATATTTTTGTCTCTTCATCTCATCGAATCTGCTCTAAAATTGATCATATAGTAGTTCACAAAACAAGCTTTCACAGATACAAGAAGATTGAAATAGTACCTGTATTCTATATGACCACCATGTTGGGCTTCAACAACAACAGAAGTAACAAAAAGCCTACACACACATGGAAACTGAACCACTCTCTGCTCAATCATAACTAGGTCAGAGAAGAAATAAAGAAATTAGGGACTTCCTAAAATTCAGTGAAAATGAAGGTACAACATACCCAAATTTGTGCGATACAATGAAATCAGTGCTAAGAGGAAATTTCACAGCACTAAGTATATTCATAAAGACATTGGAAATATACCATTCAAGCAACTTAACAGGAAATCTCTAATCCCTATGGGAAAATAAACTGACACATTGAAGAGGAGTAGACAGCTGGAAAAAAATCAAACTCAGGGCTGAAATCAATAAATTAGAAAGAAAGAGAACAATTCAAGGAATCAACAAACCCAAGAGCTGGTTCTTGGAGAATATCAAAAAGATTTTTAAAAAACCCTTAGGCACAGTAACTAAAAGGCAGACAGACATTATGCAAATCAACAGAATCAACAATGAAAAAGAATTGATTGGAGGTCCCAAGATGGCGGTGCCCAGCAAGCACTGTATCTGATCTACTGCATGGAGACCAGGTACTTGAATGGAGCCACAGACTGCTAAATCCAGAGAACTTTAGGTGAATGGGGCCCCACATAGTGCAGACCACTGGAGGACCTGGTACCGGTCAAGTAACAAACTACAGAGGTCTTATCTCACTCATCGGATGCTCAAAAGAACCCACTTGCAGGCTTCAGAGAGCAGATAAAGCCTGAATTTAGTGTATGGGTCAGTACCGGAGCCTCTGTCCTGTGGAAGAAATAGGAAAACAGGAAAAACTGCCCCCATCCACCCACACCATGCATATTTGCCAATGACCCCGCACAGTGTGGAACCACAGACAACTGGGTCCACTTAGCTCAGAGAGAGTGCAGGCAACCCGCAGGGCAGAAGCTGAATGCAGGGCACTGAGTGATTTGGGTCCACCTAGCTCAGAGAGAGCAGTGTGTAGCCCATGGGACTTAAATGGGCCCACAATGGAACAAAGCACAGGGCACAGAGCCTGTAGATCTGAACAGCCACAGCAGGATCCCGCACGCTCTTGGGAGAGGCTGAACAGCCCTGAGGTATCTATACACTTCTCTAAAAGGCGTCTTTAGCTCAGTGTGTCTTAGCTGGGTGAGGTCTAGACTACACATCCACGGGAAATGCAGGCAACTGGGAGCAACTTGCCCAGCCATAGCTTGCCAGCCTTGATCTGAGACCCCATAACAGCTGGCCTGAATTACAAAACTAACATAAAAATGACCAGTCAGAAAGGTACCTCTGCTGACCCAGCCCAAAGCCTAAGGTGTAGAACAAAGTCTCCAGGAGTGGAAACTACGTCACCTGCCAGTCCACACAAGCAAGAGCATGCAACCTATAATCATTCACCAAGTAACCACTCTCAACAACCAGTGAAGGACACCAAAACCACATCCCACCAACAGACACAGCAAAATGACTAAAGGAAAGAGTAAGAAAGCAAACAACAAAAACCAAAGCAGCTCAGCATCTCCAGATCCCAGCTATCCTAAAGAAAACAACCCTGAAAACGCAAACACAATTGAAATACAAGAAAATGACCTCTAGTCCTTACTAAGGAAAATGATAATGGAAGACACAAATAAAATCTGTAAACAACTGCAGGAGGATGCAGCCAAGTGGGTTAACAACATAAGAGAGACATGTACAGAGGCACTGGAAGAATTTCAGGAAGTACAAACAAACAGAAGAAGAATCAATAAAACACGTCAAGATCTGAAGATGAAAATGGAAAAGGAACACACAGAAGAAAAACATGACCAAGAGGGCTTAGAGAAGAAAACAATTAACAAAGAGATGATCTGTTCAAACAGAATCCAAGAAATGGAGGAATAAATTTCAGGACTTGAAGATACAATGATGGAACTTGAAAAAAGCATCAAAGAAATGTTAAATCGGAAAAGTTCCTGACACAGAACACCCAAAAAATAAAGGACACCATTAAAAGAAGAAACCTGAGAATAATAGGCACTGAGGAAAGAGAAAACACCTGACTCTATGGCCCAGAAAATATCTTCAACAAAATCATAGAAGAAATATTTTCCAATCTGAAGAAGGAGACACATATGAACATACAAGAAGCCTACAGAACACCAAATAGAATAGATCAGAAATAAAATCTTCTCGCCACATAATAATACAAACACAAAATATACAGAACAAAGAAAAAATATTAAAAGAGGCAAGAGAAAAAGGCAGAGTAACATATGATGGCAAAGCTATCAGAATTACACACAACTTATCAGCTGAGACCCTGAAAGCCACAAGGGCCTGGACAGAGGTCCTGCAAACCCTAAAAGACCACAGATGCCAGGCTAGAATACTATACCCAGTGAAACTATTAATAAACATTGAAGGAGAAAACAAAATATTCCAGACAGAAACAAATTCAAACAGGACCTATCCTCAAATACAACTTTACAGAAGTTACTAAAAGGAAAACTCCACTCCACAGGGATGAGTTACAACCAAAATTACACAGGAAATTGATAACTACACCATTGTTAAAATCACAACATCACAAACTCGTGACTGTAACAAACATCCAAATGAAGGAACTTAACAGTCACTGGTCATTAATATCTCTCAACATCAATGCTCTCAGTTCTCCAATAAAAAGCCACAGACTAACTGAATGGTTGCATAAACAAGACCCAACATTCTTTTGCTCCCAAGAAACACAATTCACCCACAAGGACAGATGTTACCTCAGGGTAAAAGGCTGTGAAAAATATTCCAAGCTAATGGTCAGAAGAAGCAAGTTGTTGTAGTCATTCTAATATCTAATAAAATAAACTTTCAACCAAAATTAATAAAAAGGGAAGAGGAAGGACACTTCATACTCATCAAGGGTAAATTCAACCAAGATGACATCACAATTCTGAATATCTATGCTTCCAATACAAGGTCACTCACATTTGTAAAAGACCTATTAACAAAGCTTAAAACACTCATTGATTCCCACATAGTAATAGTGGGAGACTTCAACACCCCATTTTCAGTGAAGGATAGGTCATTGAAACAGAAACTAAGCTGAGAAATAACATCACTAACCAACATCATTGAATCAAATGGATCTAACCGATGTTTACAGAACTTTCCACACAAACACAAAGGAATGTAATTTTTTTTCAGCATCCCACAGAACCTTCTCCAAAATTGATCACATAGTAGGTCACAAAGCAAGCCTCAACAGATACAAGAAGATTTGAAATAATACCTTGTATCTCTTATCAGATCACCATGGTCTATGGCTGAAGTTCAACAACAACAGAAATAACAGAAAGCTTACTCACAATTGGAAACTAAACAACTTTCGACTTAATGACACCTGGGTCAGGGAAGAAAGGAAGGAATAAATAAAGGACTTCCTGAAATCCAATAAAAATAAAATAACAACATACCCACATTTGTGGGAAACTTTGAGAGCAGTGCTAAAAGGAAAACTCATAACACTATGTGCCTTTATAAAGAAATTGGAAACATCCCACATAAGCAACTTAACAACACATCTGGAAGTCCTAGGGGAAAAAAAAAAAAGAAGCAGAAACACCTGAGATGAATAGACTTCTGGAAATAATCAAACTCTGGCCTGAAATTAATAAATTAGAAATAAAAATAACAATGCAAAGAATCAACAAAATCAGGAGCTGGTATTTTGAGAAAATCAACAAGATACACAAACCATAAGCCAAACTAACTAAATGTCAGAGAGACACTATCCAAATCCACAAAATCAGCTTTGAAAAGGGAGACATAACAACAGACACTGAAGAAGTACAAAGAATCATAAGATCTTAATTTAAAGACATTTATGCCACAAAATTTGAAAATCTAAGAGATATGGAAAATTTTCTTGATCAAATCCACTTGCCAAAATTGCATCAAGATCAGATAAACAAAAATTAATAGTCCTATTTCTCCTATAGAAATAGAAGCATTAATTGATAGTCTCTCCACCCCCCCTCCCCAAAAAAAAGCCCAGGGCTACATGGTTTCAGTGTAGACCTTCAAAGAGGAGCAAATACCAACATTAATCAATCTACTCCAAAAGATATAAATGGATGGAACTTTACCAAATTCTGTCTGGGAGGCTACAGTCACATTGATACCTAAACCTCACAAAGACCCAACAAAAAAGGAGAACTTTGGACCTGTTTCTTTTATGAACATAGATGCAAAGATACTCAGTAAAATACTTGCAAAATGAGTACAAGAACATATCAAAGATATCATTCATCATGACCAGGTAGGCTTCATTCCAAGCATGCAAGGATGGTTTAATATATGGAAATCCATCAATGTAATCCACCATATGAACAAACCAAAAGAAAAAACCACATGATCATCTCCTTAGATGCAGAGAAAGCATTTCAAAGAACTCCAACACCCATTCATGTTTAAAGTTTTTGAGAGATCAGGATACTAGGCATATACCTAAACATAATAAACACTATATACAGAAAGCAAATAGCCAACATCAAATTAAATAGAGAAATACTCAAGGAAATTCCTCTAAAATTGGGGACCAGATGAGGCTTCCCTCTATCTCCATATCTCTTTAATATAGTTCTTGAAGTTCTAGCCAGAGCAATAAGACAAAACAAGGAAATCAAAGGGATCCAAATGGGAAAGGCAGAAGTCAAATTGTCCCTATTTGCAGACGATAAGATAGTGTATATAAGTGATGCCCAAGTTCCAGCAGAGTACTCCTAGAGATGCTAAACACTTTCACCAAGTTGACTGGATACAAAATTAACTCAAAAAAAATCTGTAGCCTTCCTATATACAAATGGCAATATAAAAAGGAAGAAATTAGGAAATCTATACCCTTCACATTAGCCACAAGCAATATAAAATATCTAGGATTTATTTTAACCAACCAAGTGAAGGTCTTATTTGGAAAAAACTTTAAGTCCTTGAATAAAGGGATTGAAGATGACTTGACAAGATGGAGGGATCTCCCTTGTTCATGGATCGGGAGAATTAATATAATAAAAAAATATATATATAGTAATATAGAAAAAAATGGCCATCTTACCAAAAGCAATTTACAGATTGAATGCAATCTTTATCACAATACCTACACAACTTTTTAAAGAAATTGAAAGATAAATTTTTAACTATATATGGAAAAACCAAAAAAAAAAAAAAAAAGAAAACCGAATAGCTAAAACAATCTTATACAATAAAAGATCATCAGGAACAATCTCCATACCCATTCTCAAGCTGTAATACAGAGTAATAGTAATTTAAAAAGCATGGTACTGGCACAGTGAATGGCTGGTTGTTCAACGGACTTGAATAGAAAACCTAGATAAAAATCCACACACATATAGTAACTTGATTTTTGACAAAGCAGCCAAATCTATTCAATGGAAAAAGGATAGCATCTTCAACTAATGGTACTCGTCTAACTGGATGTCTACATGTAGAAAAATGCAATTAGACCCCTATTTGTCACTATGCACAAAACTCCAGTCCATGTATATGAAAGACCTCAACATAAAACCAAAGACATTAAATCGGTTAGAGGAAAAAGTGGAAATAGCCTGGAACACAATGGCACAGAAGACAACTTCCTGAATAGAAAACCAACAGCCCAGGCCTTAATGTCAACAATTAATAAACGGGACCTCATGAGGCTGAGAAGCTTCTGTAAGGCAAGAGACAATGTCAATAGTACAAAGCAACTGCCTATAGACTGGGAAAAGATTTTCACTAACCCTTCATCTGACAAAGGTCTAATATCCAAAATATATAAAGAACTCAAGAAATTAAACACCACCAAACCAAATAACCCAATTGAGGAATGGGGCTCAGAACTAAACAGACAATTCTCAACAGAGGAATATCAAATGGTGGAGAAACACTTAAATAAATGCTCAACCTTGTTAGTCATCAGAGAATTGCAAATCAAAATGACACTGAAATTCCATCTTATACCCATCAGAATGGCTAAGATCAAAAACTCAAGTGACACCACATGCTGGTGAGGATGTGGAGAAAGAGAAACACTACTTCATTTCTGGTGGGAATGTAAACTAGTACAACTACTTTGGAAATCTATCTGGCGCTTTCTCAGAAAAAAGGGAATAGGGCTTCCTCAAGACACAGCTATTCCACTTCTTGGAATTTACCCAGAAAATGTTCTACCACGCAACAGGGACATTTGCTCAACCATATTCATAGCTACCTTATTCATAATAGCCAGAACCTGGAAACAGCCTAAGTGACCCTCAGTAGAAGAATGGATAAAGAAACTGTGGTACATTTACACTATAGAATACTATTCATCTGTTAAAAACAAGGAACTCTTGAAATTTGTGGACAAATGGTTTGAACTAGAAATGATCATAATGAGTGAGTTTACTCAGAAGCAAAAAGAGACAAATCGTATATACTCACTTATATTGAGACACTAGCCCAATTGGCATGTCCATGAAAGATAAGATCAGAGGGGAGGACATCTTATTTGGACTTTAGGTGAGAGAAGCATGGGAGAATGGGGAAATAGAAGGATCCAGAGTGTCCTAGAAACCTACAAGAAAAACATTATGATGGGTAGATCTGGGTTCTTGGGTCCTGCTCAAACTATAGCACCAACCAAGGAAAATATAGGCAGTAAACTTTGAACCCCTACCCAGACCTAGCCAATGGAGAGGGCATTCTCCACCGTTGAATGGAGAGTGAAGTCTGACTTTCACACGAACTCTGATGCCCCATTTTTGACCATGTCCCCTTGATGGGGAGGCATGCTGGCAATCAGAGGAAGGATAACAGGTCACCAAGAATAGACTTGATACCCTATGAGCATATTCAGGGGGATGAAGTCTCCCTCAGTCACAGTCATAGGCGAGGGGAGTTGGGGGGAATTGGGAGGGAGGGAGGAATGGGTGGATACAAGGGATGGGCTAACAATTTAGATGTAATATTAATAAAATAATACAATATTTTTTAAGAAGAGGTGTGGCTTTGTTGAAATAAATATGTCACTAGGGGTGGACTTTAAAGTTTCAAAAAGCATATTCAAAGCTCACAGTATCTCTCTTCCTGCTGTCTTTGCATCATTATGTAGAACTCTCAGTTACTTTTTCAACATTTCTGACTACTTGCAACCTAGCTTTCTGCTTTGAAGGCAATGGACTAAACCTCTGAATCTGTAAACCAGTCCCAATAAAATATTTTCATTTATAAGAGTTCCTGTGATCCTGATATCTTTTCACAACAATAGAACACTAACTAAGAAAAATATAATATCATATTCTTTGTATTCTCTAAGAATTACAGATCCTGTTCATCTTCCTACACATCCAAATTAATTTTTGTTCTATTTTTCTCAACTAACTAAAAAGAAAAAATAGACAGAAACTACCAAATAAAAAAATTTCAAAAAATGAAGTCAGTTTTGTGTTGTCAACTATCCTGGGCATACTCCAGCCAAGAAAGGTGGTTGATTACACAATGACACTGAACTGAAGAAACCATACATTCCATTTTTTCAGCAAGTGTCCATTATAGATCAGTTCTTTGTTAAGGCTTTTAGTCTCTGTCTTCTTTCCCTAATCATTGTTGGAAATTTTCCTGGTTTGAAGCTATGCAAGTCTTAGCTGTGCTTTCACAGTCATGGCAAGTTTATATGTGCCTCAGTCATCTTATGTCTTAAGTAAATGGTTTCATAGGAGTCATCCACAATCTCTGGCTCTTACAATTTTTCTCTTGTCTCTTTCACATAGATCCATCTATTGTGAGTACAGGAGTTTAATAGAATAATTTATTTTAGTAATGTGTGTTCCAAACTCCCTCACTCTGCACATTATGCCACCATGGGTCTCTGTGTTAATGCTCTTTGATTTAGGGGGGAATATAGAATAAAAACAGAGTTAAGCATTCTTGAGTACTTGCCTTAACATAATATTTTAGTGAAAAATAAATTTTGAGACATATTTATTCAATAAATATTTAATGACCTGAAATGAGGAATAATGGCTCAAATTTCTAGATGCATAAATTATACACATGTTCATAGATGTGAGCTACACTACATTTTCTATCAGATTCCACATATTTTGTGAGCATATTTTAAGATGTTATATTTTATTTATAAATACAGGCTTCTCTTGTCTCATTCTTGCATGAAAGTCCTCATGGTAGTTTAGTCTGCCATTTCCTTGCTCATAAAGAAAATAAGATGCATTTAGAGGTATATAAAGAAGTAACTGAGGTTTGTCCACTGGCCTCAAGTAGCTCAGAAATGCAAGGATGCAGAAGAAAGGTCAGTGCTAGGATGGCTATTTAACATGCCTTCTACAAAATAACCCAGAAAATAAACATAGAAAATTAAAAAGTCAATTTTCAGCATTTTACAATATGAAGAAACCTAACAGAAATGTAAAGGAACCATGTGAACACTACTTAGTGAGGACAGAGGCAGCTTTCTTTCACAGTTAAATTTATGTTTTTCTTTTACTTCAATTATTTTTTATTGAATTTTATTGCATGGATGTTGTTTTCCTAAACTACAGTACTTCCTAGCTTCTTTTGCAGCCAAATGGGGCAGCTCTAGAAGGGAGAAAATTTTGGGAGAAAAGCAGTGCACTTATGATGATAGTCTTTCTGCCCTATAAGAAGCCACCTCCAATCTTCTTCTGTAGGCACTTTGCTCATTCTGGTACACATGTGGGTGATAGAATGCTCCTGGCTGTGAACAACCATAGTCTTAGCCAAGATCTGGCCAAGCCTGTCATTCTACCTTCTACTGTTCTATGTAATTTTTTTTGAATTTTTTTTTGAATTTATGAATTTAGTTGCATTTATCATTTTTCCTCAGTTTTATCAAATGTGTTTGCTTTTCTGGTTTCTTTTAGTAAAGACTGTGATCAGCATATCATATAGCCTTTAAATAAATATGTCTATATCTTTAATCTTCATAGATTTGCCTAGGAAGGTTAATTTATGTACATGGCAAACTAACAGTTTACCTTTAGTTTAGAATTCTGAGTTGCAAAGTAGGACATAGTTTAAGACGGAGTATTCAGAAACATAATGTGGTGCTAGCTACGTTTGAATTATTAATGAACTTATTTATTCTCCTAATAGTATTATACTCATTTCTGACTGATCTGAAGTTCTTTGAAGATAGAATTATTCAAAGTGTCTCTATTAAGTAGACGGTTGGGTGAAGGATTGAAGAGATGGCTTGATGGTTAAGAGTATATGTTGTGACCTGAGTTCAAATGTCCTGTGCACATGTCAAAAGCTAGTCATGAATGAGCATAAACCTATAACAAAAACACCATAGGGAGCAGAAACGAGAAGATCACTGTGGATTCGTGGTTTTCTGCCTAGTTTCAGGTTTAGTGATAAGACTTTTCTGAAGGTAATAATATGGAGGATATTAGAGCAGGACACCTGATATTCAGTTTCTTGAAATGAACAGTATGTTTTAGCACACTCTGCATCACACATGCATTCACACTTGACACATACACAAAAAATGGCTGTTAGAATTTCCATCTGGTTCCAAAAGCTCTGCACATATTGATTTATTTCAATCCAACAAACTAAAACAATATAGCCTGTTCTAAAATCTTTCTAAGGTTTATACTCTAATACTTAATTCCCATTGCCTGATCAGATTACTAAAGAATCTTTTGATAGCTGCTTAGCAGCTCTCTTTTCATGACCAGCCCATAACTTTTTCAGAATGTTGCCTTTATCTTCTAAAGGGTGCACTTCTTGGATCAATGCCAAGCATCATGGCAAATCCCATTTGGAACATGGAAGGTGTTTCTTCCATTCTTGCTTCGTATCTGGTTTGGATCCAGGTTCTTCCTCATCATTCAGCATTTGCACATGGCCTTCTAGAACAGTAAAGTCTTTCAACTCAAAATTTCATATTCACCTTTTGAAAGTGCGATGAGAAAATGTCACACAACTTCCCCAGGATTTTGTGGCCTTTGCTTCGTGCCTTTCTTTCCTAGCAGAGCTTTTGACTTCTGATATCATGTAAATGTGTGGCAGATCATCTTCTTATTTCTATTGCTAATTATTGTCTGGCCAGCTGTCCTCTCTCTCACTTTGTCTTTAAACACCTCACACATCATGTTCTCTGCTTAGTTGATCAGTTTGAAATCTTAAATCTGTTGCTAAAATTCAGAGCTAGGCAAAGGGGATTCTATCATCATCCAGAAAATTTGCATTTTAAACAAATGTTTACAAAGCTAAAGACAGGACAATGGCTGTACTGTTTATCCACCCCAATGCATGGCCTTCCACCCTGAGGTTTTGGAGGAATCAGTACCTTAGTTCACTTCTGTTATTCATGAAATGTCTTTTTGAATAAAAGACATCTGCTCTTATACATGTGAATGTCACTGTCTTGGTTGTAATGAGAACCTCCCACAGACAGCCTTGGTTCCCCAGTTACAGGAACTGTTTTTGGAGGTTAAGGGAGTGGAGCCTTGCTATAGAAACTACATCACTATCACTAGGAGTCAGCTTTGAGATTCAGTAGCTCCCCCATTCAGATTTATAGCTTTCCTTTTACTTGTGCTTCTGGTCCTGCCCCCATGCCTGCCATTCTCTGCCACACCTCATTTATGCACAGACTACTAGATCCCCAAAGACCACCAGGAGTCTGAAGCCATAAGCAAAAGCAAGGGATCTTTGTTTAAATTCACACGCGAGGGCTTTCAAACCTCTCTGAAATAGCAAATCAGTAGCCAAGCCCTGAACCACCATTAGGCAATGATTTTTATAACAGTTATGGCAAGAAACACGAATTTCAAGTTTGGCAATTACAGAATTAGATGGGATTTAGCAAGGTTGAGTTAGAGCTAATGAACTGGTAGAATGTAACTGCATATGCTTAACATCTAGGGACAGTTGATGCTTTCCTTTTGTCCCCTGACTGGCTCAGGCCTAGCATCATTCTTTTCTTAAAATGGCTTATGTTTTGCGGAAACTCGGGTGACTTTTATGACAGGCCTAAGAGGAAGTCTAGCAACAAGATGGAGTCACAATGGCTAGGGTTACACACTTTCTACCCATGAGGAACTCATATTCTTCTGAAACTATAAAGGAAAATAAACATCTTATTCTATAAACTACTTTTATTGATGGTGTTTTATTACAGTAACAGAAAAATAACCAATTAATTTGTCTGTGCTGAAAGAATAACACTGTCTTTCCCCAGTGTTGTTTTTTGTAAAGTGACTTACTTTTATCCTAACAGATCTTATGGCATAATTGTAAGGGCAAAATTAATGTCATATTATATATGTAATGTATATTCTGCAACTAATGTCATGGTATGTGAATGTTCTGTGAGAACTTATCCTCTAGGTGACTCTTCTCATGGCATTTTGGGAATGACACCTGACAGCAGTCTCCAGAAACTGGACCTGAGGCAGTGATTACATACAATTAGATCCCATGTTCCACTGTGATTTAAAAAAATTCCCCTTTAAACTCAGTCTCACCCAACCTGCCAAAATGTCAACATTCCTGTGACCCACAACTTCCCTGAAGATCCAGGCTCCACCAAACATGCCTAAAGATCGACATTCTTCTGAGCTACAACTTCCCTGAAGATCCAGACTCCCGCCCCCTACTTACAACGTGCCTAAAGGTCAACACTCCTGTGACCCACAACCCTTGCTTCCCTTTATAAGCCCATTGTTTTTGAAGCTCCCGGTCACTCTCCTATCCTGCTGTATCAGGAAGGATTTTGATTCGAAGCTCAATCCCATAATACAGGACTCTGTGTATGTTGCATCGGTATCAAGTGTTGGTGGTCATTTTGGGAGTCTTGTGATCTGGATGATCTTGGTATTACACTGGGTGATCTCAGTATTATATAATTAAGTGTATAATCCTGCCAGATCCTGAGACTTGTCAAAAGTTTTAAATGCCATTTGCATCTCAACACAAGACAATGGAGACTATATTTTCACTGCAATTCAAATATGTATGTTTCAAATTAACAAGAATTTCCTGCTCATGACCTATTTTTTCTTTATTTCTATGGCAACTCTCTGAAGTAAGAAGGAAGCCTGGCTACCTAACTTATCCCATGCTAGCTGTTGCTCCAGTAACTCCTTCACCTTTAAATCCTTTCTTCTAAAGTGGAATGGAAATAGTCTTGATCTCATTTGAATCTCACATACCTTGAGAAGCTAGTTCTCAGCATTTATCTCCTTTTCTAAGCAGTGTGTTTTCATGCTCCTATTTCCTGAAGTAAAATAACACATATGCTGTATGTCTTCACTTCCTATGCTTAGAAAGGTTAGGTTGAATTCAATGAGTTTTTGTATAATTGAGAGAGAAATACACACTAACAAGCAAAACCCAGGCAAGTGCTGCTTTTTATAAAATCAGTAAGCTAAAGTCCCTTTGTATTTTCCCTTTCTCTCCTTTTCTCTCTCTTTCTCTCTCTCTCTCTTCCTCTCTCTCTCTCTCTCTCTCTCTCTCTCTCTCTCTCTCTCTCTCTCTCTCTCTCTCTCTCTTTCTGATAGGGTCTCACTGTGTAGCCCATGCTGTCTTCAAATGCATAGAGATCTGCCTATAACTGCATGCAAAGCATTGAGATTAAAACAATATGCCACTGTGGTTTGCTTATTTTTAATTTTCAAATGACAGAAAATGTTAAAAGAAAATATTTTATGTTATATGATTATTTGTATGTGTTTATGTATATACATGTGTATAAGCATTTGCAGGTGCTTATGGATGTCTATACATAAACATTTGGAGGCCCAAAGTTAGTGTCTTCTTCAGTAGACAGCCACTTTATTTTCTGAAGCAAGGTGTGTTTCTGAGTTCATAGCTCATGAAATCCACAAAGTCCAGCTGGCAAGCTAACCCCAAGAAATATTTTCCTTTGTACTAGAAGTGCTGTGATTATAGGTGGCTACCACACCTGCTCAAATTTCTTGTGAATCTCAAAATCTTACCTTCATCCTTTCTTCAGTGTAGCAAGTGCATGACTCACTGAGCTATTTCTCCAGTCTGCCATGTGTGTTGTATGAGTAATTTAAACTTCATTTTCATCCAAAAAGTACTACTGGAACAACCAAACACAGATTTATTTCTGTCATATCAGTGGCTGTTTTCAAAACTCACTAACAGAGGTGAGGAATCCAAGCAGAGGCTAGACCTTGAAGCTAAGAATATTCACTGGCTATATTTTCTCAATCTATACTGAAGCTAATGGACATTTTCACCTCTTCCTGACTTAGTGGGGAACTGTCTTTTGAACTGTGTATTCAGCTGCTGATTTCTGTTCCCTTAGCACCTGTTTGTAGTCTGGACATAAGTACTGTCATTTTTATGAAGTATCTCCTATGTCAATGCTATATAAAAGTTGTTCTCCATCATTTCTGATTGGTTAATAAAAAACTGATCAGCATATAGCTGAGCAGGAGAGCACAGGAGACATGACATTCAATCTAAATCAGAGAATCTGAGGAAGGGACAGGATAAGAGAAGTTATAAGAAAAAGAAAAAAGAAGAGGAGGAGCCCTGAGGACGAGGACAGAAAGATGGAGCAGAGGCAACGCAGGACTTAAGATGGCAATAACCTAATACATGTGGCTGGGAAGTAGGCAGACTAGAATAGGCAAGTTAGATTAGAATAATATCTGCACAACTATAGTGCTTTAAAACTTATTAATGAATCTAATAGGTCTCTGTGTCATTATATTGGTGCTACAATTGAATTAAAAACATTTTACACTGACTAGCAGATACACTCTTGATAAAGTTTGTATTGCTGTATAGCTTTAAAACATCGTGAAATTTTTCACATTATTAATTACTACTGGTATCTCAGTCATGTAACTCTTTCACACTTATCTTTAAGTTTAGATGCTCTGAATGCAGAAAACTGTTAAGTCAGACAGTTTTCTAATACAAAATACCTTGTATGTTTGTGGTTAATTAGAGGTATCTGCTTGACTGGACCAAAGAATCACTAGAAACTAGTGAATCATCATGCCTGGACTTTCTGTCTATGAGGCATTTACACAGATCACATCAGCATAGGAGTCTGGGAAGACTCAGTATGCAAGGATTGAACACGAGTCTGCATGTTTCTCCATCTCGCTTGGACCCAGACACATCAAACAAGAGGCAATCTTTTCTGTAATTGTTTCATATAGACTGGACATCAGAACTCCAGAAGTCCAGGTAACAGCATGAGCAAGTTGCTCCTGGGTTCTCAGCCCTTCAACTTTGGATAGTTACACAGCATCCCATGTTCCAAAGCTTTTAAACTTAGACAAAGTCAAGATGCTAGCATTCCATCATTAGCATTTGAACTACCTATTTGGAATGTCTTCCCTATGAGTGTTTAAGTTTATGTCCATGGTTAGTGCTCTATAAAGCACCTCTATGTGTAATTTATTGTTCCCATCTTTCTGGAATCCTAAAGCACACTGCCCAACTTGCAGTGAGGTAGCTCAAGGGGTCTCTGCTCACTTAGTACTCCTTATAGTATTTATATATTCTTGAAGTGATGGAGCCTAGTGAATCTGGCCAGTTTCAGGAACTTCCCAAAGCTATAGAGATGTTTATTTCCTGAGCTTAAGGAGCTTCCCTGCAGGACAAATTTTTACTTCACTTTAGAACATATCAGTATTTTCTGTCCTCTAGCCCATCCTTCATGCCTCACTATCACTTTCTACTTCTCTGTGCCAAGCCCCAACTTTGATGGACTTCTGCTATCCAGCAGCAGGCCATACCAGTCAGAAAAATAGATAAGTGACCTGCCTCTTCACCACTCCCTAGACCCTACATTCTGTTCACAAAAAATCCATTCCACTACTTTCCACCCAGAACCTGCCCCATCACCCGCTCTGCTGTCAGGCCACTGGTCTCAACTGAAGCTAACGTCCACTGATCAGTTGCAGGCCACACCACTCAGAAGAAAATGTGAGTAGCTTTCTATCCCATGGACCTGCCTCACTCCATAGATTTGGTCCCCAAATACCAAATCCATTGCCCTCCTCACGCTGCCCTATCACCATCCCATCTGACTATCATATGCCTAACCTCAATCTGGGTGGGCATTTGCTGCTCTAGGACAGACACACCAATCAGAGGAAGAGGTGAGTGACATTAGTGCCAGCTGAACTGAGCCACCCCCTATATTCAGTTCGCAAAGGTATATAACACTGCCCTTCAAACCTCACTGCTCAACCTGCTGCTATGACTCTAGCACCAACTTTTCTAAATGCCCTACCCTGTTCCTTAAATTTATTTCTCAGAGACTCACTCCACTCCCTGCCCTGATCCCCACCCCACCACTATTCTCTTTTGATACTGTGCCCCAGCCCCAACTCAGGCAGATTTACACTGTCCAGGACATGCTAGTTAGAAGAACATATGCCCAGGTAAGACAGATATACAAATTGGAAAGGAAGAAGTCAAAGTATTACATTTGCAAAAGATATGATAGTATATAAAAGCAACCACAAAAATTCTACCAAGGAACACTTAGAACTGATAAACACTTTCAGCAAAGTGGCTGGATTACCTCAGAAAGTCATTAGTCCTCCTATATACAAATAGCAAATTGACTGATAAAAATCATGATGGAAAAGACATGTTTCACAATTATGACAAATAATATAAAATACCTAGGGGAAATTCTAATGAAGCAAGTGAAAGAACTGTAGGATAAAAACTTCATGACTTTGGAAAAGGAAATTGAAGTAGATATCAAAAATGGAAATATTTCTCATGCTCATAGATCTATAGGATTAACATAGTAAAAATGTCCTTGCTACAAAAAGCAATCTACAGATTCAACACACCCCAATCAAAATCCCAATATAATTGTTTATAGCCCTTAAAAGAACGCTACTTAAATTTTTATGGGAAAACAAACAAACAAAACCCAGGATATTTAAAATAATCCTGTATAATAAAAGAACTTCTGGAGGTATAACAATCTCTGATATCAAGCTTTACTGTTAAACAATACCCTATGAGAATATACAGGGGGACGTAATCTCCCTCAGGAACAGTCATAGGGGAGGGGAATAATGGGAAAATGGGGGGGGGAACAGGAGCATACAAGGGATAGGATAAACATTGAGATGTAACAAGAATAAATTAATTTAAAAAAAAAGTCACATGGTATTGAAACAAAAAGAGAAACATTGATGAATGGAATACAATCAAAGACCCAGGCATTAATCCACATACCTGAATTTTGATAAAGAAGCCAGATACATACAATGGAAAAAATAAAGCATCTACAAGAAATGGTGCTGATCTAACTGGATGTATGCTTGTATAAAAATGCAAATAGATTCATATTTATCACCCTGAACGAACTTCAAGTCCAACTGGATCAAACACATCAAAAGAAAAAGAACCTGATAGACACTGATACTTTGAACCTGATAGCAAATAAAGCCTTGAAGAGCCTTAAAGTCATTGGTACAGGACACAACTTGCTGAAGAGAACACCAACAGTTCAGGCACTAAGATAAACAATAAATAAAACAAGACCTCAAGAAACTGAAAAGTTTCTGGAATATAAAATGCATCATCAATAGAATGAAACACCAGCCTGGAACTCCTTGGCAAAGAAGACAATGTCCTGAACATAACACCAACAGCCCAGGCCTTAAGGTCAACAATTAATAAATGGGACCGCATGAGGCTGAGAAGCTTCTGAAAGGCAGGAAACACTGTCAACAGAACCGAGAGACAGCCTACAGCCTGGGAAAAGATCTTCACCAACCCTACATCTGACAAAAGTCTAATATTCAAAATATATTAAGAACTCAAGAAATTAAACACCACCAAACCAAATAACCCAATTGAGAAATGGGGCTCAGAACTGAACAGAGAATTCTCAACACAGGAATGGCTGAGAAACACTTAAATGCTCAACCTCCTTAGTCATCAGGGAAATGCTAATCAAAAAATTTCTGAGATTCCGTCTTACACCCATGAGAATAGCTAAGATCAAAAATTCAAGCTATGCCACATGCTGACAAGGATGTGGAGAAAGAGGAACACTCCTTCATTGCCGGTTGGGATGCAAACTAGTACAACCACTTTGGAAATCTATCTGGCTCTATCTCAGAGAACTGGGGATAAGGCTTTCTCAAGACCACAGCTATTCCACTCCTTGGAATATACCCAGAAGTTGCTCCAGTACACAACAAGGACATATGCTCAGCCATGTTCATAGCAGCTGTATTCATAATAGCCAGAATATGGAAACAGCCTAAGTGTCCCTCAGTAGAGGAATGGACAAAGAAACTGTGGTACATTTACACTATGGAATACTACTCAGTTATTAAAAACAAGAAATTCCCAAAATTTGTGGGCAAATGGATTGAACTAGAAATGATCATAATGAGTGAGTTAACCCAAAGCAGAAAGAGTCAAATGGTATATACTCACTTATATTGAGACACTAGCCCAAGGGGCATGTCCCATGAAAGTCTTCACTTTCCAGGAAAGTAAGAGAGAGGAGAGGACATCCTATTGGGACTCTAGGTGAGAGAAGCATGGGAGAATTGGGAAATAGAAGGATCCAGGTAGTCCTAAAAACCTACAAGAAGAACATTATGATGAGTGGATCTGGGCCCAGGGGTTCTCCACAAACTACGGCACCAGCCAAGCACAATATTTGCAGTAAACTTCAAACCCCTACACAGATCTAGCCAATAAACAGGACACTCTCCACAGTTGAGTGGAGAGTGGGGACTGATTTTCACACGAACTTTGGTGCCCCATGTTTGACCATGTCCCCTGGATGGTGAGTCCCAATGGCACTCAGAGGAAGGATAGCAGGCTACCAAGAAAATACTTAATACCCTTTGAGCATATTCAGGAGGAGGAGGTCCCTCTCAGTCACAGTCATAGGGGAGGGGAATAGGGGGAAGTGGGAGGGAAGAAGGAATGGGAGGATACAAGGGATGGGATAACAATTAAGATGTAATATGAACAAATTAATGAAATATATATTTAAAAAAAGAAAAAATAAAGAAACACCAGTCTACAGATTGGAAAAATTATTTACCATTAGAACAGGGGCTAATATCCAAAATATGTAAAGAACTCAAGGAACTAGACATCAACAATTAAAATAATATATTTTTAAAAAATGGACTTCAGATCTAAACAGAATTCTCAGCAGAGACATTTCTAATTGCTGAGAAACACTTAAAGAAATGATCAACAACGTTACTCATCAGGGAATAAAAAAAATCTCACATGACAGAACATGCTGGTGAGGGTGTGGGGAAAGGGAAACACTCCTACATTGCTGGTGAGAGTACAAACTTGCTTGTACACCCACTGTGGAAATGAATGTTGCACTTTCTCAGAAAATTTGGAAAAGCTCTATCTCAAGAACCAGTTATACCACTCATTAGCATATACCCAAAATATATTCGATTCTATTACAAAGACAATTGCACTGCTATGTTCACAGCAGTTTATTCATAACAGCCAGAAACTGCAAACAAATTTGATGTCCCTAAATTGAAGAACGGATTATAAAAAAAAATTAGCATGTTTACCCATTGGACTTTTACTCACCTGTTAAAAATAAGAAAACCATGAAATTATCAGGCAAATGGATGGAACTAAAAAAAAAATCTTTCCATGTGAGGTAAACTAGACCCAGAAAAATAAACAGGTGTGTACTCACAAGTGGATACTAGTGTTAAAGTAAAAGATAATCATGGTATGGCCTAAACATGAAGAAATGTTAAATAAAAAGGAGTACTTAAGAGGGATCACAAGGTTCTCCCTGGGAAGGAAAAACAGATATTCCTATTGGAAGAAGGATAGGTATGCATGGGAATAGGAGGGATCAGATAGATGTAGGAAGAGAAATTACTGAAAGAAATGACTAGAATTGGTAGCCATTTCAGGATGAGATAGAAACCAAGTGCAGTGGAACCTCCATGGAATCTATGAGAGTAACCTTAGTATAGGCTCCTGGTAATGATAGACAAGAATCCTGAAGGGCCCATCTTCTCTAACAAGGCAAGGCCTAAAGTAAAGGAATTGGGACACCAACACAGCTACAAAATCTCTGTCTGACCTAAAATTTGTCCTGCCTGCAGAAGTGTTCTGGGACTCAAGCCTAGCAGAATTGTCTCAAAGTGATCAGAGATACTTCATCCAGAAACTGATGGTAGCAGAAGCGAAGCCAGCCCCAAAATAGGAAAAGCTAGCAGAGTCCAGTGAAAGATGGGAGGAAGCCTCTGAGGAACAAGAGGGGTCAAAGGACACCACAAGAACAAAGCCCACAGAATCAATTGCCAGGGACACATGTGGGCTTGCCGAGATTAGGATTCCCATAGAGGGTCTAGCTTAAGTCCTTTACATATATGTTATGGCTGTGTAGCTTTGTTGTGAGGGTATGTGACTGGTCTTACTGTAGCATGTCATGCTGTGTTTAGTTGATGTCTCTTAGAGGCCTGCTATTTTTTGACGGTAGGTGTACTGGTGGTAGATCTACGGGAGAAAGGAGGCTGGAATTAAAGACTTTAGAGGGTGGGGAAACTGCTGTTGGGATGTAACATATGAGAAAAGAATTTAAAACTGAAAAAAGAGGATAACTCAGTATTTTGCTTCCTTTTTAATATCATGAGTATTAACAAATTTCCACCTTAGGGCATCCTATTTTCACATCCCTTTAACATCCTGTTTTCATGTCCCCTTAATGGCTGATATCTTAAACTTTAAAGTTTTAATATCAGGAGAAAGTGTTACACAAGAGAGATAGAACACTTCCTCATGATTTTTGGATGCCACCTCCATTTTCCCTTGGTAGCACAAGAAAGGGAACTGCTTCTTTCAATGTTAAATTACCATATGAAAGAGTAGAGGTATCAGAGCTTTTTTGAGGGCTCCCAACAAAAAGAGGAAGAGTGTTTGAGTCAAAGGAAAAGAATTTGAGTTCTGCTTTCCTCTGAGTAGGCTCAACATTCCAAGACACAAAAACCATTGAATAATACTGACTCTTCCTTTAGAGAGCTAACCAAGCAAGGTCTATCGATCACATGACATGTGCCCCTTGCCCCAGGAAATCTACTTCTCTTGAATTATGTATTCTGGCAAGATAGAACAATAAATATTATTCACATAATGAAATAGTGACTCCCTCTCCAGAAGCCTGTCCATCCTGCAGATTCACATTCCACTGCAGAGCTTCCATCCTCAGTATGGCTGAGCTGGCCCCAACCTGGACATATTTCTGAGTTCTGACTCAGAAAAGCATAATTTTCCTTTTTTCTGTCTTTTCTTTGTGGAACTCTACAAAGTATAGACTTCCTTCCTGTGTTCTTTTTCTGATAATTACCCCTCCCACTATCACCGTCATTGCTCAACCTGATAACTCTGTAATGCTGACTTAGAAGGACATTCATTTCTCTCTTTTCAACCCTCTCCTTCCTGGAGCTGCCAAGATTTACAACTTGCTTTTTTATGCCCAGATAGAGAGGACCACAAAACCCAACAGGAATCTAAAGTCATATGCAAAAGCAAAGACCCTTTGTTCTACAGAAATTCAATGCACTGGGGTCCTCCTATATGCAAAGCAAGATGGCAAAAACACCCTGAGTTGAGCATGAAGGTTTTGGTTTGTTTTGTTTGTTTGTTAGCTTGGTATTTTTTGGGGGGGTTGTTTTTAGGTAATCAAATGAAGGTTAGGTAATCTTATCTTCTACTGGCACAGATCAGAAGCAAGGGTACAAGTACATCTGGAATCGGTTAGGGGTTCTCTTAATAGGTTCAAACTTGGTGCAAACTGGTAGGTGTTCTTGAGGGTAAGTGACTCTGGTCAAGAGATAGGGGCTTTGCAAATTGGAAGTTAAGCAACCTTATTTTCCTCAGGCCAGTTGTCCTGGCAGTCCCTGATTGGCTGTCAGTTTTCTGTGGCATTTCAAACAACCACTGATCTCATTTTTGAGGAATGGAGGCTGAAGTCTGTGCCATGCTAACAAAAAACTGAAGCCTGTCATGGAGGCTTGGTAGACTTATTTAATCAGGCCATTTCAGCTTGCCCATTGTTTTCCTTGTTAATAGCTAATAAAGTTTTCCTATTAAGTCTGTTTCAAAATACTTTTTATTATTTATTTATTTATTTATTTTACTTATCTATTTATTTAATGGTGGTTTTGTTTCTTTGTTTGTTTGATTGATTGAATTTCGAGACAGGGTTTCTCTGTGGAGCCCGGGCTGTGCTGGACTCACTTTGTAGACCAGGCTGGAACTGAACTCAGAGATCAGCCTTAAAATTCATTTTTAAAAAAAGATTTATTTACCTATTTTATATACAATATTCTGCCTACAAGAGGGAAGAGTGCTTCCGATCTCATTATAGATGGTTGTGAGCCACCGTGTGGCTGCTGGGAATTGAACTCAGGACCTTTTGTAGAGCTCTCAGTACTTTTAACCTATGATCTCTCTCTCCATCCAATAAAATTCTTTTATTATCAAAACTAAGAACCCAAAAGGGACTCTCTTGTTTCCCTGGTAACAACCTGACCTAAATATCAGCCCTTTTACATGCTTTCTATCTGTCCCTCTTGCTTTTCTATCCCAATGTAGGAACTGAAGTACACAGTCACTCCCACATTTCAGCAATGATACCTGTTATTTTTATGTATCATCTCTGCAATTTTATTCTAAGCTGCACTCTGTTCTACACAATTCAGAGAATCATCACACCAGCCCTTGCACTATGCTTGCTTTTAGAGGCTGTTTCCTCTCACTCGAGTGTAATTTTTCTACAGAGCCTTTGATTATTCTCCATCATATATCTTAAGACTGAAGTGACATACCACCCTCAGCTATGTGCCATCATGAATAAGCTGAGTTTCCCTCACGGCCATTCTTGATAGCAACTGTCATCTACATATAGTCAATTAAGCAATGTTTTCCTGTACACAAGTGGCATATGTGAAGCAATCACTCTAATCAACTCAAAGTCCATGTGAATGATCTGGCCACTGTTCAATGAGTTAATGAATAGGAGAGGAAATGCATAGTTCTCAGAGATAATGTAATTTACAGACATATATAATGCTGGTGAGACATCCTTTAATGGAAATTGCAGGTACCATAAGCATCCAGTACTCTTTTCTGTATTTTAGAATACTTCTCTATAGAGAATGAAACATTTATTGTCATTGTACAGAAAATAAGAACACAGGTAAAACATAGACCCTACAGGTGGTTGTGTACAACAGTGCTATTTGAATGAAAAAAGGAAAAAATAAAAAAAAAAAAAAGAAAGGAAATGACACGACTGCTCCTAGGTATGGTAGAATAAAATTTTTATTGTAGATATGTGTAAGAGCAGAGCCAGAGGCAGACACACCTGAGATTTTCCAGAGTGGTAGTGCCCCTGTACTATGTGGGGAGAGCAGCATGGAGAGAGGGGAACTAAGTACAGCAGATAAGAGGTCAAAGGTACAAAAAGGAAGGAGGTGGTCACCAAATGTCTGGGTTATATAGAAAAAAGCCTCTTGGGGAAGGGCAGCTTGGTCACTGGGCTGAAGAGTTCAGGTTAGAGGGCTGAGTTTTATATTTAAAAATTAAAGCAATGATAGATAGAAGGTACCAGACAGCAGATGTTATGTTATACGGTGATTATTAAATGATCATGGCAGGGAGAAGGAAAAGTGGGAGACGTACCCCAAAGAGAGAAAAGAAGAGAGAGAGAAAAAGAGAGGAAGGGTGTACAGAGAAAGAGAGAGAGAGAGAGAGAGAGAGAGAGAGAGAGAGAGAGAGAGAGAGACCATGTGTAGGGTCTGTCCTTTTATATGGCCATGGGCACAGTCATGCCCCTGTGGCAGGTAGGCCATGACATCACAAGTAGACGGACTGAAGCAGAATCTTAACACTGGGTATGCCATCTTTACCCCTTAAAGGGTAGTGGATGAGGAATACTGGAAGAACCTAGAGGCCAGGTCTGCTTTCACATGTTAAATAGGCAATTCAGCCACTTGTCCTGGGTTTGAAATTTATCACTGATATACTTGCACACTTTTGGTCAAGGATGGAGTTAACTTTCCATTTGTTATGTCATATTAGTGCTCAACAAGTTTTGAATTGTGTAATACAGAGGTTCCTCAAAAGCCTAAATATATGGCCCAATTACACCACTCTTAGGAATTTATGCCAAGGTCTCTAGTCAACAAAATGAAGAGATATCTGTGTGCCAGTGCTTGCCACTACATTAGTACAACGGCCAAGGCACAAAACCAACAGAAGTGTGTGTAAAGCAAGTAAAGGATAAAGAAAATGTGGAGTGACAAAAATTTCTTCTCCTGTAAATAAAAATGAAGTTCTACGATTTTTGTGGAACTGAATACAATTGAAAAGACAAAGTAGCAAGTTGAGCCTCTATCACATTGCAGCATCTATTTGCCAATTCTGAAGTTTTCCCAGGGCATTTGAAGACTCCTTTCTAGAATCTCCAGGGGAACTTTCAGTGCTTCTGAGTATCCTATTTTATGAGTATATCAGTTTCTCTATGTAATGTCTACCTTTAATGGTGAGAAATCATTATCTGTCTATTGGGGAGAAAATTTGATTTATTCTATCTTGTAAAAATGTATGTGCTAAAAGGTGGGATTTTTTCTTTTTCAATTCTATTTATTTATTTATTTATTCATTCATTCATTCATTCATTCATTCATTCATTTTACATCCTTGTCAGAACCCCATCCCTTCTCATCTCCCAGTTTCAATCTCTGTCCATCTCCCTTCCCTCCCATATTTCTCGGAAGAGGAGGCGAGCTGCCTTCTCATCCACCCCAGATGTTTTCTTTTATTCCTAGCTTTAAAAAAGCATTATTCTGTCTTTGTAGACATACGCAAAACACACACACACACACACACACACACACACACACACACAAAGTTACTGTCCCTTTGAAACAAAAGTGGTTTCAAGAAAACTTTTTGGATTTGAAAAATTAATTATGATAGTCATAGTTCCAGTTTAGAGTGCATGAGCTTATTAAGTATATAGCAAACTAAAGTAAGAAGGCAGTTAGCAACTAGCAGATAGATGGAAGCTGCTGCAAAACAACTAAACATCATAAAGTAAGGTACAGAATGCCTAGGGAAGCCTGCTGAATTTTCTGATTGAGAGATTTCTGGGCAGAGGACAGTATTCTGTCCAAGCATAAATGTCTCGCTTCTCATTGCCATTGAAGACACATTTATACCATGAGTTAAACAACAGTAGCCTCTATTGGAAATAGTTTACCTTCTAGCTGTCTTCAGTATTAGTTCCTTTAGCTGTTAGCTAGTCACCACTTCACTACTACAGACAGAGGGGGCAAATTGACCAGGTGCAATTTTTGGAAGACAATTGAAATCAACATGCTGGAGTTTAAGACAAGGGATGGCTTCCTCATTCCTCGAGTGTATTTCAACAAGCAAAAATGCATGTAACAGTTTGCCAGTATTTTACATGAGCCTATCAGAAGAGACTTCCTAGGGATGCACAGTGATAATGCCAGACCAATGGTCTACTCTCCTGGCTTCAATACTGTCCACACATACATGCTTTGAGAAGGTCTTATGTGTACATAAAAACCATTTAATACTTCCCTGTTTATCGTCTAAGAAGCTGTTCTAACAAAAATACCACTGTAGTAGGAAATTTGCACCAGAGAAGACATGTATTATTTCAATTAGCTATAGCAGCTTAGAAGAGCTAATTGTGGCTCAAGGTTAAAACAGTTATGTCTTGAATCTTTTAGTATGTAATTCATTAAGAGGCATTTACTTTCATTTATTCCAAATGATAAACTGCATCATAGACTGTGAAAAACATATGTATATATATGTATATATATATATATATATATATATATATATATATATATATATATATATATATATATAAAATATACTAAATTAATATATATATTAAAATGCAAGTTGAATCCAAGGGGTTGTGATTCAAAGTCTAAATTAGTTTTAACAAATTGTTTTGCTCAGGCAAGAAATACTTTTTTATAAACTGAAAAAAGAATTACATCTTCTATAGTTTTATCATGACAAAGATAGATGACATAACAGGTGTATGACACAGATCAACAATTGATGACTCAGTTGTACAAGTTGTGTGTGCATGTGTATATATGAGTGCTTGTCTGTCTGTGTCCCATTCTCTGTGTGTGTTAGAAGTCAACCTTTAATGTCATTCTTCAGAAGCCATATATGCCTTGTTTTTTCACTGTCTTAGGGAAGCTGACCAGCTAACCATAGATTCTTCCTGTTTGATTCCCTGGCACTGGGATTACAAGAGCATGCCACTCTACCTGGCTTTTTTAAAAACAGGGCTGAATTCAGGTCCTTTTGTTTGTATAGCATATTCTTTATGGACTCTGCCTTCTCCTTAGACTTCTAATACACCATTATAGCTCATCAGTGACCATATTTAACTAATTTCAGAAACTTTTTACCTCTGTGATTTGTTATACTAAAATGTACATTATTTTAAGTGTTCCATTCAGAGATATAAAGCATTGTTCTACAATCACCTTCTGCCCCCAGAATTGTTTTTCTTCTCTCCAAATTGAAAATCTGTGCCTATCAAATAAATGATAACTCTCCATTCTCCTTTCCATGGAGCCCCAAGCAATTGCCCTTGTACTCTCTGTCTTCTGGCTTTGACTACTCTAATTATGTCATATTGTAGAACGAGCCAGCCTCAAAAAAGAGTTTCAACCATAAGCCCTGGGAGACAAGCATAACTTGTTAGACTCTTTAAACTAAAGGGTGAGCAAAACTGGCCACTGTGCTTCCTTATAAAATGAGGTGCTTGTCTACTTTCTCTCAAAGTTGTTTCCATACTACTCTTGTGAAAGATATATTGACCCTCTGACAAGCTTGAATTCTCAAAGGCCCTTTGGAGCATTCAAAATACCTTGGAACTCCAGGCTGACATAGATTTCCCTTTCTTAGCAGGCAGCTTTGTCATTAGTGCTTACAGTTCCTCCCCTGTGATGGATTAAACATTCAGAGAGAGATGTGGCTCTCTGTAGCCTGGCATCCAGGTATCAGAGAGCTGAGCCACAGCTGCTGAGTATCTGGGAGTTTTGAAACCTTCTCTTTGACTCTTTGACTCCTGGGAGAAGGTGCAGATAACCTGAGAACAGGTACCTAATAAAGGTTTGACCCAGAAAAATCGCTTGTACATGAGCCACCATGAAACATAACTTAATAGTTGGTAGATAATGAACTAAATGTTTGTATCCTTCACAAATCCTTGCACTGAAAATTCCATTAGAAATTGATTCTTGCCTGAAGCTGATGGTGCATGGCTTTAATTCCAGCACTCAGGATGCAGAGACAAGCAGATGTCTATGATGTCTTCTCTTGAGAGACAAACAAAACAAAAAAGAAAGAAACACAGGGGATCTTAGAAGGTGATTATGTGAAAATGGTACAACCTCCATGAATAAAATTCTGGCCTTTACAAGAAGTTCTTTCTATTTTCACCATGTAACAGTGGAACTTGAACAAGATCTTATTTTATTTCATCTTTGAAATGGGATCTCACTTAGCAGAGATTTGTTGAACTTGTTATACAGCCAAGAGTGACCTCCAACTTTTCATCCTCCTACCTCCACCTCCTAAGGACTGGGATTACAAGTGTGCACCCTTACATTCATTTTTAAAATATGCTGGGTCTCTAAACCAGGTCTTTGCACACTGCATGCTAGGCCAGGGTTTTTTTCTTGGAAAATTTATAAAAGCCTATTCATCCTGGCATCCTCCTCTTGAACTCTATCCACAACTGTGTGGAAAACAATAGCAAAGACGTTTTGTGATTCATATGCCAGTCAGGAGAAAAAGCCAGTCAGCTTGTGAGGACTCATTACGGTACCTGGACACTTAAACACTTCCTATTTAAATAATGATTTTATTCTTTCTCAAGACTCTGATGGGACTGAAAATGAGATATAGTTTCACAGTTTGGCTTAAGGTCTAGAATGTTGTTTTTAAGTTGATAAACACAAGATACGATAGAGAATGATTTGAGTACTAAACTTTATACACAACAAGATAAGATAGATAGTATTCTATTCAGGGTTATTATATACAAATGAGCTAAGTATTCTGAAGATAACTTTTGCATGTAGTGCTCCTGATTGTTCCCATAACATTTTTACTGTATATAGTTAATTATAAACAATAAATTTGGGGGCTGGAGAAATGGTTCAGTCGTTAAGGGTACCGCCTGCTCTTCCAGAGGTCCTGAGTTCAATTCCCAGCAACCACATAGTGGCTCACAATGATCTATACTGTTATCTGATGCTCTCTTCTGCAGATAAAGCACTCATATACAATAAATACAATAAATAAAGCTTTTAAACTAATTATAATAATAAATTCAATATGCATTTGGCGACATTGTAGTCGAAAACTTCCCACCCCCTACTATATTCCTGTTCCTAGTTAATGCAGGGGTTCCTAACCTGAGGGTCTTGACCCTTTTGGCATCACATATCTGAGTTGCTGTATATGAGATATTGACATTGTGATTCATAACAATAGCAAAATTACAGTTATGAAAAGGGAATGAAATAACTTTACATTTGGGGAGGGTTCATCACAATGTGAGGAACTAACTGTATTAGAGGGTCGCAGCATTAGGAAGGTTAAGAGCCACCACATTGATGTCATATTTTCAGGCAGCTCTGGAGAGACTTGTGGGCCCTTGCTCAGACAATGAGGGAAGATCCAGGCCACTCAGATACCTTGTTTCAATAATATCAAGTGGCATAGTTCTTTGATTCGTTAAGAACAACATATGACATGTTTCCTATTCTCCATTCACATGTATATGCATGGACCTGCATACATGTTAACACACATACACACACACAAATACACACATAAACACACACACACATACACACAGTGAAGTTATTCTTTTTCATCTTTTTTCTATAATCTTAAAACAAAAAAAGATCAACAACATGCAATGGTAGATTCTGTCTGACAATCTTTCACTAACCTATTTTTTTTTTTTTATCAATTCAGGGTTTATTTGCATATCCTTGGCTGTCCTGGACTGACTTTGTAGTACAGGCTGGCCTCAAACTCACAGTATCTGCCTGCCTCTGCCTTCAAGTGTGCTGGGATTATAGTAGTGCACCACCTCACTGAGATACCTATCTCTTTCTTTAAGTGATCATGATTAGGCCACATAAGATATAGAAAAGAAACCTGTGTTTTTTAAATGTATATTTTACTTATTATAATTTATTCACATTACATCCAGATTGTTATCCTGTTGCTCTTGTGTTCCCATTCCAACCCTCGCTCCTTCTTCTGCCTATACCCCTCCCCTAGATCTCTGATATGCAGGTCTCTTCTACCCACAACTGTCTGACAATAGCCTATTAGGTTTCATCAGGTTAGTCTGCATCCCCTTCCTCTGTGTGCCCACTCAGCCATTTGCCAAAAGGCAGTGACCAGATTGTGGGCATCAGAGTGCGTGTTGGAAATTTAGAAGCAGCTCCCCCAACTCCCCACATAGAGAATTGGCAGTTCATCTACTACATCTGAACAGGAGGTCTTGGTTTGCTGCATGCATTGTTCTTGAATGGTACTTGAGTTTATGCAGGCGCCGCTGTGTCCAGATCCTCAGGCCTTAATGGTCTCCCTGTGGAATTTCTGCTCCCTCCAGGACCTTCCATCCTCTACTGTTTCCCACAACACTCAGTCCTCCACCCAGAATCCAGCCATTGAGTCCCAGTGTCTGTCCTGATACCTCACTCAGTGGAGTCTCTCAGAGAAGATCTGTTTTGGGCTAATATCCACTTATAAGTGAATATATACCATGTGTGTCATGCTGGATCTAGGTTCCCTCACATAGCATGGTTGTATCTATTTCCACTCATTTGCCTGCAAATTTCAAGATTTCCTTGTGTTTCATAGTTAATTGTATTACATTGTGTAGATGTACCACATTTTCTTTATCCATTCTTTGGTTGAGGGACATCTAGGTTGTTTCCAGACTCTGGATATTATAAATAAAGGTGCTATGAACATTCTTGAGCAAATGTCCTTGTATAGTGAATTATCTTTTGGATATATGTCCAAGAGTGGTATAACTGGGTCTTGAGGTAGGAGTATTCCCAAATTTCTGAGAAAGCATCAACTGATATCCAAAGTAGTTCTTTAAGTCTGCACTCCCACCAGCAATGGAGGAATGTTCCTCTTTCTCTACATCCTTGCAAGTATGTCATGTCATTTGAGATTTAATCTTAGATATTCTGATAGGTGTCACTTGGAATCTGAGGGTCATTTTGATTTGCATTTCCTTGATGACTAGGGATGTTGTACATTACTCAGCTATTCCATATTCCTCTGTTAAGAATTCTGTTTAGCTCTGTACCCAATTTTTAATTGGATTATTTGGTTTGGTGGTACTTAATTTCTTGATTCTTTATGTATTTTAGATATTAGCCTCTTGTTGGATATGAGGTTAAGATCTTGTCCCAATCTGTAAGGCTTTTGCTTTGCTCTGTTGACAGTGTTCTTTGTCTTACAGAAATTTTTCAGTTTCATAGTGCCCATTTATTAATTGTAGATCTTTCCAGTTTCTGATGTTTTCTAAAATTTCCTTCATAGAAATATGTGTTTTTAGAAGTTATCAAGGTTTTTTAAATACCTATTGTGTGATGAGGAAATGAACCTCAGTATGAGAAGAGATGCATTTGTTCACTGTATCAAAGCCACCTACAGAGTTTGAAGTCTGAAGACATACCTATCTTAGCAGAATCCTTTGAGGACAAATTCATTGATAGTGAAAGTTACAACAAATATTTCTTTTACCATCATTTTTCTCATTATTTAGAATCATGTCATCTCTTGCAAGCAGGATATCTCAAATTTTCTAAAGATCATATGCAAATTGTATTTCAAGATTGTAGTCAAAGCTGGTATGGTGGTTCATACCTTTTATTCCAGCATTTGGGAGGCAGAGGCAGACATATCTCTGTGAATTCGAGCTCATCCTGGTCTACAAAGGGAGTAGAGAACAGTCAAGACTACCAGAGAAACCCTGCCTCAAAATCAAAATGACAAGATTCCTAGATTTATGTATGACAGCCAGAACCAGAGCGCAAATGTTGTTTCCAACATAACACATTTACAAGCAGCCACTTAGCACAGTTCTCAGTGGCACTTAAAACTTGCTGTCTATGAATTACACAATAATAATGGGCTGGAGAGTTGACATAGGTGAGAATTTTTTCCAGTGCAAATATAAGGATCTACGTTCGTTCTCAAGCATCTATGTAAGAAAGCTAGGCAGTGGTGTCTGTCTTTAATTCATTCTGGAAAGGCAGAGATAGGCAGATATCTGGAGCTCAATGGACAGTCAGTCTAATCAAATTGATGAGCTACATGTTCGAGTCTAGTGAGAGAATGTGCCTCAAAAAATTGGTTGAGATAAAAACCTCCATAGTCCTGTGTTTGTGCATGGGACACACACACACACCCACACACACATTGAATTTCGAGTAGCCATGTGGAGGACCTCAGTGAGTATATATTTGGGTAAGTAGTCCATAGGAATTATGTAATTTGGCCATCAGGATCTATGTGGATTTGGTTTTGTTTTCCATGTTGTTATTAGCATAACTATGGATGTCTATGCTCAATTGATTCTATGTCACAAAACTAGTTGTCATGATATTGAGGAATTGCATATAAAGGATGAATTAGTCTGTCTCTTGTACCCATGCAACTCTTATAATCTCTGTCACTGAACCTTGATCAATGTGTTTCTGTAGTCCTCAGTCCTTTCAGTTGACTTCCAATCTCTTTCCTTCCCATTTTCTTTATTATGTCGCTACTAAGAATCCTCAGTCTATTTTTAAAGGAGGTTTATTTATCCCATGTCTCTCAAATAACAGCCTTGATTATGTTCCTTACTACAAATACAACAAAATTCTTTCTCTATTCATTTCATATATAAATCAAATGTTCAGTCTTTGTATTCTTTTTTCCCATGTTCTCTTGCATCCCATCAGCAAACCCCACTGATTCCTTCTGGATTCAAATACACTAGAAATTTCCCTCACTCCTGTTGCCTCAGTGCTGCATTCTTCACAAGTTTTGGCTTCTCCCTCTTTCTCCCTCACTCCTATTTCTCTGTATATCATTCTGGACTGAGCAGTTTAAGAAGTTCATGAATATCCTATCTGTCAGTGTTAAGTTCATGCTAGGGAATTTTTTTGTTTGTTTGTTTGCATGAGACAATCTTGTGTAGATCAGGTTCATCTCAATCTCATTATGTAGCCGATGATGGTCTTAAGCCTTTGATCTTCTTGTGTTCACTTCCTCAGGAATACTAGAATTAGAGGTGTGTCCTATAATACCATGTTTATTTGGGGCTGGGGATCAAATTCAGGTCTTTTATGTGTACTATGAAGCCCTCTATGAACTGAGTTATATCCCCAGCTCATAAAATCATATTTAGTTATTATGAATAAGTCTATGTCTACCATACAATTCAAAAATACAAGTCTAAATTAACAAGTATATATAAGCCAGATCTACTCCAAAGTAATATATTTCTGTTCTTTCAAATTTAGAGCTGTTGTGGAATTAACAATTTTCTAGAAGAAATAAATGCCGGCAAAATAAGACAAAAAATACAGGTGCTGTGAATGGATATTAAGAAGGGGTCCAAAGGTATACAAATATTTTGTGAGATTCTGAAGTCAGGATAGTACAAGAATATGCTTAACAAGTCAGTGATCTTGTGCACATGTATTTTTGTGCCTGATTTTCAGTTTCGTATAAGTCAGTTAAACATGAGAGAACCCAAGACAGAACTTTGAGCTACACTGAAATCAATAAACACAGAGCAGGAATTTTTTTCCCCATAGGTCATATTGGCTAGGAGTTAATGATCTAAGAAATCAAAGTGGACATTGAGAGATTAATTGGTTGGCTCCTCATTAAAGAAAGAACAACACAGGAAGACATATTTGTATTCCACACAAAATGATACAAAATTCTCTCTTTATTAAATATACAATATTTACAGGTAAGTCTTCTGTACAGCAAAAAAAGCTCCAAAAACCAACTAAACAAACAAACAAAAAACCATACAAAATGAAGAATTCTAAGGCTAAGTTTAACTTTCCCATACAGTGGATTAAGACATGTTGTGTGGTCTACAAAACAGCCTTGAGATGAGGCAATATCACATGGGACTGAGGATTCTGCTACAGGAACAGAAAACATAATATCCAAAGAAACAAGAAGTTTACAGCTAATCCCAAAGGAGATGGTCTGCTTTGCCTCTGTTGTGCTTTTATAGATAGAAATCCCGACATATATTTGGGGACAGTCCTTTTATACTTTATTTATTTTCTAAACATAGTCTCCCTGACCTCTTATTCTTTCAAAGATATTCCTGACCATGCCAGAAAGACTATAATTTCTCATGTGAAATAAATATGGTAATTCTTTGTGTTAGGAACTTTGAATTTCATCAACCTGATGTGAACTGTTTTCTATTTCATAAGGTATAAGAGCATCATGTATCTTCATTTACTATGTTCTACATTTTCTGCCATATGCTAGCTGGCACTGGGAAGTGGCTACTGAAGACAACATAAGCTATTGGGAAGCCTCTCTATTGCCAAGTATAGGAGAAAATTATTGGCATTGATCCTCACCAAATATGAAGTCCTTCTTATGGTACAACTACACTACTTTAAGCAAGGTGTGGTTATTTTTTCTTTGCAAGAGTATTGAAGGAAGGACAAGATTAGACTTGTTGGTATGGCCATTCAAAGGGAAGAGATTATGCTAATATTTCATGTATGTCCTTTGGGATATGGCTGACTATATTTTGAAAATATAACTAGTCAGAGGTCCATTCATTTCATCCTATAAGGTTGCAATGAAAATGGCTCCATCACAGTCATAGGGGAGGGAAATAAGGAAAAAATGGGAGGGAGGGAAGAATGGTAGGATACAAGGGATGGGACAGCCATTGAGATGTAACAAGAATAAATTAATTAAAAAAATTCAAAAATGTTAAAAAAAAAAAAAAAAAAGAAAAAAGAAAATGGCTCCATCTGGGGGACCCACTCAAGGAGGATACAGGGTGACAGAAGGTTTGCTCTACAAATCCAGGGCCTTTTTCGTGTCTTCTGAGATTTGATGCTGGGTTCTGAAGCATGACAAAAGATAATATTAATGAAATTATTAGCAGGATGTAATCAATAGTGCACCTCAGCTTTGTCATAATTTGGGAATAGCCTCCTAATTTTAATGTGCTGTTTGATGCAAGCTTTACTTCTGTAATGAGGAGCATCAAGAGAGGCATGTTCACAGAGTGTCAGGTGTGCTTTCTGATGTACACATTATAGAGGATGCAAAGTGACACACATTTCTATAATTTTGTGTGCCAATGGATGGCATTTGCAAGGAAAGGGAAAGAAAGCCCACTAGGCTGATTCCAGTATTTCTATACTTCCATCTATGGACTAATCGATTAAGGGCAATGGACCTGAGGATCTCGATCATAGTTTATTTTACTTAAAGCTGCCATTACAGTGCTCACTCTGTGCAGATAAAATCACCGTGGTGATAATTCCAAAGCATCCCTGCATTATATTAGAGAAACACAAAACTTGAAAATCACTGGGGTAGGATGCAAATGCCCTGCAAAGATGATTAAAATGTTTCATATGCAGGGCTCACAATACTGCCTCTTCCTTAAGGTGTAAGACAAGTGCATGAAGGAGACTCCCGAGTTAGGAACCAGGGAAATGAGGAAGCTTTGGCTCTCAGCCATTGTTTGCTCCATGGATACCCTTCTCCTCCTTGACAAGATCCCATCAAGTTTTCTCTAACATAAAAGCCCACTGTTTTTTATGCCATGCTCATGACCTCTTAACCACTTTGTAAACTAAAAACATTGCAAACAACAGAAGACTAACTTACAAAGTACACCATTTCTCTACAAAATGTGCTTCTTACTCTTCCCCAGCATACCTTAGTACAAAGTAGGAGGGAGGGAAATCATTCAAAAATAGCAAAAACAATCATTAGAACCATGTCTAAGACATTTAAAGAATGTCCTACACAAAGTGGTGGTTCTTCTCTCCCTAAAAAGTAGGTATGGATAACATTTCCTGAATAATGTTAGAGGAACAGTCCTATTAATTTTTACTCTTTGTGCATGTGTGTGTCATATATTCTCCCATGTTACATGGATAAACTCTTTAGAATTTGTGAACACAGAGCTGAGGAAGAAGAACAGCAAACACTTTCAAAACAAAAGAGTTGAGGAAGACAGTGGGTAAGGCCAGAGGTTGAGAAAGTCCTAAGAATTCATGTACAGAGTGATTTAGATAATCTGTGAGTATTTTAAAGAAAACATTATGAGTCTGTGTAAGGGACTCAGTCATCCTTCAAGAACTGAAGAACATTTGTATTTGCCTGGACAGCCCTTCCATTAACCTCCTTTGCCATTTGCAGGTACAAAATCTCATACTTATTTATTTAGTTGAAACATGGATGGTAGGACAGTTGACAACCAAGCATACCCAAGCAATGTTTTCGGGAACAAAGAGTGGCAGAACTATATAGGTGGTCAGGAGCCTCTTGCCAGACTGCTGAGGCAGTAGGGTTGACAGACTGTAGCTCTAGGAAATTAAAAAGAGGTGAAGCAGTTGGTAGAGAAACTAACTAAGGAATATTTCCACACTCAATAGATAATTTATAGTTCTCAGAGATTTTCCTAAATATAACGAAGTGGTTCTTTAGGCCAGAGTGAAGAGGGGAAAAACGTCAGACTATCAACAATTTTAGGGGAGATCTAGATGAATCATGGTATAAGTGACTGCTCAAAAGAGAATTGAAAGCAGAGAGCACAGAAGTAGAGACTGCTCTTTTCTGCCTCCAGTCTTAACCTTGGCCTGCCATATGCAGAGGTATACATTTGTAATGCCTTAAGTAGAAATGACACAAGAACATGGAAAGTTTGTCATCCTTTCAAATGTATCTGATATGGCCTACACCTTGGCATAGTCAGATCATTTTCTCTGAGTTTTAGGTCAGCTTGATTTATAATAGAGTCCCAGATTTTTCAGGGCTACCTAATGAACCACATTTACATAAATTGTGGCTGATACAGGGACCACTTATTCTGTCTGTGTCCAAAGAGTCCATTTACTGTAGTAAACTTCTGTAGAAAATTGTCTGCATGGGCAGTTACCTAGCTTGGGTAAGAGAAACAAAGCAACTATCTCTGGTAGAATTAATAAATAAGACACAAAATTTTAAGACTTATCCAGATATATGATGGCTTCTAGAAGCTTTGGAAATCATTTTTAAATTAACTGTGCATAGTCCTTGCTCTCTGCTCACAGGTGCTGTGTGTACATTTCTGTTTCTGTAAAACCTGCTGATATGGTTGCACTTTAAAGTCCCCAAGGACATTAAATGTTTACATATCCAATGCATACAAACTGCTTTGAGCTATGGTCATTTCTTATATATTCTATGATGAAATACATGAAAGAGAACTGTGTACTCATTTAATCCTGGTCCTGCTTCTGCAATGATCTGATAACCATGCTTCTGTCAAAGGTTGAGAATTGTGATAGAGCCACTTCTCACATCTAAAGACAATAAAGCTGTAAAATATCAGCTCCAGAATTCTTTAAAAGAATCTGAGTTAATCAATTAGTGAAAGACACAGCCAAAAAATGACAAATATCTATTTTCCAAGCCAAATTCTTAGAAAAAACACAGAAATCTATCCTTTACATAGGCAGAACACTGGTGAAAAAAGTCTTTTAGGGTAAGCAAACATACAGTTATTTTCACTGATAGATGTTTTGTGTGTAATAATAAAGTAACAGCCCCTTAGTATGGGGTATTTCACAGACATTTTTGGTCCTACTATAATGAAACATATCCCATGAATTCCTAACTAAACAGCAAGTGTAAATGAGCGAGTATGAAACAACTGCAGGAATCATGAGACCTGGAATAGCATAGGGAGAAGTGGTGGCTAAGAGTATGAGAACACTCTTGATTTTATTTTAGGTTGTAATTGTTTGAATGTGGGAACCACAATTGAATAATTGCATAAACCAAATTGGCACCACCCTTAAACTGCCTCTAGCTGTGATGGCATTTGGTTTAGGAGGGTTCAGATTATTAGCTTTTTACATGGTATATGGTGTGGGGTTGTGAGAAAATTCTGGTTTAGTCATGAGAGTGATTACAATATTACACCATCTTTGCATGTTTCACAACATTTGGTTTACGTGCCCAGTGTCCTGGTCTATGTATCCTGCACATCCATGGATGAAGCCAATATCATGTGTGCTGTGCAGAGAACAGAGACTGGCTTCACACATTGCCCAATTGATTATTTGTAAGTACAAATTAATGGAGGAAGAAATGTATACACTGGGTTAGCTTATACCTCCATTTCTGTCTAACAACATCATGCCAGCAAATCATGGTGCTTGTTTCTGCAGACTCCAGTAAGAAAATATTCCACTGTGATTATTCTTACTTTACCTGTTGTTTTCCTACTGAAAGTGCTTAGGGCTAAACATCAGCATGAATTCCATTTCTAGTGACAAACGTATATGCAACCACGAAAAAGGGTGACTTATGCAGCCTTTTATAGAGCCAAAAATCTGAAAAGTAGAAACTGGATAACAGTGAAGGAAATAGAGTTTCAAAAACTCTTGTTTTATTAGATAATAATTTCTCTTATTAAAGATAGAAAATTAACAAGGGAAACTTTATTAGAATTGTTTTAAATTTACTAGCAAATAGATATCAGTATTCTAGGAGAGGGAAATGGTAGGTAAGTATTCAGAGAAAATTTGGGGGAAAGAACATATACTTAACAATATCTCATAGTGGAGGACTGTGCCTCTGTAGCTTTGCAGGGTTAAAAAAAAAAGCTACAAATTGGAAACTGGATGAAGCTGGTGAGGACTTCACTATTCACCTCCTTGCCTGGGGCAGTGCTGGACAGTCAGAGATAGGATACCTACTAACAAGATGAATGGCTTACTGACTATCCAGTGCCTGCTTTGCAAATTGTGTCTTCCCTGCAAAGGAAATTAGCCAGTAGTTTCTCATTAATGGATTTTAGTTTTAGAATCTCCTAAGGTCTGAAGTGTTGTCGTGCTTTCCTAATGCCTTTTCTCTAAGGTGGCCCAAGGGCAGAGTTAAAAATATTGTTACCATAAAATGGTCAAGATTACCCACTATAAACAAATTTAAGACACCACTTTGAATGAATTGTATGCTCTGCTACCCAAAGAACTCATAGCCCGAGATGCTTTACTACCATATTTAGGAACATAAATCAAGTGCATGAGGCATGTAGGTGTACATGGGTGCAGGTACAGACTGTAAAATCATGATGTAGTTTACAAACTAAGGACTTCCCTAAAATCCTCTGATCTGGAGGTGACCACACTGCCACACACAATGCTGGTCCATTGCCTCTGGGGAAATAGCTCAGTTGACAGAGTGAACTCCTTGCATGTGTTAGATTATGAATCCTGCTAACCTTCTTTACAGAATCTTTCTGGATTGGATGGAAGGAATGAATCTACCTGATATTTCTCATTTTTCATGCAGCTCTCTTCCTTATTTTTCCCAGTTTTCTTACAAGCTGAGGTAAGATGGCCTAAGCCTTTTCATGGAGCCAATTTAGACTTTTACGTGAATTCTGTTTATGCTGTCACAATACACATATGTGTATATTTTTTATTTCAGTACAGCAATCTTAGGAATAACATAGCTAACATGTTCTTATAAAGTGCAGAAGGCAGTTGTAAATTTATAGGAGCAGCTACTTCCTTGTCTTTTTCTTGAACTCTCTTGGTTACAGGGTAATATTCCATGACTCAGAACAGAATAGCAAAACAGGAGCAAAGCAAACACTCACTATTCAGTCATTCTATATTGGAAAGTACTGAGAGTCTATAGAAAAGATGATGAATGGAGTCAGGGGACTATGGATCATGTGGACATTAAAATAACAAATAAACAACTCTAGTTGCTTGGTAAATGCCCCTAAAACAAGCATGCCAAAAGAGACTCCCTCTGCCTTGGGTCCCCCATGTAGGTGTTCTCATAAACTAGGCCTTCCATGTACAGTCTCTGTTCTCACAGATGCTGTGAAGAGCTACAGTTCAAGTCAGACCTGCAGCCTCTTTCAACTCAGCTGTAAAGGGAGTCAAGTTTCCCCACTCCCTTATGGAGTCAGATTCTTCCATATATTTAAGTCCTAAATGCAGAAAGGCTCCAGGCAGGATAAAGGACACTTGCCTTGTCAGAAGTCACACACTAACATGACTTACTACTCTGTCATCCATGTCTTAGGAAAGAATGATCTGGATACTTTTCAAATACCTGATTTAGACACACACACACACACACACACACACACACACACACACACACAATTCTGTCAGCTCTAGAAGAATTACTTGGTGATATAATGTCGCCCAACCTTCCTCGTCTCTCTCTCACAGGGGAACAAAAGGAACAAATGTTGCTTTCCCTGGATGAATTTACTTTCCCTCATAGCCTTTGGCTCTGCTCTATTGGGCTCCCTGATAAACTCAGCTTAAAGGATCACTGACTGTCTTCACTGCCACACACACATCCACTTTTCGGTTCTCAAGCCATTGTACCTAACAATATGGTACTAGGCAGGGACAATTGCTAGAGGCAAACGCCACAGAGCTCAAGTCTGATGGAAGTTAGTGAGAACAAATGCCTGAGAAACTGAACAGTGAAATTCAGAAACTGGAATATAAACATGGAATATGCATGTGTGCACACGTGTCTTTTCCTGATTTACAATAGTGAAGTCTGTGTCTCCAGTGGTCATTGTCAAAATGACGCAAATATCAGTGGACTACAAAAGCCACAGCTACCTGATCTCCTGAGCTGTGTCAAGGAGATCAATGCTCTCAGTGGATTTGTGTGTTTCAGAAAGTTAATGGCAGATAAGAGAAAGAGATTGTCTAAATTAAAAGACAGAAAAGAGAAGAGAAAAATCGTAAGGAAATGCTGCAATAAAGGGGACCAGGTGATCTTCTGGTGGCTCAGATGAAGTACTCCCGTTTACACTCATTGGCTGTGTTCTGCAGGTCAATTTCATTTCTAAAGGAACTGTCCAAGTTCTCTGGATATTCTTTCTTCTTCTGATTGGTACGGTGTGACTGCTTATGCTGATAGAGGAAGTGGGTCATGATTCCGATGACACAAAAAGTGACAAAAGTCACCACTGCTATGATGCCTGTATGGAAAATAGGAAACAAGAGAAGAAAACTGTCATGGAGAAAATTCAGTCTAAACAAGGGCATACTTAGGAGGGAGAAAAAGGAACAAAGCTAACACAGAAAAACAAATATACTTTGTATCCAGAAATAACGACCTACTCAGAAGCCCTTGTCCTTCAGATTCTACAAAGCCCCCTGCAAACCCAGTTCCAAGGGGAAATGACTGTTCCTTCTAGAAGGGTATGCTGATGACCAAAGAATAAATATGGGGTTAGAGAAAGAAAGGATTTGTGTATTTTCTGAGTTGTTTTGTTTTTTGTTGCTAGGGATCATATCCAGATTTCACCGAGTTTGAATACACCAAGCTTTGCCAAGAATTTACCGATCTAAATGCCATAACACATTGTTTGCTCTGTCTCTCTGTGTGTGTCTCTGTCTCTCTCTATTTGTGTGTGTAGGCGTGTGGCTGCCATAGCACTTATGTTAATAACAAGTGACAAATTTTAGGAGTCTCTTCTTGCCTTCCACTTTGTTTTGAGGCAAAAGCTCTCCTGCTATCTATACCATTTCACCATCCTAGGACTCATAGAGAAACCTTATTTCGAAATAAATAAATGAAAATAAAGCAGGTAAGCAACACACAGTGTATCACCAAATTAATGTCAATAAAACTCTGAAGTTTTGGCCATCAAAAATGATTTAATTTCTGAAAAAGTATATATTTTTACATATTTCACATTGTCTAAGTTGTCTAACTAGTGAGAAAAGCTCCTATTTTAGAAACCTATTGATGGTCATTATTCAGCCTTGCCAAGAATTCCTTGTTCTAAATTCTACTACTTATGTGAATAGGTACCAGAAAGTTAAATATATACACCTATCTTTCACCAATTTTAAAAACCACTTATGAGGGTCATATATTCTAAACTCATTTTGTAACATATTTCCCTAATATTTTAAAGCAAGACAAAATAAAATATCAAAGTTGATAGTCTAGTTTGGGTAGCATGATCTGTTGATTTAAAGTGTGGCAGAGGTTGCCTCTTTTTTCACTGTTGGCTTGAAGGGATTATTGCAGAATGGAAGCTAAACAAGCTACCCTGAATCTGCTGTAGGGCTTTATTAACCTTCTCATTCTCAGAGTGACTCAATAGAGCATGCAAATGAGTGTGGAATGCCAGAACCCAGTCTTTCCTTATTAAATGAAAGTTTATAGGAACAAAAAATTATAAAATTATATGTGACACCAATTGATTGCAAAAAATATCAAGTTCAATTCTTTTCCTTGGAGAAGGCAGTTAGCTTACATAGGTGTTTTAACAATGTCCCTAAGGAATAGTCCTGGTTCTCTGGAATGCTACTATAGTGGAGTCCTCCCATTCCATTTCTATTTAGGAACCAGCTTATATGGTGCTACCACTGCTTTCTTTCCTATCTCCTCTATACTCCACTCATTCTAGGAAGGCAGTTAGTGTATCTCTCATCCATTATCTTTATATTTCGTACAGCTCTGATCCAGAGCCAGAGCTAATTAAATAAAAGTGAAATGAATAACTCCTGCTGACTTTTGAAGAACTCCATCTGGTGTGGATTCATTCATCCCAACTGCCAGAATACAGGTGTGAGGCACCTGCTAGTGCTGTAAGTCATCAATGGAAATAGATGTGCATATCTGAGGTATCTTACATTAAGCCAAAATTAGAAGATATTTCATGTTGAAAGACCCAGATGGGAACACCAAACTACTGCAGGCATTTGACTAGCTGAGACAGAGTAAAGAGTAGAACAGTGTGACTCTAACTTTTATCTCAAAAATTAAAGGAAGAGAAGGTTGTAGTGGCTGAGCTATAAGCAGACCAAACAATCTCTTTATCCATAACCAGATGGACTGCTGAATTTACAACTTCTGTCATGTAGCCTGCACTCTGTTCATTAGTTCTAACCCAAATCATTTGGTTAGAGGGTAACTGAAAATGACTGCAGCTGTGTCCATCTGTCTGCCCCAATCTGACTTCTTTATGTAACATGATTATATTGGTCTGTTTTGTTGGTGCTTTAAAAGTAACAACTGGATGCAATGAACAAGATGCTTGTTGCCTGTCTGTGAGTGTATGCTCCAGCTGTTGGCTGTTGGCTGAATTTGGGGCAGAATGAATCCAAGGAGCTGCTGCCACTGGAGTAGGGTTCAATGTCAATCTTGCACCATGCGTGAAGAGGTGAAGGGCTGAACAAAGAGTGCCTTATTCTAGGTGCTGGATGATAAGTAAGGCAGGTTTCAGATAACTTTCTGCAGAGAACAGGATTATTGGTATCTTTCCTGAATTCAGTAATCAAGATGGGTTACCTCCAATGACGGCTGAGTCACTTCGTGCTGCATTTGTGAGTGGTTCTCTTTTGTCTGGCTTCCCAAAGGGGTCTACAAGAAGAGAGGCAAAACTTAAACTTTGCTCTGCTATAGGGAGGGAATATGCAATGTACATCTATGAGTTGTAGCAAGATTTCTACAGTAAAATATAATCTAGCATTTTAAGAGGAACCTAAGTAAATGGTATTCAAAATGATGACCTGAGTTCAATCCTAGAACCTGTGTTAAGAGGCAAATTATATGTATTGTAGTGTGGTTATCTTCTATTATGTGGCTAATAGCCACTTAAAAGTTAGCATATACCATGAATGTCTTTTTGGGTCCGTGTTACCTCACTCAGGATACTCCTTTCTTTTTCTTTTTCATTATAATTTATTATAGTTTACATTACATCTCAACTGCTATGCCTTGCATTTATATACCTGTTCCTACCCTCCTTCCCTCTTTTGCCCTATTCCACCATCTGATCTTAACCTATCTCACCTCATCAGGATAGCCTGAATCCCCTTTCTCTGTGTGCCTGCAAAGCCTCCCTACCAAGGGGCAGTGACCAAGTCAGGGGAACTAGAGTTCCTATCAGAGGCAGTCCCCACTCTCCTCACCGATAGGAACATGGAGAATGAGCTGTATATCAGCTACATCTGAACAGGGGGTCTGGGTTCTCTGATTATAATGTGCTTGGTTGGTGTATCAGTTTGTGCAGGCACCCTGGGTCCAGATTGGCTGGACTTGATGATTTCCTTGTAGAACTCCTGACTCTCTTGGTCCTTCCATCCCCCAACTCTTCCATGCACCTCTTTGCTCTTTGCCCCGAGTCTGGCTGTGACTCCATGTATCTGTCCCAATTCTTAGCTGGGTGGAGTTTCTCAGAGGGCATCTATGTTGACCTAACATCTATGTATAAATGAGTACATGCCAAGCATGTCTTTCTTGGTCTGGGTTACCTCACTCAGGATGATCTTTCTAGTTCCATCACGACCCGTTGGAAAATGTTTAATTCTCGCTCAGAAGTGCAAATTGAATAGACAGAAGAAGTAGCTGAAGAGAAGGAACAGGATGAGTGCCTACCAAAGAGATCCTCTTAAAGACTCCACCCAGCAGGGGATCGAAGCAGATGCTTAGACTTTCAGAAAAACTTCAAACATCAGGGTGTAGTGAAGGGTGTCAAGTATTTATAGGGAGATAGAAAGACCTGGACAGGAGAGGAGCTCCACAAGTAGACTAATGGAGCAAGAAATGAAGGCTAGGGATTGGAGTGGGGTGATGCAGAGACTGATGCATCAATCAAGGCCCATTTGTGGTGAGAACTTAAGACACTCTGCTCAGATGTAGTAGATGGGCTGCAGGGTCTCTTTGTGTGTCCTATAATATAAGGAGAAGGGGCTACCTCTGACGTGGACTCTGGTGCCAAATCGTTGATCCCTTCTCCCTGGCTTACCAACCTTGACAGGCAACAGAGGAAGAGGAAGAGACTTGATAGGCTGAGGTTAGATAATAGGGGAGTCGGGCTCCCACATTCTGAGGACTAGGGGAGGTGTCAGTGGGGATGAGGGAGGCAGGGTGAGACCTGGAGTGATGAAGGTGTGGCTACAATATGGTTGTAAAGTTAACAAATTAAAAAAAACGAATAGAAGAAATTGGTACACACAAACACACACACACGTAAAAACACATTTCAAAATCACAAAAGAGTTTTCTTAAAAGACATACAATAGTTGTATGCATGTATGTGGCATGGTGACCTTGCAATAAATATATAAATATAATGTAAAAATAAGTAAATTAAAATATAAATTAAAAAGCTGAATTCTGGGGTTCCAATTTCTAACCCCAGTGAAGTGGTAACTGGTCACCTGTCTAGATTAAGTATAGAAACAATAGAAACTGTGCTTCTGAAACAAGACGAAGGAAAGACCTAACTCCCAAAACCTTGCCCTCTCACCTTCATTTGTTTCTTGACATGTACATATACACATTACAAATATTTAAAGATGACTAAATGTACTGCTTACAACCCATCGTTCATTGTTTCATTAGCTTATAAGTAAGTTGTGGGATAGCTTTGAGCTATGTGAGGGAGTTGTCTAGCCCATACGTCTCCAGCCATCCCCTTAGACTTCTGCTGGAATGACAACTGCCTTGTACTCCAAACATACTTTCCTCTTTGCCTCAATGCACTCTTCAGTTGAAATAGCCCATGAGTCTACTGAAAAGGACAGTCAAAAGCATAGAAAGAATTAGCACTGCAGAGCAGCCCTCACTGGGAGAGCAGCTGTCCAGTGTGTACTCTTAACCTCTAAGCCATTGCTCTAGTCCAATTTATTTCTCTTTTGAGACAGGGTCTCATATATCCCAGGCTGCTGTTAAACTTGCTGTATAGTAGAAGGTGACCTTGAACTTTGCATGTAATGGAGGATGCAAAACAGAGAAAATAAGAAATGGAAAGAGACAGAGGACTAGCAACTTAAGAAGTGAAGGAGACAGGGAAAGAAAGGGATGAAAGGTGGAAAAGAACAGGAAAGGAAATAAATAGGTGCAGAAGAAAAGGATGGGGAAGGGGATAGGAAAGAAGATAGAGATGGTTGTCAAGAAGAAGATAGAAAAACGTAGAGAGAAAGACAAAAAGGAGACAGAGTCATAGGGAGTCAGAAAGGTACAGAAGGAAAATGAGAGTCAAGAAGCAGTAAGGAAGAGAGATGGAGTGACAGGATCTCAGAGAAAGGACAGTAAAACAGGAAGGCATGTAATAAGACAGAGAGAAGCAGGGAGACAAAGAAGGAGAGAGTCAGGGATGGAGGGAGAGATAGCAGGAGGGAAAGTCAGATATTTAGGTATTCCACCTCCTATGCCATTAAAATTTTCTTACTCTGCCATGTTCTATGTCAAGTATCCTTCCTGGAATTCCTTCTGCTTCTTCATGTATACTCAAATCTGAATTGTCAAATATTCACTTGTATCCTTTGCCTTAACACACTCATATCACTTCCACCTTTATTAACCTGGTATACTACTTTTAAAATTATAAATAACATAGTACTGATAATAATTCAGATTTCTCCACTTCTAAGATATTTTGATGTTGTTCGGTTGATACATCTTAATTTACTTTATGAATTCTAACTCTAGTGTTCACTAATGTCACAGAGAAAACATTTCAGTTTTGATAAGGTGACTGTTTCAGTAGTATCTTTCATGGTCATGTCCTGCAAAGTAATCCTTATCAAAGTGATAATTAAAACCTGATCCCTCTTCCCAAAATAAAAGTTTAGCCTAGATGCATAAATATATCTGTCTATGCATCCTTCACCTGCAATTTACCATTTGTCTACCTAAATCCACTCACCTATCAGTCTATCCATCATTTTTCTGTCAAAAATTTAATATCATATGAGTATATATTTGCATATATACATTGTGTAAGGACCCCAAATTTTATGTATAGTACTAGACATTCCTTGCTGACTAACCCAGGTTCAGTTTTTACCCAGTAATACCTATGCCAGATCTCACCAGATCTATGCAACAATACTTACACATTTCCTTTTAGAATCATCTTTCGCCATACTAGAGTGCCAAAGGAAAATGTTAATGAAGTCTCTGTCATTGCCATTTCTATATATGCATCAGTCTCTAGCTGAATAGTGATGTATTAATTAATACGGAAAACCAATAATTTATTTTTTTCCCAAATTTTATGACTCATTTGGAGGCCTTGCTGGCCAGGGTATGGATATCTTTAACTGGTATGAAAAAAATTTTTGAGTTAATGCATTCCCCCCATGCATGAAAGCTTTTTAAGCCTCAAGATGCTCTAAAGGGTGGTCCCATAAAACTCCAGAAGTACAAAACTCAGCAACACGAGGAAGTTCCAGAAGCTGACCGGATGCAATAGTCCTCTCCCTATATAGGGAGTATATTCCCTATATAAGGCAGTAAAGACAGATTAGAGGTACTTTCATATCAGTCAAGCTGCCTGGAAGGTCTGAGCCCAACAGAGAAGCCTGGATGGGGCATAGATATCTCTGGACTGCCTGGAAAAGGTACTGTCTGACCTTTAGAGCTACCTACAAATTTTTCAGTGAGTTCCAGTGCTTCTGCTTATATAAGGCATGATCCATTCTGGGGTAGGATTTGAAGATGCATCAATCATTGAGTCATTTCTGTTCTTGTGAATGACCCACCACCCGTAGTCCTGTAAATAGCCCCAATAAAAGTCATTAGTTTATCAAATATGAATTTGGTTATATCCTAGCTTTGGTCTCTCACCAGTTCTCTATCTGAGCTAAGTGGATGTTTCTTCACATCTTCTCAGGAATAGTGTCACACAATGCTGGGCTAATTAATACCTAAGGGCAGTAAATGTTACATACACAAGCATGCCTTTAACACACACAAAACACAACCCTACAGCCTTCATCCCAAAACATCCTACCATTTAACTCACACTTCCAAAGTCAATGTGCTCTCCACTAAAGACCATAGAGACAATGATGAGACATCTTGAAGTAATCAACATAGCACAGGTTTCTTCAAAATTCCTCAACAGATCCAATCTTAAAAGGCTCAAGCTTGCCTGCCTTGCCTCAAACAAAGAACACATTCAAATCTCTAAGCCAAAAATTTCCCTGCTATTGCTGACTAGCCTCAATATTTATTTAAGCCTGATTGATTAAAAATGATAGATATATAGATGATACATAGATATATAGAAAGAAAGGTGACAGTTAGATAGGTGGATAAATAGATGATAGATTGAAATGCTGAATAAACACACACACACACACACACACACACACACACACACACACACACACACACATGCTCCCTCTATCTGAGGACTATCAGTAATGAATCTTCTTTCTGTCTTCCACCACTTTCTTTTGATAACAGCTATTCTGAGAGTGATAGGAAGATTTCATTACCACACAGTTTGCCATCCTTAATGATTGATGGGTATTGGCACCTTTCATGTGCCTGTAGTTTTCATGTGGCATTTTGTATTGGACATGGTTATGTCATCTTTGTGAAAATGTATATTTTGCTGCTTTGTCCACTTCTAATAAGGTTATTTTTTCTGGCTGTTGAGTTAGATCAATTAATATGTTTTGAAATTTGACTCCCAAGGAATACATATGCAAACCATTGCTCATAACCTACAAGTTTTACTCTTCTTTTGACTGATCCTTTTATTTCCTTATCAGAGCAAATTCATTAAAACTAGTCTCACTCACTCATTTATTTTTGCATTCATGATTTGCATTTTATTAATATCAATAAAATATAGTTTAAGACTAATATCAAGAGTATATTTCTAATATTTTTTCTTCAAGTTTTTTGGTTTAAAGACATAACCAGATTAATGATTTAAATGTCAAGTATATTTTTATAGAGTAAGACAATGAACCAACTACATAAGTTGCTTGTAGCTGGCTTACCAAAAAGCACTTCTGAAGAGACTGTCCTATCTGAACATGTTCTGACAACACAAGCCTGGTTTTACTTGTAGACTCTCTAATCAATTGTCTTTGTCTATGTATTTGTTTATATGACACTATTATATAATTTTGATTACTGTATTTTTCTAATATAATGTTAAATAAGGGATGGTGATACCTATATCTTTCTATAATTCCGTGACCAGTTTAGTATTATTCATAAGACCTAATATGTGGAAGCAACGTTAGAATCAGTGCATGAGTTAATAAAAAAACTGTGCTTCTACACACACAGACATATATATACAAATACACATAAATACACATACATGCACATAAAAACACACTAAAATATTACACAGCCAAAAAAGTTGATCTCTTCATTAAAAAAAAATGTGAAAAAAACAGTATTATATCAAGTAAAGTAAATCAACCATAATAAAAGAGGAAATAATGCTTTTACTAATATTCAGAATCTAGAAAACAAAGAGACAAGCAAAACTTAATAGAAGAGTACAAGGATATTTGGAAGTAGCTAAAGTTTTGTTAATTAAAGAATATGAATGCTATAGTGAACAAAACCAGAAAATAAACATGTTTTTATTATCAAAGGTTTTTATCAGACACACAAACACAAAACATGAATTGGTAAAATGGTTTACACATAGACAATACATTTATGTATATGTATATTTATGCACATATGTATTTATGTATATGTGGGGATGATGAATGTGTGAGGCAGGTACATTATCCCACGGGGCCAGTGGGATGAGCATAGATTTATTTATGGTGTTTATTTTTTTAAATCGTTTTTTATGGTGCTTTTTGAAACTATACCTCTTACTAAATCTGGAGCTCACCAATTCATATTGGTTGATTGGCCAAGGAGCCCCAAGTATCTCTTTTATTTGGCTCAGCTCTGGGTTATAAGTGCTCACTTGTACTTCTGGCATTTTACATAGGTGCTAAAAATTGTAGCTTGGTTCTCATGATTAGACAACAAGTATATAGCCAGTGAGCTCTCTTTCTATATCTTTCCAACTAATTTAGTGTAAACAATCACTTTATAATACACATCAAGTATCACACTTTATCCTTTCTATGTCTATAATTTTGTTAATTCTTCCTCCAAAAATCTAGTTCATAATAGTGATGTCAGCCCTATATAAGCCCCCATTGTGATGTTTTTGTGCTGATTAAATACTTAAATCCTCATATCAGTTTCCACTTAAACAATAGTGAAGGACAAAAACACATACATATTATGCATAAGTGCACAATACATACTACCTTAAACTATACACTAACTATAACTGCTCAGCACCTGAAACTAGAATTCTATTTAAAATATCTGTAGTTAATTTTAATTGTTAACTTGCTAATTATTAATTTTAATCAGATAAATGTACAGTATCTAAATATTATTTAATTTCATATTTATAATTTATTATTAACTAAAGCAACTGCTTAGTCTAGTGTCCATGGCCCTATATTGTCTATTTCTATTCACCATTGTTTGTATATTGGTTAATGGTAATAGTCAATTTGACAGAATTTATAATCACCTAGGCAAGACTCTGGAAATGCTTTTGGCATTATCTTGACTTCTTAACTGAGGTGAAAAGTATTGTCCATTGGGGTTGGCATCACTCTCTCGATGGCATTTTGAACTGTATAAATGGAGAATGCTCCAAATACAGGCATGCATAACCATTTTCTTCTTCCTGATTATGTGTGTGATGTAACCAGCTACTTCAAACTCCTTTCATTTATGATGGACTGGACACAACTGTGAATCAAAATAAACTCTTTCTTCCTTAATTTGCTTAAGTCAGAGTGTTCGGTAAATATAGATATGACCCATGTGAAGTCAGTTACAATTCATAACCACCTATAATCATAAAAGGCAAAATGCTGAGCACCGTCGTGAAACAATTTGGCTCTAAATGACAGCAGATATGGTGCTAGTGATGGAAAAGCAGGGAAGCGTCCTCTGGGAAGTACCTGATGAAGAGTGCACAGTGGTCACAGCATTCACATTGGAATCCACCAAGGAGGCACAGCTGGATTCTGTCAAGGCCCCTCTGACAGTCACAGGTGCAATGCTGGCATGGCGGAGAGCTGCCTTCAGTGGTGCTATGTGATTGTATTGGACTGAAGAAAGGCATCCAACAAAACCCAAAGTGTTTGCTCCAGCAATGTCTGCATCCAACCCATGAGTCTCTGCAATGAATAAAAAGAGCCACATGTCTTAGTTTTTCAAAATAATTTGTGTGTTGTCCTTGAGAATTTACTAAAATGGCTGAAGCTTTCTTGTTATTCTTTGAATAAGGAAACTCCTTATATTCCCGTCTTCCTCTTCTTCTCACCAACAGATTTACTGCAGGTGTCAAGACACCATTCATCCATATCTCATATAAAAGGTCTGTCACTACCTTTGCTTCAGATCAAAATGTTTCAGGCATCAAGCCCTATCTCTTTGAAAGTATTGCATCTCTGTCCCCATCACCCCTTATCTTTGGATGTAGGTAATTAACAAAGTAAATCACAATGCTCATTACAACATTTCATTCACAATTTTAAGAAGAGAAAAATAAGGAAACAATGGGATTAGAAATGAAAGCTATTCTCACAGAGATGTATCATGCTTGTTGTCTCAAGAAAGCTGAATAGCCTGAGTAAGAAAACATTTACACCTACATCACTTATCTTCATAGTGTTGACTGGACACTACCTGAAGAAATAGCTTTTGCCTATGAACATATTCAAATGGCTAGGGTATTTTTGAGCCTGTATAAGAGATAGAGATAGAATAATTTTGGAATTACAGCAAGATCAAATGTTTCATTTTCTTAAAGACATCCAATTCCTTTTCTTAAAAGGGGTCATTTGAGCAAATTGCTATGTTGCAATTACATAAAACTGTAATGCATAATGAACAGTATGTCTCTTAAGGTATAATACTTTCAAAATAACTAGGTAGCTAAAATATTTATTTTATTATGATAAGCATTTTAGTTTTTGGAAGAGGTGAAGGAATTTTCTTCCCTACCAGCATATATTATGATTACATTTTTGATTCATAAATGATCAAATGGTGCCTTCTTTGGACTCTAAGCTAATATTATGCTAGCAGCATTAAAGAAAAGATGCAAGGACAGACAATGAGGTGTTAATAGCTCTTAGTAATTCATGACTTCCTATTTCTCCTCTAATTAAAAAAAAGATTTATTTTTAGCATCCTTTCTCTTTCCCTGTGTCCTGTATGTATGTGTATGTGATTGTCTGCTTCTGTATTTGAGAATAACACTTATTTATGTGCTATCAGACAAAGAAGGTGTCAGATTTCCTGAAACAATAGTTTCCTTTGTGGCTACTGGAAAAAAACTAAGGGCTTCTGGTAGAGCAGTGAATGCTCTTAAGGGAGTCATCTCTTCAGCCTCATTAGTTTTTGTCCTCATCTTTCTTTTTCCCTACAATATCCACATTAAAAGAACAGTTTGTCACTTGTACTTTTTAGGGGCAAAATGAATAGGGACACATATAACTTCATGTGGCCAGTATAACACATTGCTGCAAGTTTAAATAATTTAAATTGCTTAAATTACAAACTAATTATATTTAATGTCTGTGGGTTGGAAGTTCAGCAGCATTCATGAGCTTCAAAATAAGGAGTCAGAATGGCCATGGTATTAATCATTTGGGGAAATTGTGTTTCTTTCCCATTTCTAGCTCTTATAGCCTTCTTTTCATGTCCTAGACTCCTTTGTACATCTTCATGTTAATCAACATCACTGAATTTTCCTCTGTGTCCATTTAATACTAACTTTCATATATTATTCTCTTCTTTATCTCTTTATTTTACTCTTAAAATACTTTTGATTACAATGATTTCATTGAAATAATAAAAATGAATCTGGACTGAGGAGACTCTCATCCATTAAAGTCGTTGCCAAGTCAGGTATGTAGCCAATGACTGGTGGTAAAATAAAGTTGGATTTAACCACTTATTGGCAATGAAAAATGTCAGAATTATATCTCATAAATGAAAAAGAAGTAAAAGTCAAGAGAAGGGAAGTATGAAATGGAATGACATTTTGGTATTGACAAATTTCAAAGTAGTGGAAAGTGATGTTTCATTGAAGTATGCCTTCAGGTTCTAAGACAAAAGAGTTAATTCTTATTGTTAAAGTTCACTGAAAGGAAGCCTTCACTGATTCCAGGAGTTTATCACTACAGAAGTTGTCACAAATCAAATATCTTCATAAAAACATTTTCATTTAGAGAATTTGGGTGAAATGCTAGAAAGTACCATTCATTCTTTAATATATATATTAAATTCCCTAGGATAGAGAAAAAGTGTGATAATGAAAAAACTAAATTCTCCCTTGATTATAATAAAATGCTTGGAACAGAAAGTTTATGCTATATAAAGCTAAAGCATTTTTTAAAACTAAAAATAAGAAAAATGTTAAAATATATAATTAGGCAATTATGGATCACATGGCCCATGGCTCACAGTTTCTGAAGCATCAGTGTGGTTCAGAACTTTGTTATTTGAAACATTTCCTGGATGAAGCTCCTTGATTCTGAGGACATAAATAAGGCTCACAAGACTCAGAAAACTAAATTCTTCAAGCTTACTGGAAGTTACAGAAACTTACAAGTTCACAACATAACAATTGCCACAGCAAGGAGACTCTCCAACCAGCCAAGCGCCCTGAAATCGTACAGAGAGCTTCAGGCATGCATGTTTCACGACTCATCATTCTAGATGGGATGGAATATTCAGGAGTTCAGATGTCTTTTAGTGTTCATGCTTCTATATCAGGTGAATAAAAGTTTGTAAGATTTTCATGGAATGAATGTAACTGAGCTAATTATTTGTTCTTGTGTCTTCTGTTGCTTTTATAAACCAGAACAAACGGGAAAAGAAAGATTAATTGTCTTACATTTTGAAGTTACAATCCATCACTGAGGGAAATCAGGGTAAGAACTCACATCAGGAACCATAAAGGGAGAATGTCTAATTGGTTCACAATTTCTCTTGTTTTCTAGGTTATTCTCAGCTGGCTTTCTGATGGAGCTCAGGAATGGTGTCATCCAGAGTGGGATGGGCCCTCCTCCACCAATTATCAGTCAAGAAATTGTCTTATAATTATGGTTACTTCCTAATGTGATCTTGGTAATTTTCCAAGTGAGACTTTCTCGGCTGTCTCTGGACTCTTTACTTGACTTCTGAAGCTAACTACGGCAGTGGTTATAATGTGGAATAAAATGTTAGAAGTTTAAGGAATGAAGCAAAGCATGTACAAGGCAGAAACTAAGAGCATAAAAAGAAGAATCAGAAAAGCAAAAATTATTTAGGAGATATATTAGGAGACACATGGAAATGAGATTCCCCATCTTCCAATGCATATTATATCATCCATTTATTGTACTGATTTCACTTTACCATAATGTCTATCTTCTTCTTGATTGTAGGTAGTTGCCCTTCTCAGTTCTCTACCTTTGTCAACTAGAACCCAAATATCAATATGAAGAGTGTTTCCTTAACTCTAGTAAAAAGAAATAATGGAGAAAAAGAAACACTTCCTAATATCAAGAGAAATGCAGCCTCATGTAGATATTAGTATATTTAAAAAGTGTTCAATCCAGCTGATTAAAATATGGATTTTTATTTTTATGTTCATACTAATGAAATGCTGAGGAGACAAGTTTTGTTCTTAAGACAACTTCAATGGTTTCTTTAGAAATCTGCCAAGACTGCACATAGAATATTTCTCTCCAATATCTTGAGTCTTCTAATCTCTAAACCTAAATGAACACAGTATTCAGATTTTGGTGGTCATGTAAGTCTTGTTGATATATGCCACTACAAGCTTTGTTTATAATAACTCAAAACACTTTATAAGTAAAGAGAGATGCACTGAGTCTTTAGATGCTTCCAAGGATCCCTCCACAGATGCCTTCCTCAGTGTGGTAGGTTGAAAGCCTTTTTTTCAGCAATCCACAGAGCTTTCTTCCTAATGGGTGAACTCCAAGTTTTCTACACTTAACTCATGATTACTTTTTATAACATTAAGCTTTGTTCCTTTCCCCAGTACCTACATACACACACGTGTGTGTGCGTTTATACATATGTGTGTATGCATGTCTATGATTATTGGTTCATCTCTTATGTCATATTATAGTTGATAATTTCTATGAAGAAATTATGACAAATTTTTATACAACTAAAGAGGAGTTTAGTTCTTTAAAATACAAACCTTTGATTGGAGAAATTGCTAAATAAACATTTTTGGGTACCAAAGGAGTCAATATTCAATAGGGCCTAAATATAGTAAGTCCTTTATAACTCTTATTTAGTTAAAAAAAATCTAGTACTATTAAATGTATAAATAATTGTATCAATAGAAAAAGAATACTTAAGTAGATGAATAGATGATACATTAGATAGATGGTAGATGGGCAGATAGATGTCATGTGATATAAGAGGCAAACAGGGAAAAAAAAGAAAGCTAATTTAGGTACAAAATGTGCCATAAAGTCTCAGTACAGGATTGCCTAACCATGTGTCTAGTAAGAACAGCAACAAACATGCTAAAGACCAAATGCCTAACCCCACAAAATGAACTATTAAGAACTAAAGAAGGCTAAAACCAGGAGAAATGCGTTTTTCCAAGGGAGAACTCAACAACTGGTTAGTTGGGAAAACACATACAGATAGCATTTCACAGACAGAGTAAAGTGTATTTATTGATCTAGGAATAAATATGTCTACACATATGTGTATATAACAACAATTGAAAAAAAATAAAGACATGAATTTGAAAGCCAGCAAGGAGAGTATATTGGAGTGCTTGGAGGGTAGAAAAGGAAGGGAGAAATTATGTAATTACAATTACAAAAATATTTAAAAGTCTACCTTTGAGAACCAATTACTTCAACTTAACAATTCACTGAACAGTTGAACACATGTTAATTGGTTGCCTGGCAACAAACATCATGCAGTAGCACTCTGTTAATAGAAGAGAGTGAATGCTGTCTTGCAAAGACATTAGCATCATGACTAAATTTTGAAATTCTAGATATGATACTCTCAGGACATAGTCTGCATTAAATATATTTTCCACAGAGAAATTAGATTTGAGGGTTTATGCTAATATTTAAAAGTAACTAGAGAATTCATTCCTTTGATTACATAAACAAAAGGATTTCCTCTTCCCAAGGCATATTTTATTGATGTAATGTGGAGTCAGAGCTGAATGAGGGCTATGAACTTATTTATTTCTATTTCTTATTTTTTTAAGTAAATGAGAAAAACTAGGGCATTTCATGTCCAAGTAGCAACTCTTTGAACAGAGTGTGAATTAGATACAGAAATTTAGTAACTTTCCTGAGGGCGGATGTCACATTAGAGTGTGAAGAAGCCACTAAAGTGAAAAGTAATACTAGTCACCTTCAGTGATTTGATTCTTTTCCTATCTTAGCGTTGGCATCTTGTATATTTTATATGTTAGAGTATTTTATAGCTCAAGTAACAAAGCTTAATGTACATGACATAAATAAATAAGATTAATTCTCTTATATAACAATATGCCTACAGCCATGGTCAGTCAGCTTTGGACACATAATATCAGAAAGACCCCTGTGAGGCTACCTTGTACTCAGGCTGGACGGAAATGACTGTTTAGTCCCAGGCATCACAAAAAGAAAATATAGAAAGAAAAGAAGGGCTAAGGAAAAGATAAAATCAGTAAAGGGCTCACCACTCAGGTATATGTAGCATCATCTGAAAAGGTGAGTACTGTAAAATAAGCCTGTCAGCCCTTGAGAGGTGGAGACTGACGGGTCACAGAGGCTCACTCATGAGAAAGTCTATGCAACTAGTGAGCTCCAGTGAGAAATACTGCCTCAAAAAATAAAACAAAGATTGACAAAGATAGCTAGCATTGATGTTTCACCTCTACATGTAGAGATACTCATACTTTTTCACATGAACACACAAAAGCACACACAAAGAAGAAGAGTCAGCCTCACCCCATGTGTCTATGCTAAGTGAGATCAGAACGTATGCACAGGGACTACACGGACTTCTTACATCTAGACTATGCCAGCTTCGTTTCTAGTACAATGATTGCACTGCAAATGGCAATTTCTCTACATTAGGAGTTTTTAAACATTCCAGACATGATATCATTTATTACTGCTTAAATGCCATGTAAATTTTACATATCTACATAGATTTTCATATATCAGTACTGTTTATTTTGTATAAATAAAATAGAGAACATATAAAGCAAGAAGTTGCAGCACATGTCGCATGAACTATCCAGTAATTCTAGAGGAAACAGCATCTGAAAAAGATAATCCTGTATGTCTAAGATTGTGCATGACAAAGTTGAAAAACAATGCAAGGATGGAGATGACTTATGACCATGCTGATTCCCAAGTCAACGTGCTCCTTCTCTAGTTGTCCTTGGATCACCATGTGAGAACTACAGCGGAAATCAACTAGAAGCTTCTCTCAACATCTACAGATGTTGTGAGCTTTGTAGTGTACTTGAATTCAAGTAAAAATAAGAATTATTATTGATATTAGCTAGAAACGATAGGATTTGTGTTGGTTAATATTGATTATGAACTAGGCTCCATGTAGAGTCACTTAGGAAACAAACCTTGATAATTTCTGTGAGGGAGTTCATAGTCTTCATTTTTTGAGTTGGGCAGCACCATCCTATGGGCTGTGTCTTAGACTGATCCATCACATCTACAGTCTGGAAGCAGAGAAAGATGAATGCTGGTACTCAGAAGATTTTCTCCTTTTGATTCAGTGCAGGAATGCAGCATTTAAAGTGAGGCTGTGCTCCTCAGTTTTTCTGTCAAGAATCTTCCTCACAGACATTACCCAGACCTTTGTCTCTAAGACAACTCTAGAGTGTGACAAGTTGACAGTCAACATAATAAAACTATCACAGAAACCATTAACTGCTCTGCCCCAAATAAATGAATATGAGGCTCAGAGGTAATGACCAACATCTCTGCATATTTCGTGGAGGCTGAGCCCAGACAAGATCTTTTTGTGGCAAGCACAGTAACTCAGTGTGTTTAGTTGAAGGAATATGTTCTTTGACTCAAACTAAATTCTATTCTGTTTTTTTCCTTAGAATTTAATAAACAATTTCTCCCTGACCTCATTAACCTCCCACAAAGTGTGACCTCAGAGAGCCAATCTCTTTTCCTCCTGAGGAATGCCAAGTTTAACTGACCAGGAAACTAATGAACTAATCATGCTCAATGAATGCTGACTGTGCTTTACTTCAGGATGTGTGTGTGTGTGTGTGTGTGTGTGTGTGTGTGTGTGCGCGTGTATGCTCCTGTGCGTGGAGGCCAGGTGTCAATATGCAATGTCTTCCTTGGCCACTCTCCACTTATTTTTTTTAAGACAGACATTATCACTGAACCTGGAAATCACCAATTTGGTTCTCTTCCCTTGTTTGTATTGTTTGGATATATAATTAGTTGAAGGCTTATTTATTGATTGATTAATTGATGTTTACTTATTTGAATGCTTTTTGCAGTATTTTCTTTTATTTATAAGGTGATATTAAGATGTCCAGCAATTACCCTATTTCAGTCAAAGTTACAGACACCCTCCTATATTTTCATCTTCTCCCAGTACTGGAGAAAAAGACAGACATCTATCTTTTTTTATATGGGTGCTGGTTCTCTGAGCTCAAGTCCTCATTCTAATATGGTAATCACTTTTTCAACAGAGCCATTTTCCCAGGTTTTATATATATAAATGACTCTTTGAACATGTCCTGATAAGATGTGGTGTACTGGATGATTTTAGTATAAGGTATTTGTAACTAGTGTGATTAGAATTGCTAATTAAGGATGACAGAAGCACAGAGGCTTCTCTCTGGTATCTGAATTGAGGTTGAGCAGCTAGAAGAGGCACACTGCAGCTCACATTAACAGTTGGGATTGCCATCCCAAATGCTGCAGTGGCACAGCTCTTCCCATTCTTCAGTCTGGAGCATTGCCATCATCTGCAGCTACTGATGTCTCCTGGGTCTCTAGCTTTTCACTGCACTGCATGTCTCCTGTTTTGTATATAGATAAACTTTAGTCACAGCAAGGAGCCTCCACATTTCCTTGTCCATGAAAAGAGCAAGCCAGTGTGAAAGCTGACTTTGTAATGGGACCAGAACCTCTGATGTTTGGCCCCTGTTTTAAATTCACCACTTGCCAGTCATTCTTTATTATATACATTAACTTAATGTAGAATTTGGCAATTCAACCAGGGACCTATGTAGCATGGCCCCAGGCCTCAAATTACAACTGCATGTCATTTTTATCACATACTTTTAACTTAGAGCAGAAATTGCCTAAAATATGAACACTGCCTTTCCTATTTTTCCATCTGATTCCATACATCACATGAATAACAAATTACCCTTTTCTTATTATATTTTATGTAATGTATGCATCAATAAAAACAGTCAAAATAGCCTAAACACAAAGTTTCTTTTAACCCAGGTTATTAAGAACTCTAACACTATGCAGTCCAGACATTTGACTGCAGATATTACCAAAAGATGTGACATTTTTCCTAGATTTTTTGCTCTGTTCTCCACACACTATAGCAATTATTTGCCTCTGTACAAAATTATGTTAGAGGCATCAGACAGCTCCTCTCTTTCAGGCATAAAGAAAATCACAAAGATTTATATAGTTCATAAGCCAGACCTTTTGGAAAGTACAGAAACTTCTGTTTATAAACCGGTCATCATTCAAAGCAAGGCCATAAGGCCATTCTGAGTTCAGTGGAAGCTAGGGAGTGTGCAAGCTTTAAAATCTAGGAACAGTGTTCCCTTAAAAATAATATGAAAAAAATTCAAACTGAGAAATGTCACAGTGTTCTATTAAAGAAGGGAAATTAATACCTGACAGTTTAATAAACACTCCCTGAAAATGTTACATTTTTTATTTTCTTTCAATTAAACATTTATATAACACATCTTTCAGCTATAGGGTTTTGTAAATAATCAATCAGAATTTTGGGCTTGAATAAGCAGTTTTCCTATTTATTAACATTGTTTCATTAGATATCACTATTTTTTAGACTCTTAAAATGTATAAAATAAATATTGAAGATGTTCCTTGCACACAGCTGACTAAAGACAACAGGAGAGTGGTTGAGAAAATAATGCAGTGTGTAAAATGTGTCCATACAAGTATAAGGAACCTAATTTATTCCCAAGAACCTGAAGAAAGTGGTAGTGGTGGAGGATTCCAAGAGGATGGTGCCCCATGTGTACTGTGTCTAGGGAGCAGAAGATCAGAGCCTGTGAAATGGACTAAAGGGAAGGAGTTGGGAAAGATCAGAAAGAGCATCCTCATCATGGCCAACATCCCCCAGGTTTGGGAGTCACAAGCTTTGAGAATGCTGCAGTCCTCTGGGTACTCAAGCAGAGATCAGGCCCCATGGGAAGCAGTGGATGGCCCAGTGAAATCAAGTTTGGAGAGCCAAGTCAGGCAGGAGCCACAACCCACATTAGCTGATATCTTTGTAAGGTCTCTGGGACACCCAAGCTGTTTCTAGCTTGGCTCTCTCTCTGTCAGTCTGCAACTTATTGACATGGCTCATCTAGGATATGGAGAACTAACAAGCAAGGGTGAGTCGGCATGGACCACAACCCATAGTAGGATTGTGGGACACCAGAGCACTTAGGACTTGGAACTCTTTCTGCTCACAGCTTACTGTAATGGTCCATCTGGGTCAGAAAAGGTGAACCAGCAGAGGTGAGTTCATTTTTGGCCACAAAACACATTATCTACATATCAAGGAGGCCTGAGCAGTACCCAAGCATCATTTGGCTTGAATTTCTCTCAGCCAGCTCCTCTCCTGCCTGATCCAACTGGAACACAGACAGGTAACCATGTAGAGCTGAGGTGGGTGCAGGCTCCAACACCCATTTCCGACCATCCTGAGAAAGCTTCTTTGGAGCTCTAGTAAATAGCCCTCAGCTTGGAGCACTCTCTCATGGTTCCTTACCTGACTGGCCCATGTAAAACACACACAGACATGCAGCACACTGGAGGAACCTCCAGGCAATCTAACACTAGAGACAAGAGAGGCTAGAGGCCAGGGAAGAAGATAAGCAACAAAACTTAGGGCCATATGATACCAATGGAAACCAGTGATCCTACCACTACATGCCCTGGAGATATGAAAACCAACAAAGAACAAGGATAAGATTTTAAATCTGAGGTGATGAAAATGATAGAAGCATGGAAGGAGGAACATAAATCTTTGAAAGAAATGTAGGAAAATACATTCAAGCAGATGAAGGATTAGAATAAATCCTATAAAGAATTATAAGAAAATTCCATCAGGAAAAAAATGAAAGATGTGAATAATACTATTCAATGTCTAAAAAGGGCAGTCTTGGAGTTGGAAAAACTAGGGAAGAGATGAGGAAATACAGACACAAGCAACAGCAACAGAATACACTGATGGAAGAGCAAATCACAAGTGTAGAAGATACAGTTGAAGTTATGAATACATCAGTCAAAGAAAACATTAAAAGGAAAATTTTCTGGCACAAAACATCCATGAAATCTTGGACATTGTAAAAAGAGCAAACCTAAGAATAATAAGAATAGAAGAAGGATAAGACCCCAAACTCCAAGGCCTAGAAAACATTTTCAATATAATAATAAAAGAAAATGCCTAATCACATAAAAGAAGCCTACAGAACTTGAAAAAGATGTATTCCAGGTAGACAGATCAAAGAAGTAGGCTGGGGTAGCCATTGTAATACTAAAATAGATTTGCAACAAAATCTAATCAAACGAGATTAGGAAAGACACTTCATACCCATCAAAGAAAAAATACAGCAAGGGAACATATCAATCCTGAACATCTATGCCCCAAATACAGGACTATCCACAATCATAAAAGAAATTTTACTAAAGCTTAAATTACACATTGAACCACACACATTAATAGTGGGAGACTGCAAGACCCCTCTCATCTATTGAGATCCATCATCGAGATGGAAACTAATGAAGAAATAATTAAACTAATACATGTCATGAATCAATGGACCTAACATATCTACAGAAAATTTTACCAAACTCAAGAGAATAAACCTTCTTCTCTGCACCTTATGGAACCATCTATAAACTGACCACATAGGTGGCCATAACGGGAACCTCAACAGATAAGAGAAGATCAAAATAACCCCTTGTTCTTCTCAGGCCACCATGGATTAAATCTGAAATTCAACAAAAGAAACAACAGAAAGCCTAAAAATTCATGGAAACTGCATAACTCTCTACTCAATGATCTCTGGGTCAGGGATGAAATTTTAAAAAAATAAATTAAAGACTTCATAGAATTCAAAGGAAATGGAGACCCAACATTTTGAAACTTATAAGACACAATGAAAGTAATGCTAAGAAGAAAGATCACAGTACTAAGCACCTTCATAAAGAAGCTGGAGCGATCCCATACCATCAACTTAACAACATACCTGAAAGCTCTAGAAAAAAACAAATCAGACACACCCAAGAGGAGTAAAATGCTGGAAATCATCAAACTCAGGGCTAAACTAATAAATTAGAAACAAAGAGAACAATTCAAAGAATCAATAAAACCAAGAGCTGGTTTTTTGAGAAAATCAGTAAGATAGACAAATCCTTAGCCAAAATAAATAAAAGACTGAGGGAGATTAATCAAATAAACAAATTCAGAAAGGAAAAAGGAGACATAAAAACAGGCACCAAGAAAACCTGTAAAACTTACTTCAAAAGCCTATATGCCACAAAATCTGAAAATCTAAATGGCATGGACAATTTCCTTGATAGTACCAATTATTAAAATTTAATGAAGATCAGGTAAACAAATTAAATATTCCTCTGTATTCTAAGGAAATAGAAACAGTACTCAAAAGTCTCCCAACCAAAAAATTCACAGGGCTGGATTTATTCAGTGTAGAATTCTACCAGACATTCAAAGAAGAGCTAATACCAATTCTCTTCAAACTACTCCACAAAATAGAAACAGGAGGAATATTACAATACACATTCTATGATGCCATAGTCACCTTGATACCTAAATCATACAAACAACCAACAAAGAAAAAGAATCTCAGAACAATTTCCCTTATGAACATTGATGCAAAAATAATAAAATACTTGTAAACTGAATACAAAAACACATAAAAAATATCATTCCCTATGACTAAGCTTCATCCCAGGAATGTAGGAATTGTTTAATATATGGAAATCCATCAATGTACTCTAACATATAAACAAAGTAAAAGGCAAAAACCTACATGATCATCTTGTTCAATGGCAAAAAAGCATTTGACAAAATCCAACACCCCTTCATGACAAAAATTTTGGAGAGATATTGTACTTGAAGTCCTACTTAGAGAAATAAGACAACTAGAGATAAAAGGAATACAAACTGGAAAGGGAGAAGTCAAAATATCACTATTTGCAGATGATATGATAGTATACATACGTGACCTCAAAAATTCTACCAAGGAACACCTTAAGCAAAGTGTCTGGGTACAAAATCAATATTTAAAAAATCAGCAATCATTCATTGTAGAAAAGACAAACAGGCTGAGATAGAAACTAAGGAAACAAAACTCTCCACAGAAGCCACAAATAATATATAGAATCTTGGTGTAACTCTAATAAAGCAAATGAAAGAACTCTAGGAAAAATCTACAGGTCTCTGAAGAAAGCAATTAAAGTAAATATCAAAAGGTGGAAAGATCTCCCATGCTTATAGATTGTTATGATTAACATAGTAAAAATATCCATCTTATGAAAAGCAATATATAGATTCAATGTAATTCCCAGCGAAATTCTTTGCTGACTTTGAAAGAACTCTTCTTTTAGCAGAACATAAAGACTAGCTAAGAAAATCATATACAACCAAAATACCTATATATCGACTTAAAAACAACCCATTTAAAACTAAAACTAAATTAATGGGTTTTCAATATCATCAGACACAGAGAAGAGATATGACAAATATTGCTTTACTTTCAGAATTGTAAACTCACTAAGACAGAAAATATGTTTTCTCCAAGGTTGCCAAATACAAGGAGACAAAACACTATGAATGTTATATTTATGTATTATTTAAATTTTTATGGTCCTTCTTGATGTGTATGGTTTGTTGTATATATGTATAATAATATAAATGTATATGTAAAAGTAAAAATTAAAAAAATAACTTTAAACACACAAACACACATGGAAAATCATGTGGAGGAATCTTCTGGAGGAATCTCCACCCCTGATATCCAGCCATACTATTAAGAAACAGTAATACAAACTACATGATAGTGGCATAGAAATATACTGGCTAATCAATGGAATTTAATCAAAGATTCAGACATAAATCCATACACATATGGACACTTGATTTTTGACAAGGAAACCAAATCTACACAATGGAAAAATCATTACATCTTCAACAAATGGTGCTGGTCTAACTGGATGTATAATTGTAGAAAAATTCAAATAGAGCCATATATATCACCCTGCACAGAAATAAAGTCCAAGTGGATTAAAGATCTAAACATAAAACCAGACACATTAAATCTACTAGAATAAAAAGTGGGGAAAAGCCTTGAGCTCATTGGCACATGACACAACTTCCTTAACAGAACACCAATAGTTTAGGCTCTAAAATCAACAATTAATAAATGGGACCTAATGAAGCTAAAACGTTTTTGTAAGGTAAAGGACACTGTCAAGAGAACAAAATGACAGCCTACAGACTGGGAAAAGATCTTCACCAGCTCTACATCTGACAAAGGGCTAATATCTAAACTATTTAAAGAACTCAAGAAATAAATACCACCAAACAAATAATGCAATCAAAATTTTGAGTATGGAACTAAACAGAGAATTCTCAGCAAAGGACTATCAAATTGCTGAGAAACACTTAAAGAAATGCTCAACATCAATTATTCATTAGGGAACTGCAAACTGAAACAACTCTGAGATTCCATCTTACACCTATCAGAATGGCTAAGATAAAAAGCCAAAGTAAGAGCACATGCTGTCAAAGATGTGGAGAAAAGGGAGCACTCCTCCATTGCTGGTAGAAGTGCACACTTGTACAACCACTTTGAAAATAAACCTGGCGCCTTCTCAGAAGATTGGGAATAGTGCTACTTAAAGACCCAGCCATACTATTCCTGAACCAATACTGGAAAGATGCTCCACCATAAACCAGGGATAGTTGTAAAACCAGAGTCTGGAAACAAGCAAGATGTGCCTCAACTGAATAATGGATAAATAACCTGTTATATATTTACACAATGGAATAGTACTTAGCTATTAAAACAAGGAAACCTTGACATTTTAAGCAAATCTGTGGAACTAGAAAAGATCATCCCTAGTGAGGTATCCCAGATCCAGAAATAAATGCATGGTATATACTCACTTATAAGCAGATATTAGTCAAATAATACAGGGCAACCACAGTATAACACACAGACCTAAAGAAATTAAATAACAAATTAGACCCTATGGAGAATGCTTAATTCTCATCAAGAAGGATAAATAGAATATATACCAAAAGCACCGGAAGAGAAGGAACAGGAAATGAGCTTACCATATATGTCCTCTTAAAGATATCACCCAGCATGAGATCCAAGCAGCCAAATTCCAGGGTGGAGCACAGGGAGTCTTATTGAAGAGGTGGGGAATAGCAGCACCTGCAGGGATCAGAAGCTCTACAAGGAGACCAGTGGTTCTAAAAAATTCTGGCAGAGCAGGGTGTGCTGCAAAAACTGACACACCACCCAAGGACCATGCATGGTCTTAACCTAGACCTATTCAGATGTAGAAGATAGGCAGTAGAGTCTCACTATGGATCCCATAATATAGTAAAGAGTGACTACTTCTGACATGGACTATAGCCCCCACACTCTGATCACTCCCCTATGGTAGGGAAGCCTTGGCAGTCTACAGAGGAAGAAGATGCAGGCAGTCCAGATGAGACTTGACTGGCTGAGGTCCGATGTTAGGGATGTGGGCTCCCCTTTCTGAGGACTAGGGGAGGGAAGGAGGATGGGATTGGGAGGTGATGAGTGAGGAGGCTACAGTTGGGATTTAAAATGAACAAATTTAAAAAATTAAATTAATAATTTGTGGTGGAGATATTGCTGCTCAGTTGTGGAAACAGCAGTAGAGTGGATAATACAGGGAATGTTGGAGCTCACCTGCCTTACCTCTATATCAGCCCATGAATGCCAGGCCCCAGTGAGATACCTTGTCAAAATCAAAGTGCACAGCTCCTGAGAAAAGACATCAATGTGGACCTCTAGCTTTTTCAAATTTATGTGCACATGTATATGGGCATCTATACACACAAACGGGCATAAACTTGTGCACACATATACATTTACACATAAGAAATCAAATAAATAAAAGAACAGTGGCTTTTCATGTTTTCTCCACAAACAGGGTCTAATTCTCTTCGATTCTATATCTACAATGACTTATGATGAATTTATCCTTTGTAATTCACTGGAACTGATGCTACTAGATCCAAGTCCAACCTTTTCCTTGACAGAGAGATCATGTGGAGATACTCTAAAAATTATCACCCTCTCATGTGTCTGATTTAATCAACATAAGTGGGAGTGAATCACTTAGACTCTGAAGAGTGAGCTTCCGTTCCTCCAATATCCCCATGATTTAGTTATCAGAGGAGCTGAAAACCCAGTCCAGTCCAGCAGGAGCAGTTCATCCTCCTAACCTTCAAAGTCACAGGACTTGTAAACCAGATGTTAGTTATGCTTTTAAACAATGTGGTACCTTAATGCCTAGTAACAGATTCCTGGAACTGTGTGTTATCTATCTGTTGAGCATACACGGCAAGACTGAAGGCCAGCTTGTACATCTCACTGCCAAGCACATGGAACTCTCATAGTGTTTAGACATCACAGTCTCACACTGAATAGCCTAAGTGGGGAAGAAGACCACATCCAATGCAGCAATCAGCAAGACAAAACTGCATATTCATATTCTAGTTTCATTCAGCTTTTTCATGACTGTTCCTCTATATGTGTAGTCATTTAATGTCTGTCTATAATTTTACACACTATATAATTAGGCTTATGCCTCATGTGCTTTTTATTGAAAACTGAATAATAGAGTCAGATGGATCTTTGGATGGCAGACAATCTGAGTTTGCTTGCCAACTCAGCCAAGCAATGAAGTGAATAGTGACTGTTCCATGTCTGAAGACTATAGCAGGGACAAAGATACAAGATTCATTTATTAGGGCTGATAAGCTGGTTCAATGCATGAAGCTCTTGTCCTAAAGCTTAGGAACTGGAAAGATTCTGATCCCTGAACCTACAGGTAAGCAAGACAGGCACAGGTGTGGCCTGTAATCCCAGAGATATGCAATCCTTGGGGTAAACTAGTTAACTAGACTTGATAATTAGTGAGCTTTGGATTAAATAAAGAGACCCAACGTAGTGAATAGGAGTTGACAGCATTTGAGGAAAATACAGTATTGAATCTGGAAAAATACCCCAATCTAGTGAACATCAGGATGGCATCTGTGGAATTTTGGAAGTGAAATGTACCCCATAGTTCATATATGTGATCACTCCATCCACAGATGCCACTGCTATTTGTGATGGTCATGTAACCTTAGAAGGTGGAGCTTCAGGACAGAAGTACTTCACTAGGAGCAAGGTTTAAATGCAATAGCTTGCCTCCATTCCCTCTTTTCCTTATGTTTCTGGAGTGCAGATTCAATGCAACTGGTCAGCTTCCTGCTGCAGATGCCATGCCTGGCTACTCACATGATAAATGACAGACTCTTATCACTATGGAAACATAACACAATGTAAACCAAGTCTTTCACAAGTTACTTTTTGTTGTTGTATTTTACCACAGTAACTGAAAAGAAACATATGCAGTTTAAAGATCAGTGAAATGAATGTAGGCTTCTCAGTTCAGCACTCCCTCTTCAGTGTGCTAATGATAAGACTTAAAGAGTAAAATATGCATAAAAATATCCAGAACATAAAGACCTTTTTATCGTGTGGTGGTAACAATCAGAGTGCATAAGAATGAGATCAAAAAGGCCATAGTCTCCCCTGGGAAAAGAAGGTAATAAATACATGAATGTAATGCTGAGCAAATTTAAAGTTTGATGTGTGAGATGGGGAGTCGGGTGTCAGTTTTCAGCAGCTATGGACTAACATGAAAATCACTACTGTGATGTTTTTGGCTCATTGTCAACTTGATACATAAAGGGTTAGCAGGAGACAAGTCTTTTGGTATGTCCTTGAGGGAGTTTCTAGGTTGTGTTAATTGAGGAGGGATGACTCATCACTACTGTGGGCAGCACCATTCTATGGTCCAGGAACTTGGATTGAATGAAAAATGGAAAAAAAAGGAGCTGAGTAGAAGCATCCATTACTCTCTCCCTGACTCCACATCCAGTGTGACCATCTGCTTCCTAAGCCTCATACAATAACTACTCTACCATAAAAGAATATGCCAGTAAACTGTGAGCAAAATAAACTCTTTCTTCTTTAAGTCTCATAGGTGAGGTATCTTGTCATCAGCAATGATATATATAAAACACAACCACTCTGCAGGTTCCAACTAGGGCTTTCTCCATGGTAATCTGATATTCTTATTTCTTTCTGTAATCGGACAAGTGTAGGTCAGCAGAGCAGGACTAGACAGCTTCAAGGGGGAAGGCAACACAGCAGCTTCATATTGTTTTGTCGTGCATGCCCTAAATCAGCACACTTGGATGAAATCCTCCAAAGTTGTTCATGGAGTTTATTACTTAAGAAAGAATTCTAATCAGTTCGTTTCCTTGTCACCATTTACAATACTAGGTCAGATTCCCCAGGCAAAGGGCAAAAAAGTCAATAACAACGCTCATGGACAGGATGAGAAATGCCAGCAAGCAAGACTAAAAGAAAGCAGCATTTTGAGAGCTTAAAGACAACTACTGTTTTGAAATGCTATGTTGATCCATATTTTATATGTCTGGTAACCAATGATCACACAGTTCGAGTAAGGGTGTATCAACATCCCTGCCTCACACATTAGGAAAGTCAAGCACAGAGAGGTTGTACTAGTTATTTTTCTGTTGCAATGATTAAACTGTTTAAGGAAGAAAGGGTTAGTGTGAACTTACAGATAGAAGGTACAGGCTATCAAAGCAGGGAAGTTATGGACAGAGGAGTGTGAAGCAGCTGAGCTTCTTGCCTCTACAGTGAGGAAGCAGAGAGAGATGAAAGAGGGTGCTCAGCTCTCTTTCTTCTTTTTACTTAGTCCAAGGTCCTAGCTTAGAATGGTGCTGCCCCATTCCTCAACATAATAAAAGCTATATACAGCAAGCCAATAGCCAACATCAAATTAAATGGAGAGATACACAAGGAAATTCCTCTAAAATCAGGGACCAGACAAGGCTGCCCACTTTCTCCATATCTCTTCAATATAGTTCTTGAAGTCCTAGCCAGAGCAATAAGACAACACAAGGAGATCAAGGGGATCCAAATGGGAAAGGAAGAAGTCAAACTATCCCTATTTGCAGATGATATGATAGTGTACATAAGTGACCCCCAAAATTCCACCAGAGAACTCCTTCAGTTGATAAGCACGTTCAGCAAACTGGCTGGTTACAAAATTAACTCAAAAAAATCAGTAGCCTTCCTATATACAAATGACAATCATACAGAGGAAGAAATTAGGAAATCTATACCCTTCACGTTAGCGACAAGCAATTTAAAATACCTAGGAGTAACACTAACCAAGCAAGTGAAAGACTTGTTTGAAAAAAAACAAAAGAAAGAGATTGAAGGTGACTTGAGAAGATGGAGGGATCTCCCTTGTTCGTGGATTGGGAGAATCAACATAGTAAAAATGGCCATTTTACCAAAAGCAATTTACAGATTCAATGCAATCCCTATCAAAATACCTACACAATTTTAAAAGACATTGAAAGGTCAGTTCTCAACTTTATATGGAAAAACAAAAAACCCAGAATAGCTAAAACAATATTATACAATGAAAGAGCCTCAGGAGGAATCTCCATACCTGATCTCAAGCTGTACTATAGTGCAATAGTAATTAAAACAGCATGGTACTGGCACAGCAATAGGCTGGTTGATCAGTGGAATCGAATCGAAGACCCAGAGATTAATCCACACACATATAGTCATCTGATTTTTGACAAAGAAGCCAAATCTATTCAATGGAAAAAGGATAGCATCTTCAACAAATGGTGCTGGTCTAACTGGATTTCTATATGTAGAAAAATGCAATTGGACCCGTACTTGTCACCATGCACAAAGCTCAAGTCCAAATGGATTAAAGACCTCAATATAAAACCAGAGACACTAAATCAGTTAGAAGAAAAAGTGGGGAAGCGCCTGGAACATATTGGCACAGGAGACAACTTCCTGAACCGAACACCAACGACCCAGGCCTTAATGTCAACAATTAATAAATGGGACCTCATGAGGCTGAGAAGCTTCTGTAAGGCAGGAGACACTGTCAAAAGAATAAAGCAACCGCCTACAGACTGGGAAATAATCTTCACCAACCCTGCATCTGACAAAGGTCTAATATCCAAAATATATAAAGAACTCAAGAAATTAAACGCCACCAAACCAAATAACCCAATTGAGAAATGGGGCCTAGAATTAAACAGAGAATTCTCAACAGAGGAATATCAAATGCCTGAGAAACACTTAAAGAAATGCTCAACAGCTCTAGTCATCAGAGAAATGCAAATCAAAACAACTCTGAGATTCCATCTTACACCCATCAGAATGGCTAAAATCAAACATTCATGTGACAACACATGCTGGCGAGGATGTGGAGAGAGAGGAACACTTTTTCCTTGCTGGTGGGAATGCAAACTAGTACAGCCACTTTGGAAATCTATCTGGTGCTACTTGAGAAAACTGGGAATAGGGCTTCCTCAAGACCCAGCTATTCCACTCCTTGGAATATACCCAGAAGATGCTCCAGCACACAACAAGAAAATTTGTTCAACCATGTTCATAGCAGCCTTATTCATAATAGCCAGAACATGGAAACAGCCTAAGTGTCCATCAGTAGAAGAATAGATAAAGAAACTGTAGTACATATACACTATGGAATACTACTCAGCTATTAAAAATAAGGAATTCCCAAAATTTGTGGACAAATGGATTGAACTAGAAATGATCATAATGAGTGAGCTAACCCAGAAGCAGAAAGACTGAAATGGTATATACTCACTTATAACTGGACACTAGCCCAAGGGGCAGGTCCCATGAAAATCTGCACCTACCAGGAAAGTGGGATAGAGGTGAGAACATCCTATTGAGACTCTAGGTGAAAAAAATATAGGGGAGAGGGAAGTAGGTGGATCCAGAGGGTCCTAGAAACCTACAAGAGGAACATTATGATGGGTGGATCTGAGCCCAGGGGTTCTGCTTGATCAAAGGCACCAACCAAGGACAAAACATGCAACCATCATCAAACTCCTCCCCAGATCTAACCAAGGGTCAGAACATTCTCACAGTTAAGTGGAGACTGGGGACTGACTGTCACAGGATCTCTGGTGCCCCATATGTGGCCATGTCCCTTTGGTGGGGAGGCCCAATGGCACTCGGAGGAAGGATAGCGGACTACCAAGAAGAGACTTGATACCCTAGCACCATATTCAGGGGGAGGAGGTCCCCCTTGGTCACAGTCATAGGGAAAGGGGACTGGGGTGAAAGTGGGAGGGAGGGAGGAATGGGCGGATGTATGGAATGGGATAGAAAATGAGATGTAATATGAATTATTTTATCTTTCAATAAAAATGTGTTAAAAAAAAAGAATGGTGCTGCTCACATTCAGGGGAAATCTTCCCACTTCAATTAATTCAATCTATAAAATCCCACAATCTTATATACAGAAGTTTATTCCCTTAGACAATTCTAGATCTTACCAAATTTGTAATCAATGTGGCTACAGAAGCCACTTTACTGGTGACCAAGCTAGCTATATGTCCTTCAAAATTTTAACACGGATCTATTTAATTCCAAAACCATTTATCTTCACCTGAGTTCTATGTATTACTCTAAGAATAAAGGAATGTGTAGGCGTTCCTAGAGAGCCAAGGTCCTGGCTGCAGAGCATGTCACTGCATCAGAGTGAGTGAATATAGACTATAATGGCTTTCAGGTTCATACCACTCACTTATGCATTCATATATTTACACACAAACACACACATACATACACATATATACACAAACACTGACATGACCATACATTCATAAAATGTACACAAATGCATACACATATGCACACATTTATGTACACATATTTTTGGCAATAATAAAATGCAGTATGTGTGGCCAGTGGTATAAGTTTAGTAAGAGAAAATCCATAAATAAGTCTTTAGGTCCTTTATTTGGAGTATGCCTAGAATGGGAGAAATAACATCTGAAGTTTTCAAACATCAGAGTAGATTCCATAATTTTAATCACAGCTTGCCTAGTAGGCACTGTTAGACTATATCAGCAACAGCTTTGCAACAGAATCTAGAGGCTTAATATCATCAGATGCAATTATCTGGGTTTGACTTTTTTGTTTCAGAAAAATCCAATATACTCAAATAAGGCCCTGAAGTGCTTATGTATCTGAGGATGACCTTGGATTTCTAATATACTTGCTCCCTTTTCATAGGTGTTGTGATTACAGATTTATATCTTCATACACCATTGATGAATTGCTGAGAATCAAAGTTAGTTTTTTCCGGATTCTAGGCAAACACTCTCCACTTCTCCCTTTCTTTCCTTTTTTCTTTCTTTCTTCCTTTCTTTCTTTCTTTCTTTCTTTCTTTCTTTCTTTCTGTGTAGTTTTACATGTGTGCTGTGTATGCATGCAGGTGTGAAGGCCAGAGGTATATGTAATGTGTCAATTATGCTATGATCCCAGTTCTCAGGCTCAACTCTTTTAAGGTGGTTTAAAGATCAGAATGTCACTACTGCCTATACCCCACTTCCACTAGTAAATATCAGTTAGAGGGAAGACACTGTTCCATTCACTCTGACCCCAACCAGATAGTATGAAATTCAGGTTAGTTGTGTGAAAGGCAGATGTCATGCTTTCTCCCCTAAAAAACCCTAGATTTCAGTCATAAGAGTCCAATACCACTCTTTCTTGGGACAAGGTAGATGCAGAGCCTTCCCACATCTTCAAGATGATGATCACTATTATATTACTGCTGTGATATTTTTCTAAGTTTCTAGTACAAGTCAAAGAAACCTTGCACATGATAATGTAAGTTCACAGAACATGACATTTATGTGTGTCACATTAACTAGCAGTGAGTGATAACAGAAATCCAGGACTCACTCAAAGCATGGCTTAGATAAAATTTGCTCTATAATCAAAGCTCCACTCTACCCAAGGTATTCACCTCACCAGTTCTGAAGATTAAGCTATTCATGAATGAGCTCTTAGTCAGAAAAGTGTGCATAGACCACTGTGATATATGTTTATTGTAAGGGCTGTTAGTACATAACAATTGAAATGAACCAGGATTGATTAAAAAACTGAAATATCTGCCTTTAAATGTTAGTCTTACCACCTAATACACTGGTGACATTGGGCATGTTGACTTATGACCTAGGTGACTCAGTTCCTCTTTCTGTATCTTTCTGCCTCTGCATTTCCATTTCCCAACCCTTCTGTCCCTACCCACCTCACTATCTCTCTCTTTCTCTCTCTCTCTCTCTCTCTCTCTCTCTGTCTCTCTGTCTCTCTCTCTCTCTCTCTCTCTCTCTCTCTCTCTCTCTCTCTCTCTCTCTCTCTCTCTCTCACACACACACACACACACACACACACACACAGTGTGTGTGTTTTAGTGTCTTTGTGATGTCTGCATATGTATGCAGATGTACATGTGCAAAGATATTGTCCTTATGAATAATTATGAGGAATACAAAGAATCCATGGCAAATGATTTCTTTAATCTGTCTCCATCATATTTTTTGAAGATTCATTTTATTTCTAACTATTTGTTTGACTCTATATATGTGTCTGAAAGAAGCTGCCTTTGGGGATAAGAAGAGGCATCAGATTCCATGAAACTATAGTTATACACACTTATAAGCTGCAAGAATTATGTTCTGTGAACCAAACTCAGGTCTCCTGAAAGGCCACCAGTTGCTGCTTACCACTAAAAAAATTGTCATATGCTTTTTGGCAAGGTTTCTCAATGAACCAGCAAGCTAAGATTTCGGGATCATCTTTCCCTCACTCCAGAAGAACACTGGGTTTAAAGATGACTTCTGCCATGCATTGCCTTTTAGTGGCTTCTGGGTGTCTAAGCCATTTCTTCATGTTTTTGTCACAAGCATATTATCCGTGGAGTCATCTCTCAATATCCAACTCCATGTTCAAAGTTCTAATAATGGTTGTACTTATACCCCTGGGTTTTGGTGAGAAAAGAAGTATGAGTCAACCTAAGAAATGAGGTTGTACTCATCTCATAGCAATATATGACCAGATAATGATGGTAATGAAAAATGCACCCTTTATAATAATATCAATATTCTAAAATATTCCATTTATATTAGAGTTATTATTTAGGCCCAGTCAAGGAAAATCTACTGAGAAAAGCCTTCAAAACAATACAAAATTTTGAAAAATATTACTATATTCAACATTATTTCGACCTAATGACATTCAACTGAAAGAAGTAATTTTTATATTAAGCATATCATATTGCACCAAAGAAATATTTCAGTCGTTACAAATATATACTGCTCTTGTAGAGGATTGGAGATTGGGTCCTAGCTTCTTTGTGTGTGGCTTACAAATCCAGCTTTAAAAACGATTCCTATACACTTATATGGGCATACACACACCTATTCACATAATTGGAAACAAATACATCTTTTAAAAAACACAATTATAATATAAATTGTTTATTTATGTCCTAACACATTATGTCACTCATAGTAATGATCCATAATTTTTGACTGAATATAACTGATATGAATTTTTTATCAATCATCAGTCATGCTGCCTTCATTGTCGTCACACAAATAAAATATCCTTTACTACTGCAACCAGGTACAAGAATGTAAGCGTAATCCATGCATGGAAAGGCTGCCCATCTCTGGCATGGAGTAGTAATTGTTACTCCAGTCAGAGCAAAATACATATTTGAAAGCAACATACCGTTGACACCTGATCTATATTGTGCATTTTTGATGAATGATGCCAAATTGAATTATCTATTGAGTTCTCTATGGGAAGAGATGTAGTTAATTTACTTTAAAAGAGTAACAACAACAATTTTATATTACCCACTGGTAAGACTTCCTTAATCAAAAATGAGGTGTATGTATCTGAATAGTCAAAGGTTACTGAATTTTTTTATTTCAGATTTTTATTTTCATTTAATGGTACAGAAGGTAAATTTCATTAATGAGTCTAAAATATTTCATGACTTACAGAACCACATAGTTAAGTACTATCCAGATACAGCATAGAAACACAATATTGCCATTCAAGACAGGAGGGATCTATAATTTAGAAATTGTTTTATTTTTATAAATTTATTCCTTGAAACAAGTTCTCATGTAGCCAAGCTGCCTTCAACCTTCTCAAGTAATAAAAGATGGCCTTTAATTCCTAATAGCCCTGTTTCTACAACTCATATGCTGGGATGTGCCACTATACTTAATTCATTCAATGCTGTAAATCAGCCCAGCTGTCATGCATATCAGACAAGCATTGGAGCAATGAGATACATCCGAGCCCATGGTATTTTATATCACAAAGTACCTGGCATAAACATAAATTGAAATTAATTTTAAAAGTCTGTGCATCTAGACTGAAATGTTGTATTAGAGTCACATGATGCGATGGTTAGTTTTTATATTAAGTTGATACAAGCTAGAGTCATCTAAGTGGATGAAGTCTCAACTGAGAAAACCCCTTCATAAGATTAGAGCATTTTCTTAATTAGTTAATAATGTGAGAGGATTTGACCCATTATTGTTTGTGTCATTCCTGGGCTGGTGGTCCTGGGTTCTGTAAGAAAGCAAGCAGAAGAGGACATAAGGAACAAGGCTATAGGCAACATTCCTCTATGGCCCCTGCATTAGTTCCTGCCTCTTAGTGTCTACTTTGATTTCGTGTCCTGATAATTTTCAATGATAAGCAGTTGTATGGAAATGTGAATAGAATGCCCTACTCCTTAAAGTTGCTTTTGGTCACAGTGTTTCATCATAACAATAGAAACCCTGACTATGACAGAAATTACCAGGATTGTGGGGGTATTGCTGTGACAGAACTAGCAATGACTTTGGGGAAGGATTGTGGAAGGGCTTTGGAATTTTGCATGGGGAAAACCATTTAGTAGTCAAGGCTTAGTGAGCTGTTCTGTTGAGTCATAGATAACAGGGGGTTTGGAGAAGTCCAGGGGAAAGAAGTCTAGATTATAAGCTTCCAAAAGGGAAATTCTATAGGCACTTAAAGAGTCTATCAGGGCTACAGCACATTTTTAATTAATAATCTATGAGTACAGTCAAGTGGAGCTGAAGAACTGGCTGTTATTAACAAGATATAAGAACCATTAAAGTGAAACCTTTGCTTTTCGAGGACAACTAATCCTGGTCCGCTATAGGTGAGAAAATAATGATGATTGAGAAATGACAAGTGACTGAGGTAAAGTCTTCTGCAAGTGTTTCCTTGGGGTCGGCACACAAAAACTGTGACCCATAGGGAGTCAAGGTTGTACCTCATGCTTGGGAGTGGATTTTGGTAGTGTAAAGGACATCTAGAGGGTATTTAAAGGCATTTAGGGATCAGGAAGAACATCTACATTGTTACTCGGAGAAAGAATCTCTAATGAGAACCCAGGAGAGGCTGTTGGTGAAAGTGCAGCCCTGTTGAATTAGAAGAACTCATGATTTGAAAATGCCTGAAATGAGAAATATCTGTAAAGGGAGCAGCAGTGATGAACTGCAGCATTTCTGAACCTAGCAGACACGTTGTGAGGGCTACACAGACTAAAGGCAAAGAAGTGATCCGGTTCTTTTGGAGGAACTCAAAAGATTATAAGCAATTCCCAGACCTTGGACACTGAGTTATTTAGTGTTGCATTTGATTTTGCTTTTAACCAATTATGACTGTCCTCTACTGCTTTCCTCTTGGAATATGAAATTATTTAATTTATTTTTTTTATGTTTTAAAGGAGCCAACATTAAGTGACTAAAATTTGAAAGACACTTTGGAATATTTGAGAGAATTTTAATATGTTTAAAGACACTCTGGAATTTTTAAAGGCTTATTTTATTTTTGTGACTGATCCACAGGAGGCCATAGACAAGCCACTAAGTTCAGACATGAGGAAAGATTTATTTCTTGGCCTCTTCTTCCTTGGTCATAGTCTAGAGGATTTCCTCCTTCTGGCCTGGAGATGTTCCTCACAGCACTTTGGTGCTGTGTTGGCTGTCTTGGTCTTAGACTTTCAAGACTCAGCCTGGTGATTCAGGAGCTTCTTGCATGGCCTCATCTGGCTTCAACCAGTGTATGTTCTTCATGAAAATCTAGTTGTTTTAAAATATTGTCCCTTTGACCTTCCAGTACAGACTGTGATATATATGGTGAGTCATCTTAGATTCACTGCATCTCCTGGGAATCTGGCACAGGATCCTCATTCTTCTCACTCTGGTCACAGTCTTGGGCACTGAAACATTGATGGTACCCTTCTGCTTCCGTAAGGCCATATGCCTTACGGAAAGATCCTACTTTGAAGGCATATATGCCACAAAATTTGAAAATCTAAGGGAAATGGACGATTTTCTTGAACAATTTCACTTGCCAAAGTTGAATGAAGAACAGATAAACAAGCTAAATAGTCCCATTTCCCCTACAGAAATAGAAGCAATCATCGATGGTCTCCCAACCAAAAAAAGCCCAGGGCCAGATGGTTTCAGTGCAGAATTCTACCAGACCTTTAAGGGCGAGCTAATACCGATACTCTTCAAGCTACTCCAAAAGATAGAAATGGATGGAAAATTACCAAATTCATTCTATGAGGCCATAGTCTCATTGATACCTAAACCTCACAAAGACTCAACAAAGAAAGAGAATTTCAGACCAATTTCTCTTATGAACATAGATGCAAAAATACTAAATAAAATACTTGCAAAACGAATACAGGAGCACATCAAAGATATCATTCATCATGACCAAGTAGGCTTCATTCCAGGCATGCAGGGATGGTTTAATATACGGAAATCCATCAATGTAATCCACCATATAAACAAACTGAAAATAAAAAACCACATGATCATCTCCTTGGATGCAGAGAAAGCATTTGATAAAATTCAACACCCATTCATGTTTAAAGTTTTAGAGAGATCGGGGATACAAGGCACTTTCCTCAACATAATAAAGGCTATATACAGCAAGGCAATAGCCAAAATCAAAGTAAATGGTGAGATACTCAAGGAAATTCCTCTAAAATCAGGAACAAGGCAAGGCTGCCCACTCTCTCCATATCTCTTCAATATAGTACTCGAAGTTCTAGCCAGAGCAACAAGACAACAAAGGGAGATCAAGGGTATCCAAATGGGAAAGGAGGAAGTCAAATTATCCCTCTTTGCAGATGATAAGATAGTGTACATAAGTGACCCTCAAAACTCCACCAGAGAACTCCTAAAGCTGATAAACACCTTCAGCAAATTGGCTGGATACAAAATTAACTCAAAAAAGTCTGTAGCCTTCCTATACACAAATGACAAGCTTGCAGAGGAAGAAATTAGGAAAACCACACCCTTCACATTAGCCACAAGCAATATAAAATATCTAGGAGTTACCCTAACTAAGCAAGTGAAGGACTTGTATGAAAAAAATTTCAAAACTCTGAAGAAAGAAATTGAAGATGACCTGAGAAGATGGCATGACCTTCCTTGCTCATGGATTGGAAGAATTAATATAGTAAAAATGGCCATCCTACCAAAAGCAATCTACAGATTCAGTTTAAATTTTTTACATATTGATTATATCCCATTCCGTACTAATCCCCACTCCCACCCTCATCCAATCTCTTTCCCTCCCTTTGTATTCATAAAGAGGAGCCCTCCTCTCCTAACATTTAGGAATGAACATAAAAAAAATGTTATGATTTAACAGTGATGTGTTTGTGTGAATTTGACAAAAAATCAATTGTCGCAACCAATATTTATTTCAAATTTGCATAAACTAAAATTATCTGAGAGTGATGAACCTCATTTAAGAAAATGTTTCCAAGAGATTAGGCTGCAGCACATTTGCAGTATATAGCATGCAGTGGTCAAGCTGAGTCTTCAGTTAGAGCTATTCCAACTTTCCTGAGAGACCACCAGATTGATTTCCAAAGTGGTTGTACCAAGTTTACACTCACAGAAGCAATGGAGGCATGTTCCCCTTTCTCCACATCCTCTCCAGAATGTGCTGTCTCTTGTGTTTTTAAATATATTTTATTAATTTATTCATATTACATCTCAATTGTTATCCCATCCCTTGTATCCTCCCATTCTTCCCTCCCTCCCATTTTCCCCTAACTCCCTTCTCCTATGACTGTGACTGAGGGGGACCTCCTCCCCCGTATATGCTCATAGGATATCAAGTCTTTTCTTGGTAGCCTGCTATTCTTCCTGGGAGTACAACCAGGCCTCCACATCCTTGGGACATGGTCAAATATGGGAAACCAGGGTTCCTGTGAAAGTTAGTCCCCACTCTTCACTCAACTGTGGAGAATTTTCTGTCCATTGGCTAGATCTGGGTAAGGGTTCGAAGTTTACTGCACGTATTGTGCTTATCTGCTGCAATAGTTTGAACAGGACCCCTGGTCACTGATCTGCCCATCATTATGTTCTTCTTGTAGCTTTCTAGGACCTCTGGATCCTTCTATTTCCCAATTCTACCTTTGTTCTCTCACCAAGAGTCCCAATAAGAAGTCTTCCCCTCTGTCCCACTTTCCTTGTAAGTGAACATGAAAATAGCCTAAGTGTCCCTCAGTAGTAGAAGAATAGATAAATAAACTGTGGTACATTTACACTACGGAACACTATACAGCTATTAAAAACAATGAATTCCCAAAATTTGTGGATAAATGAATTGAACTAGAAATGAACATAATGAGTGATTTAACGCAGAAAAAGAAAGAGCCAAATGGTATATACTCACTTATATCTGGACACTTTTTTTTTTTTTTTTTTTTTTTTTTTGTATCTTAGCCATTCTGATGGGTGTAAGATCAATATCAGAGTTGTTGTTTTTATTTGCATTTCCCTGATGACTAATGATGTTGAACATTTCTTGAAGTGTTTATTGTCCATTCAATATTCTTCTGTTGAGAATCTCTATGTAGCTTTGTATCCTATTTTTTAATTGGATTATTTGGATTGTTGGTATTCAATTTCTTGAATTCTTTATGTGTCTGGAATATTAGCTCCATATTGAATATAGTGTTAATGAAGATTTTTTTTTCTGAAACTGTAGGCAGATTTTTTTCTATTGATGGTGTCCTTTGCCTTATAGAAGCGTTTCAGTTTCATGAGGTCCCATTTATTAATTGTTGATCTTAAAGCCTGAGTTATTAGTGTTTTGTTCAAGATGTTGTCTCTTGTGCTACTAGGAGACAAGACTCTTCCCTACTTTGTTTTTTAGTATATTTAGTGTATGTTGAGGTCCTTGACTCACTTGGCTTTGAATTTTTATGAAGAGTGATAGATATTGATCTATTTGCATTTTTCTACATGTAGACAGTCATTTGTTGAAGATTCTTTTTTACATTGTATAGTTTTGGTTTCTTTGTAAAAACTCAAGTGTCCAGAGCTGTGTGGGTTTATTTCTGGATCTTCATTTCTCCACCATGCAACAAGGGCATTTGCTCAACTATGTTCAAAGCAGTTTTATTTGTAAAAGCCTAGATGTCCCTCAATTGAAAAATAGATACAAAAATTATAAATTTACACAATGGAATACTACTCAGCTATTAAAAACAAGGAAATCTTGAAATTTGAAAGCAAATGGATGGAACTAGAAAAGATCATTCTGAAGGAAGTTACCCAGACCCAGAAAAACACAATCCAAAAGTGGTATGTTCTTACTTATAAGTGGATTTTACAATATAGTACAACTCAAAGACACAAAGAAGCTAAGTATCAAGGAGGGCCCAAGGAAGAATGCTAAAATCTCACTTAAAAGTGAAAATAAAATGGACAACAAAAGTGGTTAAAGAAAAGGAACAGTGTAAGAGAGTGAGCACAGAGACAAGTATGGGTCAATATTAGAACTGGGGAGAGTGGAGGCAGAACAGAGGGCTTGCTGAGAAAATGGAACTTTGGGATTCTTTTTGACAAGCTTGAGACCTACAATAGGGCAGGCTCTTGGGATTTTACAAGGGTGACTATAACTGAGACTCCTAGTAGCAGAGGTCATGGAATTTGAAGAAGACACCCTCTAAGTAGAGAAAACTCCTAGTAAAAAGAGGGGAACACCAACTGATCCACAAAAACACTGAATCAAAACTTACACTGCCACCAAAACAGAAATAAACCAGAGATTTAGAAATGTCCAATCCATGCCTGGCCCAACCTGAGACCCACCCCATGGGACACAGCTAACCCCTGACACTATTAAAGATACTCTTTTATGTCAGGAGCCTAGCATAGCTGTATGCTGAATGGCTTCACCAAGCAGCTGATGGAAACAGATACAAAAACCCACAGCCAAACATTTGTGGAGTGCAGAGAGTCTTGTTGAAGAGTGGGGTGGCGGAAGGATAGAAAGATTCAGAGGGAACAGGAGCATCAGAAGAAGACCAACAAAGCCAACTCACCAGGGCCTATGGGTGTCTGTTGGAATTGAAGCTCAAAACCAAGGACCACTCATGGACTAGAATTAGGCACTGCCACATGGATGTAACCAATGGGCAGCTCCATCCTCATATAGGTGCCCTAGTAATGAGAACAGGGCCTGACTCTGACATTGGCTCTGTTGTCTGCTTTTTAATCACTTTCCCTTGGCAGGGCTATCACACAAGACCACAGGGAAAAGGATATACTCAGTCCTGATGTGACTTGACATGCTGTGTGAGTAGGTGGGTGGGTCTTCCCTCCTCTGATGAGTACAGCAGACTGGATAAGAGAAACAGGGATGGAAGGTGGGGCTGGGGTGAGAAGGAAGGATGGTGTTATAACTCAGATTTAATGTCAATACTTAACAAAATATAAAAAAGAAATGTGACAAAATGAAAATTAAGATCAATATTAAGACAAAACAAAACAATTTTTTTTAAAAAAAGAAAGATTAGGTTGTAGGCAGAGCTGTATGGCATTTTTTTAAAGAACTGATTAATGTGGGAGGATCCCCAGAATTATTGGTATTGCCACTCATAGGCTGGTGGTCTTGAGTCCTATAAAAAAAGCAGGATGAATAAGCCATGAGATGTAAGATAGTAAACAGCACAAATACATGGCCTCTTCTGCAGCACCTGCCTCCAGGTTCCAGCCCTATTTGTGTTCCTGCCATAGATTCCTTCAATAGCCTTTTATTCAGGATATCTAAGCAAAATACCACCCTCTATGTTGCCCTGAATCACGGTGTTCTTTCACAGCAACGGAAATGTAACTAGGATACTAGGAAAGCTATAAACTTGCTCCAAAGAAAATACACACACCTATTTAAAAGATAACAAGTCCCTCTGGGACTGAAAAGGAGGCTCAAGGTTAAAATCTCTTGCTACACAAACACAGGGTTAGCACTTATGCCTCTGTGGAACCCAGATAAATGTTGAATGGTCATGTGGCAATCTCTCCTTTAATTCCAGGCTCAGAATTGTTGGAGACAAGATTTTTAGAGCAGGCTGGCTGGCTAGACTAGGTATATAGGTGAGCTATGGGTTTGAGAGAGAACTTTGCCTCAATGATTAAGATGGAGATTATTCGAGGAAGACTTCTGAAATCAACTTCCAGCCTTCACTCATACAGCTACATGCACGCACACACACACACACACACACACACACACACACACACACACACGCACACACACACAAACACACACACATTATGAAAAATAGAAACAAATAAAATTTAAAATCTCTCAAATATCATTTCTTCACATTGACTGTTGGAAAACACATCCCAGGGCTAAGACTACCCACAATCTTTAGTTTCTTATGGAGCTGCAGCCCATTTATTCTTTCTTGTTTTAGAATAAAGCGTAATTTTTCCTTCTCACAGCCCAGTCTTTCTTGTCTCAAAAATATGTAGATGAGTGACTTCCTTTTGTATTTCTGTGACTAGACACCATGACCAAGTAAACCTATAAAACAAATAATTTCATTTGGGAGTATGCTTGCAGTTTCAGACAGTATATGCCTAATAATCATTGATAGGATGGTAGGAGCAGGAAGGTAGGCATGGTGCTTATGAAGTAGCTAAGACTTTAAGTGTTGAGACAACAACTAATCAGCAGAGACAGAGATATCTGGGAATGATGTGGGCTTTTGAAATCTAAAGGCTCACTCCCATTGATACACCTCCACCAACAAAGCCACATACCCCAAATAGGTCCACTAATTGTTAACCCAAAATTCAAACATATAAGCCTATGGAGGCATTCTTTTTCAGACAACTAAAATCTTTAATATAGAAGTGAGCCGTTCTCTGCCATGCTCATAGCATATGGATGATCAGGACACAGTGTTCATTGCTTGGCACAACATAGGCACTGAATAACTGGGGTTGACAGATAAAAGGTGATGTCAGGATATTCATTCCAGAACTTTTCTGGATTTCTTTCATTTAAAAAAATATTATTATTATAATTTTTTGGAAAGGAGACTTTTTCCTTCAATGGGATACAATGAACTGGTACTATTTAGGCCTTCAGTTGCTTATTTTATCATTTTTGGTTTCAGCATCCTGTCTAAGATGGAATCCCACAAAAAAGAAGAAAGGGGTCATGTGGAGATGAAAGCCAGCCAACCAGGTCTAAAAAGACCAAATGATGGTGACACTTATGTTTCTAAATCCATTGGAATTCAGTACTTTACACTCAGAGTGTCTTTCTTTGCTGACCTGGTTGTGACACATCCTTCAAACACTAACAGATAGGGAAAAGAACCCACATTATAACCATGCCTCTTTGGAAGTCAACTTTATGGTGGCCCAGCTAAATACATTACAAAGTCAGATCATTTAATGTTCATATCACCTTTAAAATTCAGAAAATGAGGCTTGGCAGGTGTCTCAGTGTGTGAAACAGTGACTGCTCAAGGATAATCCACAGAATCTCCAAACCCTAGATATGGATAGGACCATGAGGCTAGAACTCCATAGCTCCCCCTGGAGCCAAGAAGGAGAAAGTGGAGCATCCTTGCAAGTTTCCAGCTAGATAACCTGCTGCATTTAGTGGTGAGCAAGAGACCCTTCCCCTAAGGAGGTAGAAGACAGGAACCACTATCCAAGATTGTCCTCTGACCTCCCACACATCTGTGACAGGCACATATTCAGCAGTATTCACACAAATGACAAACACACACACATGCACATATATGTGCATTACATCATACATGCCAAGCATCATCCACTTTGTAACATTGTTTCTTGGTATTATGTTGATTTCAGATACGAATCATAAGAAAAGACCAACTGTGCACACAGTCAAAATAAAAGTATAGTCTTTTAAAGTTAGTACTGTAAGGAATATACTTTTCATTAATAGTGTAAATGTGCTCTTTGGCATCCTCTATAAGATACATGAAACATTCAGGATTCTCACTTGGATTTACTGTGCTGATGAGATAAATGCTGTAGACATCAAATACAAATGTAAGAACATCTAAAATTATACAACTCTGCTCTTTAAAAGGCCCTATTAGAACTTGCTTCATGTACGAGGTAAAAAGCAGGTTATCACTCATTGATCTGTGATTTCCAGGTTTCATACAGGGTGAGATGGAATTTATCTCATTTTCATGTTGCTTTTTAGGGTCAAGTGAATGCAAGAAGCCACCTGAGCAAATGTTTAGCGCATTGGCATTTAGAAAGAATGTCTCTGCTGTGTTTAGGTTTTGAACTACCAAATTACCAAACAGGAGAGGGGTAGTCAGTAGTAGGTATGGAGACAGATAACCATTAGTATATGAATGGCATTTTAATGCCAATTTGAATTTTGTAGCTATGGTTATTTCCAACTGACATTAACATAAAATGTTTCCATATTTTAAAGAGTGTTTTCCCCCTAAATATGAAGATCATGAAGAAGTCACTTCTTTGGAAAGCAGTATTAAAGATCCTCTAATTCTGAATTCCAGGGGATATAGATCAAGACAGATGTGGTTTGTGGGTAGGTTAAAATATTCCACATTTTCCTACCCAGTGAATGTCCTGAGTTTAATCTCCACCCAGAAAACTCTCCACCAACTGTAATGCTTTTGCAGTTGTTATGGGTTTGTGTTTTGTATGTCTTTAAAAATGTAAAGATTTTTGAATTCTGAGATAAAATGGTTCTTATGAGAAAACAAGTAAAACAAAGGCTTTGAAAAATCCAGGTGAGATGACTCTGTAGACTGCCCAGTGGTAGTTTCTGAAAGAGATGGCATTGTTTGAAAGGACTGACTTTCAAAAATAAGTTTTTCCCCCATTTGTGAAATGATACTTTGTCTTTCCATTTTGGGTGTGTATGTGTGTATGTATGTATGTATATATGTATGTGTATATGTATGTATGTATATTTATGGATATATGATTGTGTGTGTGAATATACATATGTATATGCGTGATCATGTGTGTGTGTGTGTGTGTGTGTGTGTGTGTGTACCAGATACACCCCTATCTGACATCCCCCAGGCACTTTATACATTTCTCTCTTTTATTTAAGTTTTGCTTCTTTCCTTTCATAGTTTTATTCTTTCTCTGGAACTCACCAAGTAGGCTAGGCTGTCTCACCAGACAGTTGTAGGTACCTACTCTGCTTCCACAGAACTGGAATTCGAAGTGCATGCCAGTATGTCTGGAATTTTCTACATAGGTTCTGGGAGTCCCATTCAAAGCAATCACTCCACTTGCTGATTTACCTATCATGCCATAATATGACTTTCATCTTAATGTCAGTAATACAATATTTGTAATAACCAAGTAAAATATTAGGGAAAAGCAAAATGACAGCGAGGAATTAAAAATAAAACTTAGAAACATCTTATGACTTGCCACAAAAAAGCATCTTAATTAGTGGAGAGACAACACACCTCAGCTTTATTGTGTAATATGTGTACCTGCATGCTTCAGTACATACATGTAACTTATAGGACAATGTGGGGAAGTTAGTTCTCTCCTCCCAAAACATAATCCTGTAGTTCAATCTCATCTTCAGGCTTGATGCCAGGGACTTCTGCCCATGAAGCTGTATTTCCAGCGCCACCTCAGTTTTAATCTGAACAGTGACATTGACTCTCTGTATAGGATAGTATCGCCATCTAGGAGCCTTCAAAAAAATAATCTACTGTATTTGTTGTGGTGCCTAAATCATCAGGAATGGTACAGCACATGTGAAAAATCATCAGACTTTATGACACTATATTGTTTCTTCCTCTCACAGAAAAATAAATGAATGAATTTGGTTTAGCTTGGAAATGGAATGCTATTGAAAACTGAGACAAAATTTACATACATTTTCCCTTAGAATTTACTATAAGAAATGCTTTCAGATCTTTATTTTACAGTAGAAAATGTCCCTCAGACTAATCTTTCTAAAATTTTGTAGTAGGTACCATTTGTTATCATGTCCAAGCATGATTTCTGCTCAACTCTTTCTTTCCTTGTATCAAGTTACTCACATATGTATTTCTGACCAAACCCTTCTTGATTTACTCTACATTTTACTCATACTATTGTTGAGTTGATTTGAATAGATGAAGGCTGCTATGAGCACTGTGTCCAACAGCAAAATTTCTCCAAGGATTTTAGAACAGAGTGTCCTCATAGTTTCTATTGTATACACAATGCTTATCTAAATTTTGGCTGGGAAGATAGTGTAGTCAGTAAGTCATCACCTTGCAACCATGAAGACCTGCATTTGATAACTTAATAGAAGTAAAAACCTAGGACTAGGGCAATGATTATTAACCTTTCTAATGCTTTGACACTTTAAATCAGTTCCCCATGTTGTGGTAACCCCCAGCCATAAAATTATTTTGTTGCTAATTCATAACAGTAATTTTGCTACTGCTATGAATCATAATGTTAATATATAACATGCAGTATATCTTATATGTGACCTCTATGAGGGTTTTGATCCACAGGTTGAAAACCACTCTGGAGACAGAGACAGGCAGATTCCTAGAACTTGCTGGCCAGACAACCTAGCATACTCTGTATCAATGGCTCAACAAACTAGGTAGCGTAATCATGAAGAACATAATTATCCTCTGGTCTCTGAAGGTACACACACATACACACACCACACACAGAGGAATTGGAGATTGATGTTATAAAATGCTTTAATAAGCTTTTCTCTCAGAATTCTACAATGTCAGCTAAAATGGGGATTCAATGACCCAAAATATTTTTAGTACATAGGATAAAATTAATAGAACAGTACTATTTGAAGACTAGGCACACTGAAATCCAATTATCCTTTACTAAAAACAACATTTAATGCCTTGTTGAGCTTCAGGGAATGACTTGAAATATTTTAAAATACAAGTGCATATTTTTACAAGAAGAGAGTTAGCCCTAGGCTATAAGACAAGGGACAGTATTAAAATTTATAGGTGGGACAGGAAGGGGTGAGGAACAACTAGACTATTTTAAAGAAGACTAATAATGTCCTGTTGAGACTCTGAAAAATAAAGATGAACTGTAACCTCAGAGCAACCTTTGAGGTAAACCACAACAGAAGGAAAATCTCACACTATGGGGAGCAAGCAACAAGTCATGCTCACCATTGAAATGACTCTTAGTGGAGATAAAATAGATGACTGTAAACAAATCACGGTGTAGGAAAAAATAGATTCAGAGAGGACTTGGGAAGAAGAAGGCGTTAAGCAAGAAGAATGGGTGGGAAAGAGCAATGAGGATGAATATGAGCAAACTATGAAATCATGAAAGAATAAAATAAAACATATAGCCAAGTACTGACATTAGCAGTATTTGTTCTGAGAAGTTCTCCCAAAAGCTTTAATGTCATTGAGATTCAGAACTGAAATTTATACTCCTTTTTGCCCAGGAACAAAAACTTGAGAGAATGAAATTATCCTAATCAGTATAACCATGTGACACCTGGTAGAACAAATGCAAATTTTACCAAGAAGGAAGTGCTCCATTTTCCATCCTTTAGGTTCTCAGAAGTTAATTCCAAATAAATATTAATGTACATGTTTCTGCAGGTTTGTCAGCGCATGCATATTTACACATACCTATACACTCTGACCTAGCACACACAGAATAAAAAAGCTGCCATAGGAAAAACTTAGAAAACAGTTAGTAACAGATTCTCTGGATCCCCAGAGAATCAAGACAGGAGAACTGAAAAAGACATAGTGTTCAATAATGATTATCAATATGGTTTTTAAACAGATGGAAATCAAGAAGAAATTAGTAAGGACCACAGGTTTTTTAACTAACAGTTTTTTTAGTCAAACAATAGAATTTTAGAAATTAAAAAATTATCAATTAATATGATTTACATATTGTGTTTGTTGTAATTAAGCATATCTGAATGGACTAAAAAAATTTCAGAAAAAATTAAATAAAAACCTGGCCCACAAGATGGCTCCATGGGTACAGTACTTGCCATGCAAATCTAATAAGCCTGAATAGAGTTTTATCTCCTAAACCAAGTGCTCAATGGTCTCTCTCTCTCTCTCTCTCTCTCTCTCTCTCTCTCTCTCTCTCTCTCTCTCTCTCTCTCTCTCTCTCTCTCTCCACACACACACACAAACACACATACACACGTACACATACAATACCACTAATAAAAATAAAAGAAAGGTTTTTGAAAGAGAGTTTTATATGCCTAGAATTCATACTATTTTGACAGCATTCAAAGCTTCTTTTTTTTTTTCCATCAAGAGATAAAATCTTTATTTGAGATATAATATACGGAATTACTCTTGGGATATAAAATTTCTCTGAGATGGACAGTACAGGAGTTCAGGAGTTGGTCTAAAGTTCAAAGCTTTTAATAGATAAAATATGTGAGATGAAATTAGTAGTTCCAAAATTTATCTAATTCAGATTTCAGAGTTGAGTACATAGACTGTGAAATTATCTACAGTTAATATGTTGAAAATTTGAGAATTAATGCATAAAGATGAAAACTAAGTGTGATTAGATATAAAGATACATATGAAATAATTAATAGAATTGGGAATTATAACAATATCAAGCAGCAAATTTAAAAATAAATCTAAAACCAAACACGTATAATTACACAACATCAAAACACACCCACCCACACATAAAGTATTTTTTTCCTTAAGAAAATATAATCAAAGCAGCTGTGTGTGCTGGGAACAGTGTAAGTTAAAACTTTCAAAAGTAGAACAAAGTGACAGTGGATTTCAAGAGCAACCACTGAAGCCAGAAGAGAAAAGAAAGGGGGTGTGCTCATTGGCATTTTTGGAATTTCAAATTTGCTCATAAGAAGGATGGCAGTGACTGGCATGCACAATTGTGTTGTCCTCTTTGTGGTCTTTCTTTATGTACACAGTTTCCAGCTCCCTTTATGACATTATGAATGCATAGTTGGGAGAGGTATGCAGTGGTAGCAGTTAGGAAATAGTCATCTGGCCTCTAAAGCCACTTAGACTGCATTTGTGCTTTCTTTTCTACTCCCCCTCCTCTCTCTCCCCACCCATATTAAATACAGCACAAAGCAGAACCATCTAAGGAACAGAGAACAGGAAGAAAAACTCACCAGAGCCACATTAGTGAAGCAGAACAAATAGGTTCAGAAACAATATTTTTATTGTTGCCATTATTATTATTAGGCAATGGTGAAGAATAAGATATAACCCTATTTGGAAGTCATTCTTATTGATTGACTTATCTGTTTGTGTCCTTTGGCAACTGAAATTGACATTTTCTAGACTCATGGTGCATTCACATTATCTTGTAGAAATACTATATTCTTTATAAATCTAGAAAACTGGAGAAGCAGTGGATCATTTCTTGTCCTATTCAAGGTGTTACACTGTTAGCACAAACATTCTCTGCAGCTATTTTCAGAGAATGTCTAGTGTCATGCAAATCTACATTCTGTACATGTGTCAGTGCATCTTCTAGACTCTTTCATGGATTAGTAGGTAAACACAAGCACCCCACATGCCACATAATGACCCTTTGATTTTCTGAGAAGTCATTCTAAGGGGTGATATCAAGACTCAGACTTAAAGGCGGCAAAAATTTCATGACAGTAATTTCTTATATTAAGTCCATTCGTGCTTAAAATGCCCAATATTTTCTAATCTGTACTGTGTCCAGCAGAACCACAGAGAACATGACAAAGTTATAAAAGCAACTGAATGTGTAGAAAATAAGGGGGCAGGCAGAAATACAAATGTATAGATAATTTCAAAACCTGAAAAGAACCTATACATGCTAATTTGTAAAGCACAGATACCCAAATTGTACAGATTTAAAAAAAAAAAAAAAAAAAAGCTGGAGCTGGGGATATGGTGCTTGAAGATCTGAGCTTGAATCCAGAGAACTTGTATAAATACATGGTTGGTAGTATAAATGCTCCAAAGGCATGATGAGAGAAGAAGGCAGAATCCCTGGAAATTCCTAAACCAGAGTAAACTGCACTCATGTATAAAGGACAAAATAAGAGATCCTGTCTCAAACAATCTAAAACAACCAGCACCTGAGGTAGTTGATCTCCAAAAGCATATCATGCAACACCTTTGTCCACAGCCAGACATGTGAATGATGTGTACACACACAAGATAGATTATACACATGAATCGTACTTAAAATAAAACTCAACTGTGTGTTCTATATAAGATAAAACACGAGGATTTTGAAAGAAAAAATATTTTAAAAAACGGATGAGAAAATTAGCTATAAATTGTCATCAAAACAAAGGCCTATTGTTTACATTAGTCACAGACAAATATATAGATATAGATATATTTAATCTCTAAAAGGCAGTGTTAAAGATTAGATATCATTTAAAATATCCAATTCTTCAGGAAAGTGTAAAAAGTTCAGTGTTGTTCTGGCAATAAACATTCTTAAACAGATAGTGAAATTTCATGAAATCTGCATAAAAACAAGAAAATGCACTCTTCCAACATGAGTTGCAACCCTCATTCTTCAGCTCAGCTTCCTTCTTCATTTCTTTAGTTTAAAACCAAGGAAATTAAAGTTGGCCATCTAAAAAGTTAATAATTTTCAATTTAAATTATAATTTCTTTTCCTTGTTGCCTATTTACTTTACGTTTTTTCCTAGATTACTAACAATTAACCAACAAAATCATTGCCACAAATAACCACCCATTAACCATGAATTAGGCAATTAATGAAGCAGATGGGAATTACATGCTGCACCATTGCTACATGTGTGGCTTAGTTTAAAAATCTGCTTCAAAATCTTCATCAAGACCAAAGATGCGAGCAATAACTTCAGCTCTGAATCCCTGGACACACCAAGAGAGACTACAAACTGTTGTTTTTAACAATACTCATTGAGAGTATAGAGCAGAAAACAGACCTGTGACTTTGCCTAGGATGAGTGACCTCACTGTCCGGAACTCAGCTTCTGGAGAAAAGTTATAGGTGAAGAGTTTCTGGTCTACCTGTAAGAAAACAAAAAACAATCCCACAACCCAGGTTTTGAGAGAGCATAAAGCAACCCTTTTATAAACAGCTGACAGTCTCACAAAGGGCAGGCTCTTCTCTGGAATTCTCTGTCTGGGGAGATTAAAAATGTCCTGCCAGTCGGCCCACAATTCACACAAATGATCCTTTCTTTCATCCTTGTAAACTAAAATCTTTCACAGGCTTCTATTCCCTTAGATATCTTCCAGAAGTATTGTCACCTAATTATCTCCCTACTGTGAATTTCTCATCACATTCCTCTCTACAAATAAGTAAGCAAAGACAGACACAATCTGGTACATTAAATGGGGCCCAGCAATGCTTCCCATTCCACGATTTCCTTCCTCTTGTTCTTACAAGTACCACCGTTTTCTTTTCCTCCATAACTCTAACGTATTCTCAGGTGTGGACTCCAGGAATTACTAGGCATGAAGTGTATTTGATAAATACTCTCAAGGAAAGTTTGACAATATTGCTGCCCCTGACATAGCCAGGTGATCACCTCCCACTAGGTTGTCTCTTTACTAACCACGCCTGGCTTCGGTTACTCCAATTCTGGTTTGCTTCTCTCTTCTTTTTCCTTCCTGGGATACACCACAAATTCATCTTCATTTTGCTGTATCTAGTCAGATCCAGTAGATTCTTCCAGTCTCTACTGTTTAGGGGAAGTGTTCAAGTCTAGAAATCTATGACATCATTAACTGCTTGCCACTAGGTGGCACTAGGGCCACTAGGTGTGGCCCTACTCAGGATTATAAAAAGGGAAAACTAAGCTCCTCTCTCTCTCTCTCTCTCTCTCTCTCTCTCTCTCTCTCTCTCTCTCTCTCTCTCTTGCTCCTCTTTTACTCTTTTCTTCTTTGTCTTTGTCTGTCTCTTTCTCTCTGGGATGCCCCTCCAACTTTAATGCTCTCCACTTAAAATAAACTTGGTCTAGCATTATCTGCTGTGTAGGTGTGCCTTGTATTTCATATTTAACATTGGAGTCCTGCTTTCTCTAAATTCAACTCTCAGTTCCTGTTTCTATCCTACTAACTTCTATCTTTGCCTGACAATGGCTTCTGTGCACACCATTCCATCTTATAATAGGTAAGCTGCCCAGGAAAGCTTCAACCACCTCTACAGTCTTGCTCACACCTCCCCACCCATTCCCAGCCACTGAAACACACCACCCTGGGCTGCTCAAGATTCCACGGTTACCAAGCACAAGGAGTCTGCTTGGCAGGACTCAGCCACTCTTCTCAGGAACTCTTACAGGCCTATGAACTTGTCCTGGGCTACTGGGAGTGGGCCCCCGAGCCACCAAACCCAGTGCAACATACTGTACCGCTTACTAGCATGGGACACAAGAGCATGAGCAGTGTGCGTGTGTGTGTGTGTGTCTGTGTGTGTGTGTGTCTGTGTCTGTGTGTGTGTGTGTGTGTGTGTGTGTGTGTGTGTGTGTATGTGTTTGGAGAGCAAGCTCCCCTTGGCCCTGCTTCCTGCAAGAAGGTGTGCGGATGTGGTGGGAGGACAGGAAAATGCCATTGCCTCCCCTACCGCCCTAGCTGCTGCCATTCAGCAGTGGTAGGAACTATTACTCGGGGGAATCTGGGCTGAGGGTGCTCACACAGTAAAGGAGGACAGCACAGCTTCCAATGCTGGCACTTTCAAAACTACTTGCCAAAGGCTGCTCACACGTGTGGCTAATCTGATCGCCATGTTAGTTTTGGGAAACAAGTTGGAGCTATAGCATCATTGCCATTTTGGCTGAAAGCAATCACATGACTAACCACCATCTTTGTTTTGGGAAAATAGTGGCTAAGGAGGTAGAGCTGTTGCCTCATTGCTATCTTGGCTTTGTTTTGGGGAGCTCTTTTGTTTAGCCTGCCTTTTCAAGTCCTTGATAAACACCAAATACAGCTTCAGTCTTTTAAGCTTTTTACTGCTCAATCTGGTGCAACTAATTACAGGATTAAGCTTTACCTAATTTCTTATTTTATGTTTTCAAGGTTATATCTTTACAATATGCTACATATGTAATTCAAGCATGGAATTCTAACTTAGGTCTTTACTAATTCCTAGAAAAATAAATAAATGTTGTTTCTCCTGTCACAAGCTTTCTTGAATTCAACCACAGACTTCCTTGCTAATTAGTTTGATATAATTTTAAATTATTCTACAATGTTCTACTATATTTCCACCCTAGAAACTATAATATATTAATTCTAGAGACATTAATTTGTTTACAAGGTTAAATGTGATTGATATACCTCACCTTCATTCTCAAAAACTGAAAAGTCACTGTCTTATTAATATATTTGGCCTTGTATTTATTAATCTATAATATAACTTTAGACGTTTAGAAGCTATTGACATTTTATAAACTAAAACATACAGAAAACTGTTGTGCTCTAGTTTTATGGGCTTATTATTATGGGAAGCTTCAGGTATCTTCCTAGTCCTCTCCATATGCAGGAGACCAGACTTTAAACCTCACTGTTAGATCTACTGTCAGGTCGAGCTACAGTCAACCTTGCTAACAGACTTAAAAGACACATTTCACATACAGCCTTTTACCATTCATTTAACTAAAGGACAGTGACTGTTCACAGAAATTGGACCTAGATCTTACAGCTTTCATGAATGTGTTTTATAAATATTATAAAGTCTAAAAGGATGTTTTAAGGTTGTTACATGCAAATTATGAATATTGGAAGGTTTAAGAACATGTTTTAAATTGGTCAATGCAAGGTATCAAGGTAAAAATGTCTAATAGGATGTTTTACTTACTCCTATTGCTATGCTACTGCTACGCTGAAACTGTTTAGAGTGTTGACACTGGTCAATGGAGCTCTGACTTATCAATCAACTATGGAAAAACATTCCACTGTCAATCCACCATGATAGTTCCAAGCTCAATATTTTAAATTTCCTTTGGTTTGTCTTTTACTTTAAATGTTTCTCATTGTCCTTAAATTATATCCATCTTGCCTTCTAGATAGACACATTCCATGATGGGTACTGATGTTGAAAATTAAGACCAAGTGAGCTTTTGCCCTTCTGTTCTATGGGAGGTTTCTGTCTTCCCTCTTTTACCATTTCACAGATGTCGAAAAAAAAAAGTATTTGCGTCTGCTATGTTATATGAATATTGCCTTTTCCTGTAATGTGCCTTTCACTACAGATTGCAAACAATTAAGATGTTAAACATGTCTAAAATTTATCTCCTTTTTGCAAACTTAAAAAGAACCCTGTGCTACAGAAAATCTACCTCTTGGGTCAAATAAAATCTAGATAAATACTGCCAATAAACAATCTAAGTTTCCCACCTATTGCCTATTTTGGAGGGCTTTCTTACCATTTTCACAGGTTTTGGGACTTCCCTCTGTAACTACCCAATTACAACCTTTCTGTACCAACATCATCTGATTAAATGAGTTTCCCCTTCCTAGTTAATGTAAATATGTCCCTTTCTCCAAAAGACTGTTCATTTCTTCCTGGTTCACTGAGAGCTGAGGTACCAACCCCAGTGAGCATTACTGTGTCTGGTCCTTCTTTCTGACCTACAACTAAAACTTTTGCAATTGGTTGAGATGATTAACACAGTTCTTTTCCATCTCTGTCTTTACTGGCAAAAATCTTGGTAATAGGTGGACTTTGTCTCTGGCCTCAGCTTGTTGCTGTTTGGGCTGTGCTCTCTTGGTTGCTAAAAAGCCCTGACAAACCAGAAAGAGAGTTTTAACCTGCCTTTTTTGAGGGATACCTTAATGGATTAATGATTTCACCTTCCCGTGGGAAATAGTCAATTCCCCATCTCTCCAGGCTCCTCTGAGATGCCTTTTGGAGAATTTCAAATCCCTCTGGCCACATTAAGGGTATCTATGATTACATGTCTCTGCAACCAAACTTAGACAGATACAAAATGAATATTTTAAATACCATCAGCAATTAGGTAAAATGGAAGGAAGTTGCCAATTTTCCTGTCTTTTCTCTTATTTGTTATCCCAAGAGTTTCAAGTATACACCTAATGTCAAATAGAAGGAGCCTCCTTATTGTCAAGCTTTTTCTCTTCTTAGTTCTCCCAAAAATCTCAAATATACACCTAAGGTAAAACAGAAGAGAGTTCCCATGGTCAAGACTTTTCTCTTAGTTGCTCTCCCAAGAATTTCAAATATGACCTAAGATAACATGGGGCTCTTTATGTTCAAGTCTTTTCTCTTCTTTGCTCTACCAAAATCTTCAAATATAGACCTAAGATAAAAATGAAAGGAAATTCCCTACATTCAAGCTTTTCTTTGCTCCAAAACTTCCACCTCTGCTTGCTTTTCCCAGTGTTTTCAAATGTACACCTAAAGGGAATTTTGTCGCTAACTATAAACTTTGTCCTCGGCTCACATATATGTTCCATTATCCTGCCAGACTTACTATATCCAGGACAGCACCAAATCAGCTATCCACATGTATTCCAGTCAAATCCCACAGATCATGCCTGCTGGATTCACGTTGCCCCTCCTAGTCACAAATGTTCTCAGATCCAATACAACAAATACAACAGTCTGATCTTCCTGGACCTGGACGACATTTCAGTCTTTTAACCCCCTGTTGCCACCCTACAATCTGCAGGAATCAGTCAAAGACATTGATTTCTTCATCTTTTATTCATTTACAAAAGGCTAAAATGCTGTGCTTTAGAACCAAGACATACAGCTCCAGGTTCTCCCAGCACTCCTTGGCCCCTATCTGTTGCAGGATATGATTGACATACTCTGTCGTGTACCCTCAACTTCCCGAGGCAAAACTTTTGCTTTACTTAAACATTTTTGTTACTATAGCTATTCTCTCTCATTCCTCCATTGTTGATAGCTGCTTCCAATGAATCTGCATTTATATACTATACTTTACCTTAAATGAAAAGCACTCTAATGTTCTATTTTTTTATTTACATGAAAAGAGAGAAATGTTAGCAAACTATGCTTAGTTTGACTGTCAGCCTATGGTATTATCATCTGCTTTCCTCTTTGTGTGGCCCTAATAAGGATTATAAAATGGCAAACTTACCTCATCTCTCTCTCTTGGCTTCTGGCCCCTCTCTTACCTCTTTCTTATTCCCTTGCTCGTCTTTTACTTTCTTCCTCTCTCTTGGTCTTCTGCTGCCTCTCTACTTCTTTCAATATCTTCCTCTCTCTTCTTTCTCTTTGTCTTCCTATCTCTGTCTATGTCTCTAATGGGCCCATTCCAATTCCATACTCACACACCATAAGAGACTTCTTCATAAAATATCTATTGTGTGGCTCATATTTCATATTTTAAAGTGCACTTGCATGCATCTTATTTACAAGTCAGCAGACAATTACAGGTTCCTTCCACTTTTTCTCAGAGGCAGAATATCTGTTTGGCCTAGAACGTCACCAAATAATCTAGGCTACCAGGCTAGCAGGCTTCCAGGGAACAGATTGTCTCTACCTCCTCTCTTACCAATATCAGAACGAAAAGTGTATGGTAGTCACCTCACCTAGAATGTTTTAAGAACTCTGGCATCTGAACTCTGGTCTTCATGGTGGCAAGGAAAATGTTTCATCAACTGAGCCATGTTCTCTACCCTTCAGTCCCCAATATGAGCATCAAATGATACTATCCTTATTGTTTTACAGAGCAAAGGTTTGGCTGAAAGACAATCATACAATGGTCAGAGTGAATTTGCTCTGTTTGTGGGAAATCAAATGGGTCAGGACTAATACCAAATCTTCCCATATAGTTCCTTCTTCCATAACTCTTTTTCTACACACGTCCAGTGAGTGGCTCTCTTCAGGAGGCTGCTGACCTTGTAGTTTGTCCTATAACTTTAGTACAAGCTATTACTCATAGCATATCATTTTATTTAGACTATAGCATTTCCTATTTAATAAACAATGTGTGAAACTGAACCAAAATATATACTTCTAATATGTTTATCCTTACAGTATCATGAAATAGATCAACAGAGAAAGAAAAGTCCACAAAAGCGACAAACTTAGCCAAGCCACACATTAGTGCATAAACAGTTGTTCTTTGCCTTGCTGTTTCCAGACTTGGGATCCCTCTCTGTGTCTCCACATAGATATGTTCATCTACAAGTCCTGGGAAAGGCAATTTTAACAGCCAAATTAAAAGAAATTGGAAACTCTAGGAGTGTCAAGCATTTTACTTGGTAGCTGAGTGTCCTTTCTTTTTGCTAGGTGTGCAGCTTCCTGATGTGCTGCAGGAGAGGCCTGGACAGAGATGGACATTAATAGCAAATACATGACATTCAAAATTATAGGATTGAGTAAGGTAAGTCATTACATGAATATATCTACAAAACACTAGGAGTCTAACAGTATCCTGTGTGTACTACTGGGTAGGAAAAAATAAAGAAGACTCACAAAGGGAAAAAATAAAGAAGACCCACAAAGAGACATCAGTGATTGCCTAGTGTGGTAGAAGAAATCTCTGGGAAGATTGGTACTATTCAAATAAAATATGTTGTCGCAAAAGGTGAGAGCAATGGAGTGGGCCTGCCTGCCATGGAGGGCATGTGTCATAGGGTTTTTGAGTTAGAATCCGTGACTCCTGGGCCACTTTGTGCCTTTCAGTTCCTGAAAAAAAAATGGAAGCAGTCCCTTAGGCACTGAAATGTTCAGGATGCTTTGTGTTTCCTGTGTGTTCTCTTAGAAGTCATAGAAATATGGAATCTTAACAGAACAGTTGGTCTTATCCATTAATTTTATGTACATTGTACAGCTTTCTAACATAATTGTATAGTGACTACTAAAACTGTATCGATCCTGGAAATTACCACCCATATTCTGTTTATTCTCCATAAAATTATCACAGCCTCAATCTTTCTGTGGCCTCTCCAACCTAAGCCTGGTTTTATTCCTTGACTGGTCATATTAGGTAACCTTGGCCTGGGTCAGTAAACGGGGCCACTTATTCTTGGGGAAGTGAAATATAACATCCTACAGGGAATCTCATTAATCTTAGTAAATAATTGAAAGGCTTCAGGAAGTCTTCAACACTGTGCAAATACACTAGGACCAGGGCCTTAGCTCCCTAAAATTATTTAACTGAAGCAAGCATATTCCTGTCTATTGATCGGCCTTCAAGTTGTACGATACATGCAAGCTTTCCTGCTTCCTGACTTGCCACCTATTCTGGAGTGGAATTTGCTGATGTAGCCACCCTTAAGTCATTTTTACTCCTGTAACCCCTCCTTCATACTTCTGTTAACAATCTCAATAAACCCATTGGTTCATTAATTTGTACTTATGATGGTTTGCTGTTTGAGTTGAGTAGATGGTAGTCATTCCTCCCACCCCCCCCAAATATATATATATATATATATATATATATATATATATATATATATATATATATATATATATATATCACAGTATTTCACCACTGGCTTGTGGAAAAATAGCCCTATTCATCTCTTGTGTGGTACTAATCTTGTGTAACATTGGAACTATGGGAAAATAGTATAATAATTAAACTTGATTGTCAACTGCATGGAATTTAGAATGGCCATGGAAATAAACTCAGTCATGCTTGTTGGGCAGTGTCTAGATTGGAGTAATTGAGGTAGAAAGACCCAGATTAAATGTATGTGACACAATTCCAAAAATGAGGAGTCTGGAATAAATTAAAAAATTTAAAGAGAGTGAAACAAGAGTGTACATCAGTCTCTGCTTCCTGACTGAAAATGTAATGTGACCAGCTGCCTCATGCTTCTGTGATAATGATGGACTCTACTCTGAAACTGTAAACCAAAATTTATTTAAGATCTTTCTTGCGAATTTTTGTCACAGTAATGAACAACTAACTTGGAAGACACACTTTGGAAATCAGTATATGCTGACTTTTCCTTGAAATTTCACAGTAAAATGATAAGATCAAACAATCTGAAAAAACGATGAGAAATTAGTTTCTTCCCTTGAACCAGAAATACACTTCTTATTTTTTTTGCTTGTTTGTTTTTGGTATATTCAATAATTATTTGGTTTGTGGTTTATGGAACTATTTGGTGGAGTGGCAAAGGTGTTAAAAATATTAGAACACAGCAGGATGTTGTAGCTGTGCTGTGATAAGGCCATTATATCTGACTCGCAGGCATTAAGGCAGGCCTCAGACCTCTGGGTTGATGGGTTTTGTAATGAAAGAAAGTACACAGCTCTAAGGTCCAGGTAGGAGTTGATAACCTAATGAGAGTGTGTGATGCCTCTTCTAAAGGACACATAAGAAGATAACAAAGTCATCTTCTGAAAGAGAAGATGTCATCACACCTGTTGGTGGCAAAGAAAGAGGAAGGCATTTGAAGTGGCAAATTTGGAGCATACACATGAATGAACTAAACTTGCCTAAGCAGTGGTAATTGACAAGCTGATTAACATTTTCATCCTAAGTTATAATCAAAGATGTGTCATCTAGACTTTGGCTGGACGGATGGACTTTATTAATATCTGCCCTCCTCTGCTCTTGGCTCTTTATACAGAGTCATTACTGTGTCCCAGAAGCCTACCACACTGTTTTCTCAGATAACTCTGATTGTGCACACACGAACCCTTTAACACCCTTCTGTATCTTTTCTACCCAGACAGCTCTTTCTTATCATCAAGACCCAGTGTGCACTAGGAACTGAGAGGATGTATAGAGGAGACCTATGTCTTTCCAAGGGCCTCTATATGACCTGTGCTCCTCTATAATGACCTGTACCCTATTTCCACTTCCCAGGCAACTCTTGCTATAGTCTGCTATACTTTATTTTTTCCACCCAATCCTTCTTCACTCAATCTGATTAAAAGCTGATTAAATTTTAGTACAATTAGCATTGCCAGTTTTTCTTCCTCTCCAGTAGTTTTTTGTGGAACAGCTATGGTAGGGTATTCAAGAATTTGCCTTCTAGCTCTATCCCAGGTGTTGGTGATGCCAGTTGAATGATGGACCAGGGTTAAGGGCAGAGCTGGCCTGGAGTTTGGGGAAAGTCTATACTCCAGTGTCTAGCTTGAGTCAGAAGATCAGACATGTTGGTAGAAAAGTCTTAGCATACAGGCTTGGTGGAAAGATTAGAAGTGAAGTACCTGAATGAAAATTTCTGGCCCCTTTAGGCTAATCTTCAAATGATGAACCTTTCTGTTTGCCAAATTCTCTGTGCTGATGGTGAACGCATGACTTTCTTCCTTGATTAGTCCATATCGAACATGTAAACTTCCTTGAAAGAAAAAAGGGGACATTAGAATTAAGAACAGTACATAAAAAATAGAAAGATATGATCAAACTCTTCATACATTGGTCATTTCTTTTGGTGGTCTCAATGACTATGTATTATTTTTTTCTAATCCATTTGTTCATCATAGTTAAAGTATGAATTCTTAATATAAATATTAATTAAAATGAGTGTGTTATTTTTGTTGTTGTTGTTGTGTGTATGTACAAGCACAATGTGTTATGTGAGATCAGCACAATGGTGTGGATGTGTAATTTCAGCAACATGCAAGTTGAATCAAGATGACTAAGGTTTCAGGTCAGCTGGAGTACAGAGTGAGAACTTGTTTCAGAAAAGCAGCTAGAAAGAAAGAGGAGAGAGAAAGATAAAGATAGGTCGATGGATAGATAGATAGATAGATAGATAGATACATACATACATACATACATACATACATACATACATAGAAAGGAAAAAGGTCAGGGAGGGAGGAAGAGAATGGAAGTAAGAAATCCACTGTGACAAGCACACCACAGTCCTGTTGTATAATTGGAATGTGAGAACATGAATATGACATCGATATTGTCATGACATGGTACTTTTCCAACCATCTTCCTTCTTTGGAGCTTGAGAGAAAGGAGACCTCCTTGTTTTCCCCCACTAGTATGTAATGTGTCCAATTTAAATGTGGTCTGGTTAAAGCATGGTGACCATTCTAAATATTAATGGCTCCTTAGGAAATTCAAATTTTACCAGGAGAGTATTTTTCAAACAACTGTCTAGTATCCATGAGATCAGGAATTCAGACCACTGAATCTCAACCTCAGAACTTATAATGGAAGAAAGTTAAAAGGGATTTAGGAGTGTCTGGAAAGAGAAACGAAGGGCTTTTCTTTCTTGTCTTTTGTATGTGAGGAGAAGGAAGATGAAGCAAGACAAAGCATAGAATAAACAGAATAACTACTCTGGTATGAATATCCTTTTTTTTTTTTTTTTACATGAAAGCTACTCTATATGAAAAAATGCCACAGAGGACCAACATTCCTTGACTTTTTTTTTATCCCAGAAACATTTTGCTCATTTCACTTCTCAACACAGGTGTCTGAGATGGATGAGCAGAGGGGCTTGAGTTTATAATACATGTTGCTTTGTCCACTCCTGTTGTGTCAGCTTCACTGTAAAGTTAGAGTCTTTCTTATACACCAAAAGCTCTCTCTTTGAGTACACAGCAGGGAAGAAAATGTTGTCAACAGAGTACTGTGTCATACTCTGGGGGACATTAAGGAGAAAAGTACACTTACTCAAATTTGGGCCAATAAGTATGATTCTGA